>NW_026262626.1:34209315-34664572 GCF_021869535.1 Mytilus californianus
ACAATATGATACTGAGCTTGTAAAAAATCAACTACTATTTTATCCAAAGACAACCGTTGTATGGTCCAATATAACATACGAAATAAAACAAAAAAGCATAAATAACACACCAATATACAACTTATTGAGTCGACCACTGATGAAACCGGAGTCAGGGATTTCCCCCAAACACGGCAGAAGCACCTGGCCTAACATTTTTGCTCATGGGTGAGCTCGGATTCGTTTATTTAAACGTCTTTGTCTGGACAAAATTTGCAAATGAAACCTCTGACATCCGAATCAGTTTAGCGCTTTACACCACGAGTATACGCAGGCTTCCAGGTTAACATTCAAAGAGCCTAAAAGTTGCAACCGGGACCAAAGTAGAAGAGAAAAAGTTGACCAGATACGGAAAAGTACTGAAAAAAATCCGGAAATCGTAAAAATGATAAAAAAAACACTTCATGATTGTTTTTCGATTAAAAACTTTACAGTCGAGAGGTTTCAATCAGGTCGGTAGGGCTATGGCAAACAAACCATTTTTTAATTTTGGCCCAATCACTTCAAGACAATACAACATTTCTTTATACATAATTTAAAAGCAGTGTAAGGGAGGTAATCCAAACATAACATTGTACTTTTTTTTAAATTGTCCATTAACCAGGAAATCCTTGTCTTTCCCCCTTTTTGCCCTTAATTCCTAAACGGTTTGAGCCATAACCCCCCAAAGCCAATCCTAACCATCCCTTTGTTGTATGGAAACTTGTGATATAATTTCAGAGAGATCCATACACCGTTCCACAAGTTATTGTCTGGAAACTAGAAAAATGCTTATTTGGGCCCCTTTTTGGGCTCTAATTCCTAAACTGTTAAAACCATAACCCCCAAAATCAATCCCAACCTTCCTGTTGTGGTTATAAACCTTGTGTTTAAATTTCATAGATTTCTATTTAATTATACTAAAGTTATTTTGTCCGAAAACCACAAAAACATAACCTTGATCACTGATCCATAAAATGAGGTTGCAGTCAAGTGAACCCGGTCTGAAGGACATTTAGACTTAGCAAGGATCCACTTTACCAAGTATAGTTACATGTATCAGTCATGTATTACTCATAACAAATGAGAAATTCACACAACAATATAACTTTTATATTTTTAAGAACAATGTAGTCTCTAAACCAGAAAAATGAGGTCAAGGTAAATGGACATTAGCTATAGACAGACAAAACATGTAACAAAACATTTCTGTATACATGTACACAAGGTATGAAGCATCCAGGTCTTCTACTCCCTGAAATATAAAGCTTTATATAAATAGTTTACGCAGCTGCTGGATTGTGATCCATATTTCTCGCTTTCTGAGACTATTTGGCTCTAAAGAGCTATTGTAGCTCACTTGGATCTATGTGCAGCTGCAAAAGTGGCCATTGTCTAACATTGTAGGCTTCTGTCCAAGTTTCATTAAATTCCATGAAGGTTTTTACAAAGTTATTGATGTTTTACTGTCAATACTTCGAGTAAAGTATTTCAAACATGAAAACGATTTATTTTGGAGACATCATTTGAACATCAATTTAGCAAAAACATAAAAAAATGATTTAACTGTGACTAATCTGAGATTGCCACATGTATTACACACAGAGAGGACAGATTCTCATACTCCTAAGACCTAACACTGATTCTGGTGAAACACAGTATCACACTGTGAAACACAGATTTCTCTACCAAAAATACTCCCATCTGGGAATATTTTATAACTAGTTAATTGCAGGTTAAAGTAATAATAAACTGTTGACACAGAGATATCATATGTATGTCTCGCCTGTCGGCATAAAATTCAGAAAAAGACAATCTGATGGACAGCAACATGGTTTATTAATTCAGTCCCTAGACCATTATCTAGTGGGCAGGGCCTGAAAATATTAAATCGTCCAACTGCATGAAGTGATAGTAACTGATAGTTATGCAGCAACTTCATACAAAATATCATTGATCTATCACAAGTAGTTCTTATCAAACCGACTTAAGCAGAAAACTTAACATTGAAAATTGCTAATTAATGCAAAGTCACTGGACCATGACCAGAGGGTAGGGCCTCAAAATAGTCGTCAAACTGATATGAACTGATAGTAATGCAACTTCATACAAAATATTATTAATCTATCACAAGTAGATCCTATCAAACTAACTTAAGCAGAAAACTTAATATTGAAAATTGCTAATTAATTCAATTAGGTCACTTTACCATGGCCAAGGGGAAAGAGCCTGGAAATAGTCATCAAACTGATATGTACAGATAGTAATGCAACTTCATAAAAAATATCATTGATCTATCACAAGTAGATCCTATCAAACTAACTTAAGCAGGCAACTTAACAATTGTTGACGCCGTCGCTGGAAAAACAATCCCTATATCTCGCTTTCCGTGAATTTTGTCGTAGGCGAGACAAAATTCAACAAAGCATGACTGTATGGTCTAACAGTGACATGTCATTACAGATCAGCTATTCTAATAATTTCATCCTATTTCATTTTTTATACGACCTTTTGCTGAAGTATATTGGTATGACGTTGGCGTCATCGTCGTCCGAAGACACATTGGTTTTCACACTCTAACTTTAGTTTAAGTGAATGGATCTCTTTGAAATTTTACCATAAGGTTCAATACCACAAAAGGAAGGTGGGGATTGATTTAGGGGGTTATGGAACCAACAGTTAAGGAATTAGGGGCCAAAAAGGGGCCAAAAATAAGCATTTTCTAGTTTCCAGACAATAACTGTGGAACGGTGTATGGATCTCTCTGAAATTATACTACAAGTTTCCATACCACAAAGGGATGGTTAGGATTTGCTTTGGGGGGTTATGGCTCAAACCGTTTAGGAATTAGGGGCAAAAAAGGGGGAAAAACAAGGTTGTCCTGGTTAATGGACAAATACTTTAGTACAAAACATGATTTAAAGCAGTGTAAGGGAGATAAATCAAATACATCATTGAAATTATCTCCCTTACACTGCTTTTAAATTATGTATAAAGTAATGGTTAATGAACAATTAAGATAATTTAAAACAGTGTAAGGGAGGTAATCCAAATACAACGTTTTGGTTACTTCCCTTACACTGCTTTTAAATTATGTTTAAAGAAATGCATATTTATAAAGGAAGACCAGTAAAAATATCTGCAAATGTTGCATCTTTTTTTTTTACAAAAATATCCATATGAAAGATTTGACACTATATTTTAAATTCTATTATAAAATAGATTAAGTTAGCACTATGGTAAATTTAAATGGGTAATTATGGTTGCAAACTCCATTGGAAATTTGAATTGAGATTATAACCATATCTTGAGGGAAAGAATTTTTTGGGGGAAAAAAGGGAGGGGGGTAAAAAGAAATTGTGGGGGGTCAATTTTTTCTCATTTCAGATTTCAGAAATTAAAAAGAATTATTCTTCAAATATTATTTTTTTTTTCAAATTTCAAATATTGAAAAATTTCAAGAAGTAATCTTTAATTGCACAGTATAGCGCATTAGATTTGTAAAATCTTTGACCACATTTATTCATTTGTTATGCCGAATCTAACCGTGTATTTAGATTTTTAATTTTGGGTCCAGTTTTCAAATTTGTCTACATTAAGGTCCAAAGGGTCCAAAATTAAAATTTGTTTGATTTTAACAAAAATTGAATATATGGGGTTATTTGATATGCTGAATCTAAACATGTATTTAGATTTTTGATTTTTGGCCCAGTTTTCAAGTTGGTCCAAATTGGGGTCCAAAATTAAACTTTGTTTGATTTCAACAAAAATTGAATTTAGATTTTTTATTTGTGGACCCCGCTATCAAATTGGTTCATATTGAGGTCAAAAGGGTCCAAAATTAAACTTTGTTTGATTTCATCAAAAATTGAATTATTGGGGTTCTTTGATATGCCAAATCTAACCGTGTATTTAGATTTTAATTTAGGGTCCTGTTTTTTAAATTGGTCTACATTAAGGTCCAAAGGTTCCAAAATTAAACTTAGTTTGATTTTAACAAAAATTGAATTCTTGGGGTTCTTTGATATGCTGAATCTAAACATGTGTTTAGATTTTTGATTATGGGCCCAGTTTTCAAGTTGGTCCAAGTTGGGGTCCAAAATTAAACTTTGTTTGATTTCAACAAAAATTGAATATATGGGGTTATTTGATATGCTGAATCTAAACATGTATTTAGCTTTTAGATTTTTGGCCCAGTTTTCAAGTTGGTCCAAATTGGGGTCCAAAATTAAACTTTGTTTGATTTCAACAAAAATTGAATATATGGGGTTCTTTGATATGCTGAATCTAACCATGTATTTAGATTTTTTATTTGTGGGCCCGCTATCAAATTGGTTCATATTGAGGTCAAAAGGGTCCAAAATTAAACTTTGTTTGATTTCATCAAAAATTGAATTATTGGGTTCTTTGATATGCCAAATCTAACCGTGTTTTTAGATTTTTAATTTTGGGTTCCGTTTTTTAAATTGGTCTACATTAAGGTCCAAAGGGTCCAAAATTAAACTTAGTTTGATTTTAACAAAAATTGAATTCTTGGGGTTCTTTGATATGCTGAATCTAAACATGTGTTTAGATTTTTTATTATGGGCCCAGTTTTCAAGTTGGTCCAAATTGGGGTCAAAAATTAAACTTTTTTTGATTTCAACAAAAATTGAATATATGGGGTTCTTTGATATGCTGAATCTAACCATGTATTTTGATTTTGGACATTGGACCATAATAGGTAAATTAAAAAAATTCAAGTTCTTAGACCACATTCTTTCTGTGTCAGAAACCTATGCTGTGTCAAATATTTAATCACAATCCAAATTCAGAGCTGTATCAAGCTTGAATGTTGTGTCCATACTTGCCCCAACTGTTCAGGGTTCGACCTCTGCGGTCGTATCAAGCTACACTCAGTGAAGCATTTTATTTCTATTTAGTTTTATTTCAGAAATATCTGAAAAGGTAATGAAATAAAATTTTTAAATTTTTATACAAAATATCTGTTTATATTTGTTTTTGTTTATGTTGTAAGATTGGAAAACCATTTCCTTTTCTCATAATCAAGAATGGCAAGTTGATATTTATAATAGTTGTATTCGTAGACAGATAAAAAAATAATAATAATGATAAAAACAAGTTATAAATGAATAAAAAAATTAATTTTCATTTTTACTTTAACATGTCTTAATTTCCAATATTTATACTCCACTTATATATATATACATTTTTTTACATGTGATATTCTAATTGTTTCTATCTAAATTTGATGTACTTTAAATGTTACAAACATAACTGTCATTTAAGGAAACAAGAAATGTTTATTGTAGTCAACAACTACTGGCTCACTTCAAAGGTAACTACGGCAATAAAAATCATGGTGTTCAGCCCTCAATTTAGACTACTAAAACAGTCAATTGGGCGACCTAAAAAGCCCACAATTCACTGTCGGTGGCCATTTAGAGAACATAAATCAATTCTAAACCTGGTTACCGTAAAAATCTCTCTTCCAGATTTTTTTCAGGCCCTATCCCGTTGGCTGTTTTCAAAATACGTTTTACTTTCGGATCAGCAATGGGCTTGCAAATGCGGCAAAGCATTTCATTGACCATGAGTAAAGACAGCCATTGATACAACAACAAACTTTGCTAAACGAAATAAGCTGTTACTTTTTATTAACAACTATCATACATGATTATATATATGTAAGATACTAACTTCAATTCAAGAGAAAAACATTAAGTAATATGCTCTCTTAGAGACTTATGACTAGTCTTCATGTTATGCTCTCATAGCAAATTTCTAAGGCGACCTGAAATTACTGCCTGGAATTTTAAATTGGCCACTGAAATTTTTTATCTGGTGGCCAAATGAAATCCTGATTTTTTAACCTACTTTGAGGGCTGGTGTTGGGAGAAAAGACACCAAAGGTAATAAACAATAAAGGGATTAAATGGAGGAATTACACCAAGTTTCTCCCAAGATTTTGGGTGTGTTGCTGGAGTCTTTTGGTGTGACACCAAGTTTTTACAGAGTGTTTGGAGTATGAGAATCCATACTCTCTGTGTGTACTGCAATTCTCTGAAGGGGTTTTATAAAAAAATCAATTTTATGACAAAAAGGGGACAATATCCTAACAAATTAAAGTGATGGAAATCACTCATGGAAAGATTGAAAGAGTAGTTTGAATAATTTCAAATCATATTTAGGTTTGGTGTGGACAAAAAAAGAACATTTATATAGCACTATTGCTGATAATTGCATTAACTGCATGTCTTTAGAAGGATAAGCACTTTTTCAGTTGATAAAATGAGCTAAATGTGAATCTATGATAGCGGGTCCCTTAATGTGCACAGCAATTTCGTTTAAATTGCAATTTCAAATCTTAACCAAATAATGTTCCCTATTTCATGTTTCACCTTTTACACCTTGTCTTTATTAACAGAAGAAACTACCAAATAAAGATTCTTCTAACAAAGTTTATCAATCATCCTTGTAGGACATGTGACAATTAGATAAACTTGCACTAAGATCTTTATTGTCTTCAAGTTCAAAAATTACTGTAAAAAGGGTTTTTTGGGGACATTTTGTAAGCTGAAACATAGGTATACAATTTTTCTCCTGTAAGAATTGTTTATTGATTTTGAAAAAAAAACTATCATGATTATATGACACTGAAGATTATAAGTTGTAGAGTGTATTTTAATTCAATTTAATATTATCCAGAAAAGGGCATTAAAAATTACTTGAATACCTTTTTTTATATTTAGATTTCATATTTTGTCATTTCCTTTTAAAAAAAGATCTTGTTAATCCTTAATCATTTATCTTTCAGACATAATTTATAGAATCCCTTTATGTAGTTTAGATCAAAAGTAAAAGGCAATGAATACATGTATCATTTCTATATATCAAACATGTAATATATATATTTGTGTATTCAAGAATGAGGTCAAGTATTTGTGTATTGAAATGTATAATGAAGGGTCTGTTTAATTATGTAAGACATGGTTGATTAGTAATTTGGTCAATATGATTGGCATTTAATTAATTTATGCTTGATTAAAATGACAAAAATAGCCTCCAAATTGACAAAATTTAAAGACATGCATACATGTATGTACACAGGAATGAACTGCTGCAAAGATATAACCCAAATTTTTCAAAGTTCATACGTGCATGTGTATACAAAAATTCCACAGAAAGATAATAGATTGATCTTTTTAAAGCATTAATTTGCATCTCTGCCCCTGGCGACAGTTATTTGGGAAAAAATCTCCAAAACGGGCAATAATTTCATTGAAAAGAAAAACTAGAGTACACCTTTTTATGTTCAGGTGTGTTTGAGTAGACTAATCTGTCTTGAAAACGTATAAAAGAAAAATATTTGATACATCATCTGGCTTAAGATTCTATTATTTTTATACATTTAGGCTATAGGTCGATATGATGATTTACGATTATAAAAATTAGGTGGTGTAATGGGGAGATAATTTTGACTTAGTAGAATCCTGACTGCCAGTGTTCCAAGACCAGCGATTTAGTTATTAAATAACAGCGGAATATATACAGTGCTTTTTATTAATATATCATGTATTGGTTTTGTTTGTTGCTATTTCATCTTTTAATTTTGTTTCATGTACGTACAAATGTATAGTGCATTTCTTTCTTTTGTCTTTTGTCAATGTATATTTATTTAACAGAAGTTCCCCTGGAAACTTTGTTATAAACCTGTTCCTGCTGGAACAAATATTCTATACTCTTTATTCCGTTAGGGACAAATACTGTGATTATTGTTCCAGAATATTTATTCAATTTGGAAGTTTATATTATAAAGCCAATATGACAATGAATACAAATAAAAAGAGATGAAAGCATGAATACAACACTATGCACTCAAAGGAAAATTCAAATCGTAAAGCTTTAATATTCATGAGCTGTCAACAATCAACAATGACAAACAAACCAAAACAAGATTCTTCTCAAGACTAAATTTGTTTTTCATGTTGCACCATTTAAATAGACAGGCTTCAAGCTTAAGGGTAAACACTATAGTATGTTATTCAGATGAAAGATTGAAGAAAAACACACAAAAAAGACAATTTTACATCAGATGGTTACAAATTACGACAAAACAAATGCCACTTAAAATATATATTTATTCAAGATAAAAAGGCATGAATTTGACAGATACAAAATATTACAAAGACACAGATACAGCACTAGACATAGTTTATAGACACTAAAATGATATACATGTTTACTAAAAATTTTAAATTAAGAAATAAAAAATAAAATTATGAAAATTTTCATGATATTTTGATAATATGATTAGACTAGATTAAAAATGAGTGAAATTTAACTTGACTAGATTTTACACTGTAGCCTTATATCTTAGGATGACCCACAAAAGTTAGTAAAACTTATTTCCAGTGGGGTCCTTTTATAACGAGACTTCCAGTTTACACCAAGGGTTGGCACATAGAAAATACAAGCACAAATCATTTAGAATTTATCACAGATAAATGGTCAAAGCCCCAGTATAATTAATAAAAAACAAATTCACTATTAAAGATGGATTTAAATTTATCCATCAAAATTTTTTTCACCTGCACTTTAAAATTATATTTTTTAGAGCAACTTTTAATCATGTCTGGTAACGAATTCCAGTCTTTTATTCCATTATAAAAGAAAGTGGTTGATTCACACCCTTTAATTCCTGGTATATAAAAGTTTTTACTACTAGATCTTGTATTGAAAGATGTTTCATTTTTAACAAAATTAGTATGTAAATAATTTGGGCATATATTGTTAAAAACATGATTGAGTCTTAGTTGTTTGACTCTGGGAACAGTATATCTAACGGGAAATGAATCTAATACGCTTTTCAGTATAAAATTGATAAAATCTCGGACTCCCCGAGACTTCCCAAGATTTACGGATTTTAGTAGCGTCTGACTGAAAAACTATCAGAACTGCTCAACAAATAAACCACATAACTCTTATTGTAAATAAATAAAAGTTTTATCATTTAGTAGATATATTTTGTCATATAAAATTACCAAAATAAGTTTGATTTATTTGATGTGAAGTGTTTTATAATAGTTTGGGAATTTGTAAATCATTGTGGCAATGGCTGCCATTTTTTTATTACCTTGTTTGCATTCTGCACAATTCTGTGATGAAATGCTTGCGATTTTAACAAATTTGAAGTGACAGAATACAAGTTTGATACACTAGCATCACTATAAAACTAGTTTGAATGACATTTTATAGATAATATCAGAAATTATTAGGATAATAGCGAGTCCGTTTTTAACACATGTCCGTTTCTGTATCGTATCTTTATTAACTATGGCACGACGATAAAATCGACTACAATCAGGTAGTGTCAAGTCCCGTCAATATATATGTTCCTGTTTGACTCTATTACTAATATTTAAAAAGCCCAATTTCTTGAATTCAATATATGTCACATCTTTCTGGGATGTAATTGCAGAATAAATCTCACAATCTTATTTTGTGCCACTTGAAGTTTATTCTTCATTTGTTTTGATATACCTTCATACCAGCATGCACATGCATAGTCAAAATGACATTGAATCAGGGAAGAGCACAATGTTTTCCTAGATTGAAAATTTAGACACTCTTTGTTTCTATATAAAAATTTAAGCCTTTGATTTACTTTTTTCACTATAGAGTTGACAATAAAATCACCAGTTAGACACTGATCAATTATTATTCCCAAATATTTTACAAAAGTTTTGGATTCAATATTAATACCATTACAGGAGATAGCAAAATCACCCGGTATTAAAGACCGAAGTGTTAAATTAAATTGACAAAAACCTCTCTGACCAAAATTTCCCTATCTCCTCGTCTGAGATTCACAGTCTATCACATGTTTCCTCAGAAGAAGAAGGATTAAAAAGACATGACAGAGAAAAGGTGTCGATATAGCTCAACTTTGGGCCATGTTCATGATGTTGTCATGATCTTCGTAGATACTGCAGATTTTTTTAACTCTTCAAGAAATATTGAATAATTTCTTGTTGGAAAAGCGGATCAAATCCTTTTGTTTGACATTTTCTTCTGTGAAAAGTAGTGATTGATTGAACTTACACTGAATTTAAAAGTAATTTGTACTGGTAACTTATCAGCTGCAGAATACGGTGCCGAATACCTGCGGGATCCGACTTGCAGACAAAAATATTTTGATGCTCGACAGGACTGGATTGGATAATTTGCTCAAATCTCATTGGTTAAAAATCAGATATTAATCTGTAAGTATAGTGAAAAATAATTCAGTGCCGTGTGTAATGTCAAACTTTCATACTTTATATATATCGTACATTTTTATGTTGATTGTTAGTAGTTAAATGAGAGCTTTTTTAAAAAAAAGAGAAAGAATGACTAACAATGCAATGCAATCCCATGCTAAATTTCGTCTGCTGGGATTAGATGATTTCAGAAATCTGTAAACAAAAACGGAGTTATCGGACGTAATAGTGTTTTGTTTGCATTTGTGTTCTGTTTCACGGCTGTCATTCGGTATATCGAGAAAAAATATCAAGAATAAGTAACGGTGTTCAATTATTGCGATTGGATCGTAAATGATCTGGTATTATAGGATCGTGAAGAAATCTTATCGAGAAGATACATGCAACGTCAGTAAATAATCTAACTTTAATGAGGGGCCTGATGGGGGGGGGGGGTCTCATCACGATTCACGAGTTGATTTTTTTGTCAATCACGATTCACAGAAAATAAATTTCCATGATCACGGATCACGAAAATATAAAAAAAAATCTGTAGAAAAACGGATCACGATAGCGAAAATGCGCCGATCACGAAGAACGAAAATAACCCATCAGGCCCCTCTTTAATGTACCTGATTATCATATAACGTATGAACCATTGTTACATGATGACAAATATTGGAAAAAATAAAACTGTCTGTCAAAATGGTTCATTATGATCAGTATCCCACAAACATCAAGGTTTAAAGTACACCGTTTCAAGTAAAGGTGCGTTTACACGATACGATTTTCCTTTCGATTTTCTATCCGATTTGATACCGTCGCACAGGTAAATCGTACAGCGTTCTGTTCACACGATACGATTTTCCATTCGATTTTGAACAGATTTGAACAGGTGCTTTTATGTTTCGACACGCAACAACGTCTGATAATATCTGTACGGCGTGTAATCGGCACGAATTATCTTATTAAATTGAAAATAAATATACTATAATTGAATTCAGTAATGATTAGCGATTGATTAATGACTTTTAACCAGAGGTTCCCAGGAGCCTGTAATCGCCCATATGATTCACACATGTCACATTAGCCAAGAAAAGGTGAAAAATCAACTTTCAATCTTAAAGATTTGACAAATGACAAAAAGCCTCAATAATACTTGTCATTTGAAGTCAAAACCCATTTCAAAGGACCATTCCATCAAATTATGGTTCCAACTATGCCGGTTGTTTCAAACAAGAAGATTAACTTAATGGAAATGTGAACGACGATAACGACGATGGCCACCGGACGCAAACTGATGGCAATAGTTCGCATGACCCTTTGGGGACAGGTGAGCTACAAAATGGACTGAACAAAATGAATCTCCGTGATTGTTTAATCACACAATTTATGACATAATTATCATGACGTAATGAATTGATGACCATTACGTCATTTATCCGAACACGTTGACTCTTTCATCATTTTCCAAAGCCGAAAAGTTACGACATGAAAAGTAAGAGAGCATTGAAATACATTTGTCTGCTATTGCCGCTAAAAGGCGAACGAAAAAAGTCAAGCGGAATTGGACAAAACCATGGCTGGCAAGAAGAACATATCTGGGTGTTTGCCAAACTCAAAGAATTGTCAAATAAAGACAGTGATTCTTTTCGCAACTTTCTGCGATTCAGTCCACAGCAATTTGCTTACCTTTTGATATGGTAAAATACAGTATTAAAAAGATCAGTACCAAAATGCGTACCTGTATCACAGCAGAGGAAAGATTATCACTAATTTTGATATATTTGGCAACAGGTACAGTTATATAAGCCTCGTGTAGTAATTGCTAAAGTTTTGTTGATGTGACTTTCTCGTTTCAATGCTTTTACATTTATCATTTCGGTGTCTTTTATAGCTTACTTTGCGGTATGGGTTTTGTTCATTGTTACAGGCCGTACGATGACCTATATATAATTTGTTAACTTCATTTGGTCTATGGTGGAGTTTTCATATTGACTATCATACCACATCTTTTTAGTTTAACATTAAGATTAAGGGTATTGCTTTAATAAGTAAGAAATAAGTGTGAAAAGGTGTAGGTTGCCATTTATCCATATAATTAATATTTCCAAGAAGCATAACTCTTGTTAAGAATAATTGATCGGCACTGATTTTCGAACTCGTTCAAGACATTGCTGATATAAACCTATGATATAAGTTTCATAAAAGTCTGGGAAGAATTGTACACATGACAGCGCTAACAAGACCGGACAGACGGACGCACGGACGGATGGACGCCCGGTATTTCAATGTCCCCCACAACGCGTTGCGTTGGACACAATAAAATTATTTGCAAAATTTATTGCAGTTTTTTTTGAAAATTTTCTCAAAAAATTGTGATTTGCAGTTTTGAAATTCTAATAAATTAAAAAATAAATTTAAAATATTGAAGTTCAAATGCAAACAGGTATATTAAATATCCATGTCAAAATTAAAAAATAAATCAACAACTCTTTAAATGGTCTTTCGAAAAAATTCAGTAAAAAAAATAGAAAATAAAATGCAATAAAGTCTACTGCGATCAATGTTAAAAAAAATCATCAAAATCTAACCAAAAATGAATTTGTGAGAATTTCTGGAAAAAAGACTTAATTTACAGGGAAAATGTACGAAAATAGTATTATGGTACTTCACTATCTGACAGAATTTTTTTTTAATTTTCTGATACTTAGTTTGACATTACATGAACTGCACTGGTACATTTACCGGCGTTGCCGTCAGAAATACACAGTTTGTCTCAAATAACTTTTTAAAGGAAATACTTTTCGAAAATATTATTTTAACATGAAAAGGGTTACCAAAAGTTTGGGTAGGGTCATAGACTGAGACTGACTCGGACCTAAATTCCTCTTATATACATCGAAAAGCTGGTTCCTAGTGCGCCGATTTTTGCTTGAATTTTATTGGAACGAGGACCAGCTACCGTCATTTATGAATCTACATGTAGTTCCAAAATTATAGAAATCTCCTATTAATTAGAAAATTACTGTCATATTTTGCTTTTTGAGGCAAACAAAGATGGAGGTTTGCCAAATTGACCAATAGTATCGTCATTCCGTCCATAAATTCCGAATCTCTCGTACTTTTGCTCAATCTATGTCACCTGAAATCAACAAGTTACACTGCATTGAAGGGGGTCATAGAACTTATTCTAACATTAATTAACCGTTTTTATTTCTGTGAAGGAAATTTTAAGCCCAAGGTAATCTTTGCTATTACTTTATCTAAAAAAGGTTAGTTTTCTAAAATCGAAAGCGTCGGTACAAAGTGATCTTCCCACCAGGCACGACGTGGTGAAAGAAAAGAAAAAATCAAAATTTCCTGGTTTTGATTGGATTAGACAAAACTAAGTTTTTCAGAATAAAATAGGAGTATTTTATGAAGATAATAGCAGTATGCTGTATATACGCAACACGTCCGTAAATGCATAAAATGCAAGGTGACGGTAACTGACGGTAATTGGTCCTTGACCAGTAGGCGCAGAATAGTCAGGCTAATGAACAAAAGATAACATATACGAATAAAATACTTTTAAATTATATGAAAATCGGATAATTGTCGATTAAAATTATTTGCTTGATTTTTTTTCAATCGACTAAGGAGTAGAGCCAGTAACCGCAATTAACGGCCCTGTAATTTTAAGTAAAGGTGAACTTTTTAAACTTAGGTGTTTGCGTAAATCTACTGTGTATGTATTGCTCAATGTATTATATTTGAAAGTGTAAAAAAAAATATTTTTGATTCATATTTTATAGGAAAAGACTTCATTTTAGCTAATTTTTTCCTGAAATTGCCACCTTTATCACCTTATTTCATGATTTCATATGTGGCGTCATCCCTCGCCCATTAAAATTTTGGTTTAAAAGTAAAGAATATGGTATACTATAAGGAATATTTTAGCAATAATATTTGTGAGCGAGGGGTGGCGCTACTGTTAATTTTACAAAAAACTGTCATAAATTTTGTCAAGTTATGCTAAAAATCAGGTTTTAATGAAAGTCGCCTACATCTATGACGTCTCTAATGACGCGGTTGGTGAAAATCTTCTATTACTGAAACAATTGGGCATTTTAACATACGTTTTCATCAAGGCAAAAAGGGACGTTAAGCAACCAACAATCAATCAATCAATCAAGGCAAAAATTATGGGTTAGTGAATCGACTCCTTTAGTCGATTTGGCGTTCACACGATCCGATTCCAGTCAAAACGTCGAATGGAAATAGCGTACGTTTCGATTTCAAAACGACGTTTCGACTTGACATTCGACTTCCGATTTTAGTGTTCACACGGTACGATTTTAGTCGAAAGCAGGTGCATAGGTAAAAATCGAATGAAGATCGAATGGAAAATCGTATTGTGTGAACGCACCTTTACATAAACTTCAAAAGACAGAGTTACTCATCGAGATTACAAAAAAAATTTAAACGAACTACCGACATTATTTTTTTCATATTCTCAAGGATTTGTACAGTGAGACTCACTATACAAATCCTTGATATTTTGAATGCATAAAGTATTTTTTCTTTAAAATATCGTTTCATATTACTGTTTAGAATGATTCTTGGAGATATTATGGTTTATTTTAATCAAAATGTTTGCAAAAATGGGATGATATTTAAAAAAAAAAAATTATTCGGATCGCGCGCGGCGAAAGATCTGCACATGTAGCCGCTTTAAAATCGTTATTGCAAAAATCCACGAAAACCGATCAGACCATTCTTTAAACACATGATAATTTATTTTGTAATGGTATAGCAAAAGTTTGGATTTGCATGCCGTATTCCGCTTCACTTTTGTTTGTGAATAGGGCCATAATGGTTCAATGCCATTGGATCTGATTATTTGATAATACCACACCGACTATTTGCCTTATAACAATACAAGTCCGTCTGTCCGTCCTGCATAAGTTTTAAGTCGTATGAAAAGTTCAGATTGCATAGGTCATCTGATTTCTATTGGTTTATGCACAGTCATATCTATAAAACGACGATCCTTGTTGATGGGAGTTTTGTGATGTTGGAAAAAACAATGTTTAACAAAAATACGCAGAAAAACAATTGTCATATTCTTGACTTGACACAGGCATTTTCCCTCAGAAAATGGTGGGTTAAACCTTGTTTTCTAGCTAGCTAAAACGCCAACTAATGTGACAATTGTTTAATGTCCCTTGTAATATAAATTGAATTTTTTCTTTTGATATTTTAATGAAATAATTTGCTTAAAAAGTGTGTTGATGGAAAACCATGGTCTATAATCTCAATTTGATGTTGTATCATACTTTGATAACTAAACACGAACCAAACTAGAATCTTAAAGGAAAGTAGGCGGAGCTTAGCTATGGTACAACATGTTCATTTTGATGCTATTCCATTTCTGAAGCTCCATTCCATTTTCTGAAATATATCCGCCTCTTCAGAAACTAAACAAAGATTAACTGCGAGAGAGAAACAATAATTTTTAATATTAGTGTTGTCTTATGTGTTTGGTAATAATCAGTGTTATGATCGCTTCTAAAGAATTTTATAAATATGAATTTAAAATGAGAACCATTAATAAACCCTAAAAAAGGAAAAACCCATATCAATAAACGCGTTTTTTTTTTATCATTAGTAATACATAAATGCAATTATGATTTAACTTTATTAGTTGCGTTATTTACTTGATACTGAAATATGACCTACTGTTTACATTTTTTAGGTGTTATTGTAGGAATATTTCGTGTCAAAGTTGTATGAAAGGCAACTCTGTCTATTTCAAATTCAGACATTTCTTTGCGAAAGAATAAAGCCTCCTAGATATCCTATGCTAAAAGAATAAAATTCTTGCTCCCGTGTGCTTTATTTCTTAATTTGATGTCTACGATGTTCAGCACAAGAAAACACACATATTATCATATCTTCACAGTTTGGTTATATGTGAATTTTGTACATTAAATATTTGTACATAAAATCATAGTGTCGTCACTGGGAACCCCAGAGCTGAAACCTAAACTTTTACATTAACGGGGACTTAACCACGTAGAAGTTTGTGTCATTTTGGCAATATAAGACACATAGATTGGTTAATGGATTGTAAAGTCTAGCTCCTGAATACATGTAAGTTCCTTAGTTACTGAATAGTGCATGTTAATAATGACTGAGAGATGCAGTTAAAAAAAATTTGCAATCACTTGACATTAAAAGTATCCTTTTCTATTAATAAATTGATATCCCACATAACCAACTGTTGTCGTGAAGTTATTAAACGTACTCTTGGATCAATTAAAAAGTCTTACATCATGTATTGTAATGACTAAACTAAAAGGTCACCACACATCTCTTCGGATGTTTAACTTGACCTTCATTCGCAGGTCTCATCTCTATAAAGCCCTACACATCCGGAATATGTGGAATATTTTCTTCTCCCTTTTTGTAAAAAAAAAATTCCTTCTTTCTCATGTTCATCTTTCTTTTCTACTTGCCAAATATTCTTTTTTTTGCATTTCGTGTGCCTAGCTTGTTTTCCCCATAAATAATACTATACCAACCTTTTTTTGTATGGAATTAATAGATTTTATCTTTACATTAATGTATGTAACCCTCATAATCATGTTCACATGAATTCATTGGATGCAAGAAAAGTTGTTATGTTTATGGCACTTTTGAAATAAACAATGACACAACAATTTAAAAAAAGAAAACATTTATGTTGACGTTCGATATATAGTTTTGGTTTCCATCGTATAACATGACAATATTATGCAGGATGTATCGAACACAAGAGAAAAACCTGGTATTAGCAGCTAAATGTATATTTCCTTCGTTGATTCAAAAGCTTGATACTAATAGTACAAGTTCAACAAAGTATAATAATTGCTTTAGATTCGACAATTAAAAGAAATTAAAAGAATACAAAAATATAGCCATCATTTTACTCACAGGAAATGTGTATTTATATATGATTCTATGCATATTCAGAAAAACAAAGCAATAGTAAAAAATCAAAAACTAGGACTTTAGAATTTGGCTCTTTGATCGCTCGTAATCGATTGTCCTCAAATGTAGTTCCTTTCGTGTTTTATGTTTGTAAAATCGTATTGTATTATCTTCGTTAAAACCCAATGGCTTAACTTTATTAGTTGCGTTATTTCCTTGATACTGAAATATGACCTACTGTTTACATTTTTTAGGTGTTATTGTAGGAATATTTCGTGTCAAAGTTGTATGAAAGGCAACTCTATCTATTTCAAATTCAGACATTTCTTTGCGAAATAATAAAGGCTCCTAGATATCCTATGTAAAAAGAATAAAGTTCTTGCTCCCGTGTGCTTTATGACTTAATTTGATGTCAACGATGTTCAGCACAAGAAAACATACATATTATTATATTTTCACAGTTTGGTTATATGTGAACTTTGAACATTAAATATTTGTACATAAAATCATAGTGTCTTCACTGGGAATCCCAGAGCTGAAACCTAAAACTTTTACATTAACGGGGACGTAACCACGTAGAAGTTTGTGTCATTTTGACAATATAAGACACATAGATTGGCTAATTGATTGTAAAGTCTAGCTCCTGAATACATGTCAGTTCCTTAGTTACTGAATAGTGCATGTTAATAATGACTGAGTGATGCAGTTAAAGAAATTTTGCAATCACTTGGCATTAAACATACCCTTTTCTATTAATAAATTGATATCCCACATATCCAACAGAACTGTTGTCGTGAAGTTATTAAACGTACTCTTGGATCAATAAAAAAGTTTTACATCGTGTAATGACTTAACTAAAAGGTCACCACACATTTTTTCTGATGTTTAACTAGACCTTCATTCGCAGGCCTCATCTCTATAAAGCTATATACACATTTGGAATATATTCTTCTCTCTTTTTGTAAGAAAAAATCCTTCTTTCTCATCTTCATCTTTCTTTTCTACTTGCCAAATATTATTTCTTTGCATTTCGTGTGCCTAGCTTGTTTTCCCCATAAATAATACTTAATAAACCTTTTTATGTATGGAATTAATAGATTTTATCTTTACAATAATGTATATACTATTAGTACAAGTTCAACAAAGTATAATAATTATTTTAGATTCGACAATCAAAAGAAATTAAAAGAAAACAAAAATATAGCCATAATTTTACTCGCAGGAAATGTGTATTTATATATGATTTAATTCATATTTATATTCAGAAAAACAAAGCAAAAGTAAAAAATTATAAACAAGGACTTTAGAATTTGGCTCTTTGATTGCTCCTAATCGGTTGTCCTCAAATATAGTTGCTTTCGTGTTTTATTTGTAAAATCGTATTGTATTATTTTCGTAAAAACCCAATGGCTTAACTTTATTAGCTGCGTTATTATTTTCATACTGAAATATGACCTACTGTTTACATTTTTCAGGTGTTATTGTAGATATATTTACTGTCAAAGTTGTATGAAAGGCAACTCTTGTCTATTTCAAAATTCAGACATTTCTTTGCGAAAGAATAAAGCCTCCTAGATATCCTATGTTAAAAGAATAAAGTTCTTGCTTCCGTGTTCTTTATGACTTAATTTGGTGTCTACGATGTTCAGCACAAGAAATCACACATATTATCATATTTTCACAGTTTGGTTGTGTGAACGTTGTACATTAAATATTTGTACATAAAATCATGATGTCTTCTATTGGGAATTCCAGAGCTGAAACGTAAACTTTTACATTAGCGGGGAAGGGACGTAACCCCGTAGAAGTTCGTGTCATTTTGGCAATAAAGTAGACACGTAGATTGGTTTATTGATTGTAAAGTCTAGCTCCTGAATACATGTTAGTTCCCTAGTTACTGAAAGGTGCATGTTTATAATGACTGCGAGATGCAGTTAAATAAATTTTGCAATCACTTGAAATTAAAAATACCCTTTTCTATTAATAATTTAATATCCCACATTACCGACTGTTGTTGCGAAGTTATTAAAAGCACTCTTAGATGAATAAACCGACTGTGCTTTAGGACAACAGTTGTATATGACCAACATAATTAGACTTATCAACGGGTTTGTACTAACATTAGCAACACGATGGATGCCACATGTGGAGCAAGATCTGCTTACCCTTTCGGAGCACCTGCGATCAATCTTACGTTTTTGGTGGGGGTTGGTCTTGCTCTGTCTTTAGTTTTCTATGATGTGTTTTGTCAGAGAAATATAAATATGTTTAATGTGTTCTTTCATTTTCTTTTTCATCATTTCAGTAGTATATAAACAAATCAAACAATAAAGATTAAAACAAAACAAACTGTTATGTTAATAAAGATGCATATCACATTTAAAAAGTATTTTTTGACATGTAAAATAGCTGATATTTGCCTGATGTGGGACTGTCACTATAACATACACCTGAGTGATCTGAATAGCAAGACTTCAGTTTCCTATCTATAGCCATGTCAGCGGAAGATCTGGGTGTGGTTTACAGAAGAGACAATGGTTTAAAAACCAAAGAATACAGAAAAATGAACCTAATAGGTGAGAATAGGGAGTTATATATAAAAAAGAGAATACTTGTCAAAATACATTAAGATGAATAAAAATGGCAGTAAAAAACAAAGAATATAAAATGAAGACCCCCTTCCAAAAGCACTTCTTAACTATGCACCATGGCTGAAATGTCTCGCCTGTTTTACTTATCATTGAATTTATGTTGAAATTCTGTAATATGAAGGTTTTACTACAAGTATCACATAAGCTTATCATTGACCAATGAACCATGAAAATGAGGTCAAGGTCATATGAACCCTGCCAGACAGCCATGTACACCTAACAATCATTCCTTACACCAAATATAGTTGACTTATTGCTTATAGTATCCGATAAACGGATTAACTCATGAATTTAATAATTGTCAAATAACCATGAAAATGAGGTCAAGGTCATATGAACCCTGCCAGACATGTACACCTCACAATTATTTCATGCACTGAATATAATTGACCTATTGCGTATAATATCTGCAAAATAGACCAAACAACAAAAACTAAAACTTGTCCAATGAACCATGAAAATGAGGTCGAGGTAAGATAAACACTGCCAGACGGCCATGCACACCTGACAATCATTCCATACACCAAATATAGTTGACCTATTGCTTAAAGTATACAAGAAACAGACCAAATCATGAAAACTTTATATTGACCAATGAACCATGAAAATGAAGTCAAGGTCAGATGAACTCTGTCAGACAGACATGTGCACCTTACAATCATTCCATACACCGAATATAGTTGACCTATTGCATACAGAATCTAAGAAATGAACTTAACCAGTAAAACTTAACATTGATCAATGAACCATTAAAATGAGTTCAAGGCTAAATAAAATGCTTCGCTGAGCGCAGCCTGGTACGACCGCAGCGGTCGAACCCTGAACAGTTTAGGCAAGTTTGGACACAATATTCAAGCTTACTGTCTGAATTTGGATTGTGATCAAATTTTTGACATAATATAGGTTTCTGACACAAAATAAATGTGGTCAAAGATCTTAAAAATTTGAAATGGGACATTTAATTTACCTAGAATGGTCTGATATCCAAAATCTAACAACATGGAGTAATTACCCCCAAACTCAATCCCAGCCTTCCCTTTGTGGTATGGAACCTTGTACTACAATTTTAGAGAGATCCATACACTAAAACACAATTCATTCTGGAAACTAGAAAATGCTTGTTTTTGGCCCCTAATTCCTGAACGTTTGGGGTTTGAGTAATTACCCCCAAACTCAATCCCATCCTTCCCTTTGTGATATGGAACCTTGTGGTACAATTTCATAGAGATCCATACACTTACACACAAGTTATTGACAGAAACTACAAAAATGCTTGTTTTTGGCCCCTTATTCCTAAACTGTTGGTACCATAATCCCCAAAATTAATCCCAACCTTCCTTTTGAGGTATTGAACCTTCTGGTAAAATTTCATAGACATCCATTCACTTAAACTAAAGTTATCCGGAAACCAAATGTGTCTTCGGACGACGACGACGACGCTGACGACGATGCTGACGACATGATAGCATTATACGAACGCAAAAAATTTTGCGGTCGCATAAAAACTGCCATACTGACATGTACATCTTGAAATATTTCCATACACCAAATATAGTTGATCATTGCATACAGTATTAGAAAAACAGACCAAAACACAAAAAACATAACTATAACCACTGAACCATGAAAATGAGGTCAGATGACACCTGCCAGTTGGACATCTACATCTTAGATCATCTTACAATCTTTCCATACAACAAATATAGTAGATCTATTGCTTATAGTATCTGAGATATTTACTCGACCACGAAAACTTAACCTTGTTCACTGATCCATGAAATGAGGTTAAGATCAGGTGAACTCTTCCTGACAGACATGAGGACCTTGCAAGGTATGCACATACCAAATATAGTTATCCTATTACTCATAAAGAAAAATTAACATTACAAAAAATCTTAACTTTTTTTCAAGTAGTCACTGAACCATGAAAATGAGGTCAGGGACAATGGACATATGACAGACCGAAACTTTATAACATAAGGCATCTATATACAAAGTATGAAGCATCCAGGTCTTCTACCTTCCATAATATTAAGCTTTTAAGTAGTTAGTTAACGCCACCCTCGCCGGAAGTCGCAGGCTCGACAAAAACCTACATTTGTTGTAAACCAAAATTGTACAAGGACTGAGAAATATCTTGATTTGGTCTATCAGTCTTGAGAAAAGGATAAAGGTCAAATGATACCTGCCAGACAGACATGTTCAACTTACAATCATTCCGTAAACCAAATATAGTTGACCTATTGCATATATAGAATATCAGATAAGGACAAAACTTCGGAAACGTAACTTTTACAATGCAAATTCTTGCTTTTACCAATGAACCATGAAAAAATGTCATGGTCAAGTGATACCTGCCAGATGGAATGTACACCTAACAATCATTGCATACACCAAATGAAGCTGACCTATCGCTTATAATATCTGAGAAAGAGACCAAAACACAAAACTTAACTTTGACCAATGAATTATGAAAATGAGGCCAAGGTCAGATGATACCTGCTAGACGGACATTTACACTTTACAATCATTCAATACACCAAATATAGTTGATCTATTGCTCAAATTATCTGAGAAACAGACCAAAGCACAACAACTTAACATTAACCAATGAACCATGAAGATGAGGTCAAGGTCAGATGAAATCTATCAGACTGACATGAACACCTTCCGATCATTCCATACACCATATATAGATGACCTACTGCTGAGAAACGGACAGAATCACGTAAGTTTAACCTTGATCACTAATCCATGAAATGAGGTCGAGGTCAGGTGAACCCTATAGCTATCTGACGGACATGTCGACGTTACAAGGAACCCATTTACTAAATATAGTTATCCTATTACTCATAATGAGTGAGGAATTCACATGACAAAAAGACTAATTTTTTCAAGCAGTGGCTGGACCATGAACATGAAAAGGACAATGGACATACGACATTTCAACTTTATTACATAAGGTATCTACATATAAGGCATGAAGCATCCAGGTCTTCTGAAATATAAAGCTTTCTAAAAAAAGTTTACGCCGTCGCTGCTGCTGTAGTCAAGTATGGTTAAATTTGGTCCATTAATTTCAGAGAAGACATCCAGCAAACTAAAAGGACACAAATATGATACATTTGAAATCGTTCCTTCTCAATTGATTAATATATCTTCAGAGCAATAACTTTTGAAAATCTGACTACCGGGTACTCATATTAGCACATATTATTTATTGTGTTGTTGATAGCAATATTAGACCAAGGCTTTGTATAGTAAGATCTTTTTATACAAATCCTTGTTTAGAAGAAAAGATAAGATTACCTTAGTGATCTGAAATCACTAATGGAAAGACTGGAAGAATTGTGTGTATAATTTCAATTATATTTTACTCCTTCATTGCAGTGATGGTTGACAACAGCATCTTACCGTAGCACTATTGCATATTTGTTAGTTACATTATTGCAGATTTTTAGACAGATAAGTAATTTTTCAATGGATAAAATTGCTGAATAGTTTTGTCAGTGGGTCATTAAATTTGCATAATAAGTTCTTTTAAATTGCAATTTAATATAACTATATTTAACAGAAGAAATAACCTAATAAAAAAAGTTATCATTGTTTTCAGTAAACCAGGGATTAATGGACTTGAAACTTAAAGTCCTTTTTTTATCTCCCAAAATCAACCTGTGAATAGTTGTTTTTTGGGAATGTCTGTGTTCAAACATGTATACTTATGTTCTCACTCTTAAGTATAGCTTATTGATTTTGATTAAAACAATAATATATGACACTGAAGATGCATGGTTGACAAGGGTAATTTTCACATCAATAAACTTATCATTTATTATAATTTTTATTCTATTGTCCAAAGATTGAGAATTTTAACTTGTGAGGCAAATTCTTTTAATATTGTAATTTTAGATGGTTCACTGATTTTTTTTAAAATCTTAATTATGACATAATGGAAAGAAAGAAGATTGTTCAAAGGATTTTTATTGAATTTGATTTCATGTTTACCAGAAACAGGTGTTTCAAGAAGTAAAATTTAAGGTGGCTCACCCCAATAAGGACCCCCAGTAGAATTTTTTTATTTTCACATATTTTGTAGATTTTTTTATGCTGAATCCAAAAATGAAAAGAAAAAAGGGGGTCACCAGGCTCGTTTTCCCCTCAAATGGAAGCGAAATGTGCGATTTTGACCCTATTTCCAAACTTTTCCACCCTTACAACAATAACGACTACATCAAATTCAAAGACTTTTAGAACCATGTCAGTATGATTATTATGTGAAAAAATAATTAAATTTGAAATGTAAACGTTCCCCTTGGTTGTTTTAGACTTTAAAATCCTTTTATTTTCAGATTTATATCTAAATTTGGCATTTTCTAATTTCAGTTTAAGGCTAAAAATATTGGTTAAATCGATCTTTCGTAAAATTTCCCCGGTAGATTTTTTTTTAAAACGGATATGTCAAAGCTATGAACTTTTCGAGCATTTTAAGGTAAAATAAAATGGGGGTCACCAGGCTTTTAAAAAAGTTACGAGCTTTTGTTTAACCCCTCTACCCCATGAGGCCTGATTTCAATGCACTCCATTTATTACTTTCTTGTGAATTTTTATTGATGTCTTTAAATAAAATAATGTTTGTAATTATATCAATGAACGATAGCTGAATATAAATGTGATAAACATTTTACTGTTTGTCATAAAAAAGCGAAATTTTGATTATTTTGGTGAAATACGGTAATTTTGTCTGGCGCGAGTTGCTTCCCTCTAATTTGGCGCCATAATCGGACAACAGAAATTTCAGGGTCGCCATTGCTGAACACCACACTGCACTGATAAATACGACCATGTGCATGAATAACAGACATAGTGGCGAATAGACAACGATGAAGGTAGAGTCATTACATAAGAAAACATAGATTTTAATATATTAGACAGCCAAATGTTATCAGTATCACGAAAAATACAAAGTGGGGGGTTATCTCAAAATACTCGCTTCTGTTGAAAATCACTGCGGCTGAAACCTTGCATGGGCTAAATTTATGTTCTATGTATAAATTATTATCGTTATGGCTGGTATCTTATTGATGTGTTTACTTGACCCTTAACCTGTTAACTGGCAAGTTTTGAACATGTATAGCCTGTTTTGACATATATCGGTGTCAAACAGTCAAAGTGGAGGGGATGCATGGTCATTTTCAGCATCTACCGTTAGCGTCAAATGAGTCATTCGTAAAATCTAATTTCGTAGCCACGTTAGGGTCAAATGGAGTAAAATATTTATCGTTAACGTCTATAATGACTAGTAAAATGGTTTACCCCATATAAAGGCACAACTTCCCTCCGACACTGCGACAGGGGTTCATGTAGTCCAACATAATTCCCACTCCCCATCCCCATCCCCAACCTCTATTTCTCTTCCCTTTTACTCTTAAAATTTTCTCCCCTAACTTCTACTTCCATCCCCCTTGCTCCCAGACAAAAACATGGCAAAATATATTTCCCAGATTATTCACCCCCCCCCTCTTTTCGAATTTCACCCAAAATCATGTTCGCTCCAATTCACGTTCATCCCTTTTACATTCGCACCCTGAGGTCTGTTTGTACCCTTCCTTTAATCTAAATCATGTAAATCATGCTTTTGTTAGTATATATAGTTCTATAACACAATAAAATAAAGATATATTAAGTTTATTTTTATTGTTTAAAAATAAAGTGACTCACACGAGATCAAAGGGTTTTTCTATTAGATTTTCTTCTACCAAATTAGTTACTTTTTATTTGTCGAGCCTTCGACTTTAGTCGAAAAAGCGAGACATAGCGATCCTACATTCCGTCGGCGTCGTCGTCGTCGTCGGCGGCGGCGTCCACAAATATTCACTCTGTGGTTAAAGTTTTTGAAATTTTAATAACTTTCTTAAACTACCTTGGATTACTACCAAACTTGGACAGAAGCTTGTTTATGATCATAAGATAGTATCCAGAAGTAAATTTTGTAAAAATAAAATTCCATTTTTTCCGTATTTTACTTATAAATGGACTTAGTTTTTCTGCCGGGAAATATTACATTCACTCTGTGGTTAAAGTTTTTAAAATTTTAATAACTTTCTTAAACTATCCTGGGTTTCTACCAAACTTGGACAGAAGCTTGTTTATGATCATAAGATAGTATCCAGAAGGAAATTTTGTAAAATAATAAATCCATTTTTTCCGTATTTTACTTTTAAATGGACTTAGATTTTCTGCCAGGAAACAACACATTCACTCTGTGGTTAAAGTTTTTAAAATTTTAATAACTTTCTTATACTATTTTGGATTTGTACCAAACTTGGACAGAAGCTTGTTTATGATCAAAAGCTAGTATCTAGAAGGAAATTTTGTAAAATAATAAATCCATTTTTTCCGTATTTTACTTTTAAATGGACTTAGATTTCCTGTCAGGAAACAACACATTTACTCTGTGGTTAAAGTTTTTTAAATTTTAATAACTTTCTTATACTATTTTGGATTTGCACCAAACTTTAACAGAAGCTTGTTTATGATCAAATGCTAGTATCTAGAAGGAAATTTTGTTTTCTTCAAGTTAACATTACATTCAGTCTGCAGATAAAGTTTTTAAACATTTATTAGATTCATAAACTATCCTGGATTTTTACCAAACTTGGACAGAAAGTTCTTACAATCAAAAGATAGTATCAAGAGGAATATTTTTATTGATTTACTTCCTCATTTTTGTTGAGCCTGCGATTAACAGAAAAAGTAGGCGAGACACTGGGTTCCGCGGAACCCTTACGAATTTTTTTCACTTCAGACCAGGCTTACTAACGGACATGCACATAATACCCCCTTTTCTCGCTTCTTGATCCCTCATTCCCATGTTCCCTTACCCCTGTCCACCCGCTCATGGGGTTCTATTGTTTTGTTTGTTTTTTTGAGAATATGAATGGTCTAATTTCACATGAATTTGTAAACATTTTATTGATGGATTTGTCTTGATCGCAATTTGTCTCTCTTTGGTATAAAAAATTTCATAACGTTAAGTATCAGGTTTAAACATACCATGCATACACGTAGGGCTTATCTTGTTTACCAAATAACACATACATTTGAGTTGAAATATTCATTATTGTTTTGTGCTTAGTATTTTTAAATACAAAATTTGTGTATCCCATATTCCAAACAAGGTACAAGACACCTCTGACAGCATGATTGTAGCTCCGCTGCATTTCAGAATTTTTAGGCAACGAAACAGCATGCCCCAAAAAGTCTGTATATAACATATAAAAACAAAATCACTATTTACACTTGCTGTGCATGTACTTTTATTTTGTTTGCTCATTATTGTTGCCACAAATTCTTCATTTTTTTACGCCGTAGCGGAGTGGGCATTAAGTTTTACCCTTGTCTGTCTACGTATGTCCCAAAATTGGTTTCCGCTCGTCAACTTCAGTTTGCCTCAACCAAATGTTAAAAACTTATACAAAATGCTCATTACCAACAAACACAGATCAAATTTGATTTTTTTTTCATTTTGGTGGTGTCACTTTTACTGTTCTAGAACTATGCCCCTTTACAAATGGAAAAATTGCTGATTTTTTTATTTCTATTCTCTAACTTTAGTTTGCCTCATCCAAATGTTATGAAACTTATACACATTACTTATTAAAAAACTCAGATCAAGTAAAAAGTTGGGTAGTGTCACTCTTACCGTTCTTTAGTTATGTTCCTTTATAACTTTATATTCAAGCGGGGGCATCATCTGTGTCCCATGTACACATTCCCCATTTTATATTTAAAATATGAATTAGATTGTGCTTTTAAATGTCAATCATTGTTGATTTTCTGACAGAATTACTCTGACATTTAATTTCAGGCTTCAAGTACATGTAAGAGAAAGGAGTGATTTATTGTGAAAGATCCTGGAATGTTCAACTTTACTTGGAAACTATTGGCAAAGTACTGACAGAATTTACAGGAGAAGCCAGTATCATCTTGTCTTGCAATTGGGAACTATATGTAAAGTGCTGAAACTTAAGAACAACCAACATTAGAAGCCAAGATCAACAATACTTGGAACTACATGTATAATCAAAGTACTGTCAGAATCCATATGAGAGAACCCAAGATCATCTACACTTGGTGGCCATTTGCAACGTGTTGTCAGAATCCACTTAGGAAGCCAAGATCAATTATAATTTGGAACTATATGCTTTAGTGCTGTCAAAATCCATAAAAAAAGTCCCAAGATCAAAAGGACCTACTTTACCTACCTGTCCCAATGATGAATACAGATTATTGAGTCTTATAAAAAACACTGAAGATTAATATTGATATAAAAATAATGAAAATATAGAGCTGATCAGATAATAATTGTACATGTACATGATGTATACATGTCAACAATTACTAGTATATTGAAATTAACAATGCTAATAAATGTTTTATAAATTTGATCTCATAGACATTTGATGAATAAAAATAAAAAATGTTTCAAAAAATGAATTTTAATAGAGCTGAATTAATTTATATGCCCCCTGCCGTAGAGGAAGGGGGCATTAAGTTTTACCCTTGTCTGTCTGTACGTACGTCCGTCCGTCCGTACGTCCCAAAGTTGGTTTCTGTTCTCTAACTTTAGTTTGCCTCAACCAAATGTTATGAAACTTATACACAATGCTTATTACCACAAAACACAGATCAAGTTTGAATTTTGGTAGCGTCACTTTAACCATTCTAGAGTTATGCCCCTTTATAAATGGAAAAATTGCAAAATTTTTAGTTTCCGTTCTCTAAGTTAAGTTTTGCCTCAACCAAATGTTATGAAACTTATTCACAATGCTTATTAAAAGCACAGATCAAGTTTGAGTTTTGGTGGCGTCACTTTAATTTTTTTTGCTGTCTGTAGTGAATTTTGCTGCAAACACAATTCATGATATGCAAACTGCAATATATGCAGTTGTCTTTAATATAGAAGGTAGCTTTGAGATTTGTAAATTTTGGAAAACATAATACCAAGTGGCAGTTGTGGTAAATGCACATGTCTTTGCCTCATCTTTTACCTCACCAACCCCAGCCCTAAACTATAACTTGAATTATTTTACATCATTTGGCATTTGTTTTCCATCCATATGCTATTCAGTTTCTATTTCAAAAGTTATATTTTCTGGATAAAAGGAGAAATAAAATACAGTTTTGTTCAATGAGACAGCAACCAAACAAAAAAACAAAAGAATTATATATTGTCTGGGAAAACTTGTGTCTCACTATTAACTGACAACATTTTTACCTACTGTAAATTCAGAAATTATTGGTGCATTTATTATTGCGATTTTTGACGAATGGACTAAATTGCGAGTTTAATTATTGCGATTACAAAAAAAATCTGCATAAAGATCTATAATTCAGTTTTCAGAATGCAAGTTCTTATTATTGTGGTATTCACCCTGTTGCATTATTTGCATTGATAAAAACCTCACAATAATTTCTAAATTTACAGCATCACAATGATCCAGATTAATATTGTTTTGTAAATTTAGATATGCACTCAAATTGATATAGATTGCTACAAAGATCTCAACCTCATTTCATGGATCAGTGATCAAGGTTAAAGTTACCTGATTAGGGTTGTTTATCAGATACTGTTAGCAATAGGAATTTTTCAATGTCATGTTTTTGTGTTTTTGTCTGTTTTTTCGAATACTAAAAGTACATGTAGTAGATAAACTATATGTATGCAATCATTCACAAATGTAAGGAGTACATGTCTGTCTGGCAGTGTCAATTGGTTATTATATTTGGTGTATGGTATGATTATTAAATGTATATATCGAAATATTAAGTAAAAAGATGTGATATGATTGTAAATAAGACACTCCACAAGACACCAAATAACACAGAAATAAACAACTAAATGTCACCATACGACCTTCGACAATGAGTAAAACCTATACTGCATAGTTGGGTATAAAAGGCCTCCAAATGACAAATGTACAATTTAAAACAATTCAAATGAGAAAACTAGCGGCATGATTCATGTACAAATGATGAATGAAAAACAAATATGCCTGTCTTGCAGGGTCTATCTGAACTTAACCTCATGTTCATGGTTTATGTCGAGCCTGCGACTTTTGTCGCAGAAAGCTCGACATAGGGATAGTGAACTGGCGGCGGCGTTAGCTAACTTCTTAAAAGCTTTATATTTTAGAAGGTGGAAGATCTGGATGCTTCATACTTTGTATATGGATGCCTCATGTTACGAAGTTTCCGTCAGTCACATGTCCAATGTCCTTGACCTCATTTTCATGGTTCAGTGACTACTTGAAAAAAAAGTTTAGATTTTTTATAATGTTAAATTCTCTCTTATTATAAGTAATAGGATAACTATATTTGGTATGTGCGTACCTTGCAAGGTCCTCATGCCCGTCAGACAGTTTTCACTTGACCTCGACCTCATTTCATGGATCAGTGAACAAGGTTAAGTTTTGGTGGTCAAGTCCATATCTCAGATACTATAAGCAATAGGTCTAGTATATTCGGTGTATGGAAGGACTGTAAGGTGTACATGTCCAACTGGCAGGTGTCATCTGACCTTGACCTCATTTTCATGGTTCAGTGATTATAGTTATGTTTTTGTGTTTTGGTCTGTTTTTCTTATACTATATGCAATAGTTCAACTATATTTGGTGTATGGAAATATTTTATGATCTATATGTCAGTCACGCAGGTTTTATTTGACCTTGACCTCATTTTCAAGGTTCATTGCTCAGTGTTAAGTTTTTGTGTTTAGGTCTATTTTTCTTAAACTATAAGCAATAGGTTAACTATATTTGTTGTATGGAAGAATTGTTAGCTGTACATGCCTGCCTAGCATGGTTCATCTGACCTTGACCTCATTTTCATGGTTCATTGGTCAATGTTTAGTTTACTTGGTTAATGTTAAGTTTATGTGACAGTTGTAATAAAGCTTTATATTTAGGACTATCAACATAATATCAATGATTAGTAAAGAAGGCGAGACATTTCAGCGTGTGCACTTTTGTGTCTGTTACTGGCATACTATATATATGTTTCAAAATATTTGGTTGATGGGGTGATTGTAACAGAGGCAGATTTAGGGGGAGGGACCATTTGTTGATTATATAGGGAATCATTGAAGCGTGACTGGAGCAAGCCTCTCTTAGGCAGTCCCTCCTACCCCTTTCATGAAAAATTCTGGTTCCGCCACTGTGTAAGGCTGGCTTGGATTGGTTTATCTGATTATTTTCATGATCATTGATATTATTTTTTTCTGATACTTGTAGTAAAACTTTATCTTTAGGAATATCAACATAAAACCAATCATGAATGATGAATAGTGAAGCAGGTGAGACATTTCAGCTTGTGCACTCTTGTTAACACAAAAATTATATGGACTGCTGCCACTAGAAAATGAATGGACAATGCATGCTTGGTATGGACGAAATTCCTCCTTTTTACCCTACGAGGCTGCGTATTTATCTTGGGGGGGGGGGGGGGGGGTCACTTCCTATATTCAAGGTGATAGGACGTGCCGCTGGAATAGGTCACCTTTTCAAGCTTGAAAATATGTGAATAGGTCGGGAAAACTATCAAAAATATATGATAAGGTCAATAAAGTTTCCATAACTTCTTCGTCTGTCATCTTTCTTGGTGTTCCCGGGTGTGATTTTATCAACCAAATTTTCTCTTTTAACATTTTGGTATTCTAGTCTTACATTACGCTACATGAAACCCAAGCATTATAGGAAAAGGTTACATTTTTACTTACGCAATATATGAAAAGTTATACATTTTTGAAATATAAATTATATGAAAAAAGTGGTCCCCAGCGGCACCCCTAATCAATTAAGTATTGAAGTGCCCCCTCCCCTCGAGGTATTTATACATCCAGCTGTATGAACACCCTGTCATAGCAAGGGATTATCTGTCAGATTAGGGAAGTCATATTTCCATACCCTGCGATATGAAAATAAGGAGATGTGGTATGATTGCCAATGAGACAACTATCCACCAAAGTTCAAATTTAAAAGTCATCTCCATATTATCATCATAGGCCGATAATTACGTTTCTTTGCAGCTAGCAGGTGGGACAAACCAGTGTTCACACATCATTAAAAAAGTTATCATATATATTTCTTGCCGCAATGACACACTGCACTTTATTTTTTTTAAATCGAGAACCTTATTAGCTTCCCTTTTGAAAAAACGCATGTCAAAAAGTAAGACAGAAGTTAAAGTTTGGCAATATCACCGACTAATATAGCGTCCCTGTGTACTGGGCGGAGTTTTAAAATTACAATCCCAACTTTTCCTGAACCTAGTAAGTAGTATAGATTTTTTTTATATATAATGTTATTAACTGGTAGTGTTTGGAACTGACCGGTAGACTATAGATGTGTTAGGCAAAATCCCGACTTGGTCAAACCAAATATTTTACGCTGATATTTCCTCTTTTTTTTTAATGCGAACTCTGTTGGCATATTGAAAGATACAACAGAAAATACAAAATTAACAAATTAACAAATATCGAAATAAGTAAAAGGAATTAAAATATCATAAATAGAAAACATTGGCCCCGAGATCTCATGTTATAGGACTAGAGTTCCAAAAATCATAGAATCATGATACGAGAAAATTTGTTAGATATATTTTTCGTGCCCATTATTTGATAAAGTATATAAATCTTTAACTGTCAAGTATTTAGTCTTTGTTTGAAAATTGTAATGTCCAAAATTTTTTTTGGGAAAATAAAAAATACTTAGGTATTATCAAAATTTTGCAGTGTTAAAATATTTCACATACTCCGGAATTGTTATGTTCAAAAATTTTTGGCAAACAAAAAATACGTAACTATTATCAAAATTTTGCACTGGGAAAATATTTCACATACTCCAGAATAAGATCCTACCAATACTTGGAAATGAAGATATTTCAAGTAAAAAAGAAATTTATGACAGTAACAAAATGTTATAATACGCCAAACGGATAAAACGGTTAAAAGCTCATTAGAGCTTATGTTGACTCTATTTGTATACTTTGCCGACTCTAAAAAACGCTTATTTATTATTATTTATTTATTTATTATTTATAGCGTGCAGATGAACCCCGATGCCTTTATACTATAATAGCATACTATATGGGTTTTACTTGTTTTTGAAAGCCCATAGGCGGATCCATGGGTTATGCTTTAATATATCATGTATAATTCTGTCCTTTTTATGTTAAAAATGAACAAACCACTCTGTAGTCCTAACTGTACGTATTTCATGTTTTGTAGAACGTTTTGCATGGTTTGTTGACATCGGGAAAGGGTGCTTTCATACACGCCCGCGTTCCAATGTCGTCAAAACTATTTTTGAGAAAAACCCTCAAAGCGACCGTTCCCAAGGCGCTCGTCGTTAGAAACATGCGTTAAAATATGCGCACTGTTAAAGGGCCGAGCCACCTTAAGTCATTTATCTTATTTTTTGTTAAAATGAGGGTAAATATTTCATTTAAAAAATACATGTCCTGTATTAGAATATACAAATACCTTCACTGATAAATGTAACCTAAATTATGGATTAATTACAGATAATTGTTGCAGAGATTTTGCAAGAAAAATAGACCCCAATTGGATTTTTTACTCATACAGATTTTCTTTTTGGTCTTTTCTTAAAAAAATACATTGTTTTAATCCTTAAACAACATCTTTCAGACAAAATTTACAGATATTTCATTTAATGCATTGTGAATCATTAAAAGCTATACATAGATAAAGGATTAAATCTATCATCTGTCTATAATTTTATAAAAGAAATGCACATTTAATATTAATGTTAACCATATGTACACATGTATCAATTATACATCGACAGAGGTCACTAATAACACTGACCTATAAAGATCAAATTATATCCGATACTAATGAGGTCAAAGTTTGTGTATTGAGTGGTCTGCCATGTTAGGTATAAACTCAAAAGTTATGTAATTTGGTCAATTATGATTGGCAGTAAGGAGGACGGGTCTATTTAGAATTCCAATTATTGTCCCACCCTTTGTGTTTAATTGTTCCTTGAGAATGGCAATTGTCAATCATACTGATAATGTATCAATACTCTTACTAAAATAAAAAGACAAAAATAGCCAGTAAATTGAAAAACAGTAATGACTATTATTTTCGACAAAATACTCTCAATTAAGATATAACCATTTTTTTACAGTTCATTTGTGCATATGTACACAGACATGGAACAAAGTTCCAATCTTTCCAAAAACCCTGTTAAATGCTGGTCATTGCAGAAGAGAACATTAAGACGATAAGTCTCGATCCTTTTTTTGAAAATCACGGATTTCTTTAAATAAAATGGATGTCATACTGATACTGATTGAAGACCAACTGTATGTCATGCTGGTTTTGGGACTTTATGGTTATATGATATCACATGATTATTTGAAACCAAGACGGCGAACGGTTCTGGTATCGGTAGTCGGATTAAAAATCAATTTTTCTCACTTATCCAGCAGGATAAAACGTTAATATTATTAATTTTATGTTTAATCAAACAAAAAGAACACAATTTCAAGTTTTCATGTTTTTCAAACATCCATCTTAGTTACAGATGGACAACATGGGACAGTGTAATCATTCGTATCTCAATCCTCTTTCTGCTTTTGATACTTGTCAAAACATTTTGTGATGATAATACTGTCCCTCACGAAAATGTAGTTTAAGAGAAAACAAGCATTCTGAGAGTACATAGTCCCCTACCGGGTAAAAATTCATTGTATGGGAACAAAATGCTAACTTGATCTATAACTTGTCATGGTGTAACTATATAACAAATATCAAGTCAATATCTTCAAGCATGACAAAATAAAATGCTCCGCTGGGCGCAGCTTGATACGACCGCAGAGGTCAAACCCTGAACAGCTGGGGCAAGTATGGACACAACATTCAAGCTTGATACAGCACTGAATTTGGATTGTGATTAAATATTTGACACAGCATAGGTTTCTGACACAGAATGAATGTGGTCTAAAAACTTAAAAGATTGTAATTTACCTATTCAAACCATATCATTATTATTTGCTTTTATAGATAAATCAGAAATAACCAATTTAAAATGGAAAATTTTAAAGAAACAAAAAGAAAAAAAAAAAAATCCCCCCGCAAATTTTTTGAACCCCCTTATGATTCATCACCCCCAAACTCAATCACAGCCTTCCCTTTGTGGTATGGTACCTTGCAGTACAATTTCAGAGAGATCCATACACTTGAACACAAGTTATTGTCTGGAGACTAAAAAAATGCTTGTTTTTTGGCCCCTTTTCCTAAACATCTAGAACAATTACCCCCAAACTCAAACCCAGCTTTCCCTTTGTGATATGGAACCTTGTAGTACAATTTCATAAAGATCCATACACTTACACACAAGTTATTGTCTGGAAACTAGAAAAATGCTTATTTTTGGCCCCTTTTTGGCCCCTTATTCCTAAACATTTTGGGCAATTACCCCCAAACTCAATTCCAGCCTTCCTTTTGTGATATGGAACCTTGTAGTACAATTTCAGAAAGATCCATAGACTTAAACACAAGTTATTTTCATGAAACTAGAAAAAAACTTGTTTTTTGCCCCTTTTTTGGCCCCTAATTCCTAAAATTTTGAGGCAATTACCCCCAAAATCAATCCAAGTATTCCCTTTGTGATATGGAACCTTGTGGTACAATGTCAGAGAGATCCATACACTAACACACAAGTTATGTCTGGAAGTTACAATAAAATGCTTCGCTGGGCGCAGCTTGATACGACCGCAGTGGTTGAACCCTGAACAGTTGGGGCAAGTATGGACACAACATTCAAGCTTGATACAGCTCTGAATTTGGATTGTGATTTAATATTTGACACAGCATAGGTTTCTGACACAGAGAGAATGTGGTCTAAGAACTTGAATTTTTTAATTTACCTATTATGGTCCAATGTCCAAAATCAAAATACATGGTTAGATTCAGCATATCAAAGAACCCCATATATTCAAATTTTGTTGAAATCAAACAAAGTTTAATTTTGGACCCCAACTTGGACAAACTTGAAAACTGGGCCCATAATAAAAAATCTAGACACATGTTTAGATTCAGCATATCAAAGAACCCCAAGAATTCAATTTTTGTTAAAATCAAACTAAGTTTAATTTTGGACCCTTTGGACCTTAATGTAGACCAATTTAAAAAACGGGACCCAAAATTAAAAATCTAAATACACGGTTAGATTTGGAATATCAAAGAACCCCAATAATTCAATTTTTGATGAAATCAAACAAAGTTTAATTCTGGACCCTTTTGACCTCAATATGAACCAATTTGATAGCGGGGCCCACAAATAAAAAATCTAAATACATGGTTAGATTCAGCATATCAAAGAACCCCATATATTCAATTTTTGTTGAAATCAAACAAAGTTTAATTTTGGACCCCAATTTGGACCAACTTGAAAACTGGGCCAAAAATCAATAAATAGCTGCGCCATGAGCGCATGATACGCCCATCGTCTTGTGTGTGAATTTTTTATGCAATAAGCATAAATAGTTTCTGACATACGGCGTGACATGCGAAAACCCCCTTTTTTATTTTTACAAAAAACTCAATATCTATAAAATAAAATTTTGAATCAAAACCAAAAAGTATACAGATCTTTAGATTAATATAACTAAGAAGTGTGTAAAATTTTAAGCAATAATCATAAATCGTTTTTGAGATACGGCGCGACATGTGAAAACACCCCTTTTAAAAAAAAAATCAATATCTCAAAAATAAAATTTTGAATCAAAACCAAAAAGTATACAGATCTTTAGATTAATATAACTAAGAAGTGTGTAAAATTTTAAGCAATAATCATAAATCATTTTTGAGATATGGCGCGACATGTGGAAAACCCCTCCCCCTTTTTTTACAAAATACTCAATAACTCAAAAATATATTTTGAATCAAAACCAAAAAGTATACAGATCTTAAGGTTAATATAACTAAGAAGTGTGTAAAGTTTTAAGCAATAATCATAAACTGTTTTTGAGATACGGCGCGACATGTGAAAAACCCCTCCCCCTTTTTAACAAAATACTCAATAACTCAAAAATAAAATTTTGAATCATCACCAAAAAGTATACAGATCTTAAGATTAATATAACTAAGAAGTGTGTAAAGTTTTAAGCAATAATCATAAATTGTTTTTGAGATACGGTGCGACATGTGAAAAAAAACACGCACCTGTTTTAGTTACCAAGTCCCGTAACTCAAAAAGTTTTAATCTTATTTTCACCAAAAAGTATACAGATCGTTTGACCATCATAAGAAACAACTATATTAAGTTTCATGAAATTTGGATAAGTCATTCTCAAGTTACGGTGCGACATGTTTACGCCGGACAGACAGACGGACGGACAGACGGACAGACGGACGGACGCCGGACATTTGTATAACATAATACGTCCCGTCAAAAATTTGACGGGCGTATAAAAATCTAAATACATGCTTGACAACGACAACGAAGACGACGACGCCAACGTCATACCAATATACTTTGCGGTCGTATAAAAATGCTTATTTTTGGCCCCTAATTCCTTTACTGTTGGTACCATAACCCCCAAAATCAATCACAACCTTCCTTTTGTGGTATTGAACCTTATGGTAAAATTTCATAGAGATCCATTCACTTAAACTAAAGTTAGAGTGCGAAAACCAATGTGTCTTTGGACGATGACGCCAACGTCATACCAATATACGACCGCAAAATTTTTTTGCAGTCGTATAAAAAGTGTTGAAAACTGATTATTTGAGTGAATTTTCTAAGTCCAAGGATCATAACTCTGCACAAAATCATCAGACAAGAACAAAATTCGAACTTGAAATGTAACTTGTCATAATAAAACAATACACCAAATATCTAAACAATATCTTCAAGCATGAAGAAAAAAAGTGTGGAAAACTGATTTGCCAGACTGACAGATGGACAGACAGACAGACTGAGTGCAAACCTTAAGTCCCCTTGGTCTTCGCCTGTAAGGAACTAGTAAATCTCCTTGAAGTCAAAATGGCTGGTAGCCTTTGAAATTGACAGTTTACACCTGTCAACCTCTGAAACTGAAAATGCAGGTCATGACCTGCATTGAAGAAGAAAATGTCAGGTCATAATGTGTACGAACTTTTTCGGTCCAATTCTAGCATTGAGAGTTTTTTTTTTTTATATGCTATAACATATATATGTACAACTGAATTTCCTAAAAATAATCACTTTTGTATTTGTTAAGTATATCAATATTTATCAAAAAATCCGGAGCACCTGAGATCACCCCCCGTTTTTGGTGGGGTTCGTGTTGCTTAGTCTTTAGTTTTCTATGTTGTGTCATCTGTTCTATTATTTGTCTGTTTGTCTTTTTATTTTTGGCCATGGCGTTGTCAGTTTGTTTTCGATCTATGAGTTTGACTGTCCCTGTGGTATCTTTCGTCCCTCTTTTAAATATCTTTCTAAAGCAATTCCCATTTTATAGGATCATATTAACTATAATTGATTAGCTGGGGTTTATGGCATTAATTAATAAAAAGAAGTAAACTAGTGTGAATAAAACAATAAAAGGGCATTGCTTTAGAAAGATATTTAATTAATGATAAATATTTATATACTTAACAAATACAAAAGTGATTACTTCTAAGAAACTCAGTGGTACATTTATATGTTATAGTATATAAAAAAAACTCTCAATACTAAAATTGGACAGAAAAAGTTTGTAAGCGTTATGACCTGACATTTTCTTCTCCAATGCAGGTCATGACCTGCAATTTCAGTTTCAGAGGTTGACAGGTATGCTTTTATTGTTTTACCTGGGGGTATTTAAAAAATCCTGTGTGAAGGGGGAAATTCTCAGGTGTAACCCGCAGATACGGGTCAGTTGACAGCTATGCACCACTGTCCCAGGTAAGGGGAGGGTTGAGTGTTCACAAACATGTTAACTACGCCATATTCTTTATGTGCCTGTCCCAAGTCTGGAGCCTGAAGTTCAGAGGTTGTCATTGGTTCATGTCTACATATTTTTTTTTGTAAATTGATGTGTTTTAAATGAGGCCGTTGGTTTTCTTGTTTGAATTGTTTTACGTTTTTCATGTCAGGGCCTTTTATACCCATCTATATGGAACAGGTTTTTCTCAATGTTGAAGGCCTCATACATTTGCCTATAATTGCTTACATTCACTTCATTTGAACTCTGGTGGATAGTTGTCTCATTAGCAATCATACCACATTTCCTTATTTTTAAGTAGAACAAATTTATGGTAAACAAATTGAATGACAGTTTAAGGGAAACTGAAGAATAATTCTTTCAAATTACTTAAGACTTAAAATTAAGGACAAGAAGACAAATTTAGAGATAAGAAAGTTTATTTATTATTAAAACAAATAAATTCATAGAAAAAAGTCAATTAATTACAGTTGATTACTATCAAATTTTGTAATTTTGCACTAACTTTCTGTTAAATGTAAAAAGACAGGTTTTGGAGTATTTGCCTATATACTGTCTTATTTTGGATATTAAACTATTTTGCCATTGCGAACCATGTCAGTATTATATGTAAAACTATAGGATCAACGACTACCAGAAATCTCTTTGAAATGACTACACTTTACATAATTATGTCTTGTAAGATATTTTTTTCCCCAAACCAACTGACCAGACTTTTTGACATTAAAAAAATGTGAACCAACAAAATATAAAACCCTGGCCTTATTGGTGGTAACTCATTTTTTTCATTAAAACTATTTAACAAAACATTTTCTTCGGAACTTAAAATCAGTAGCATCATCAGGGAGGACATTCTAAACATTGGAGAGTTCTGTTTATCAGTGTTTGCAGGGGAGGTATTTTTTGGCCACTAGATTTTCCACTCATATATAGAAATAAGAAGATGTGGTATGAGTGCCAATGAGACAACTCTCCATATAAGTCACAATGTGTAAAAAGTAAACAATTATAGGTCAAAGTACGGCCTTCAACACGGAGCCTTGGCTCACACCAAACAGCAAGCCATAAAAGGCCCCAAAATGACTAGAGTAAAACAATTCAAACAGGAAAACCAACGGTTTAATCTATATAAAAAACGAGAAACATTTATGAACCGCATCAACAGACGACAACCAATGAACACAATGATGAACAGGCTCCTGATCACTTAGGACAGGTGCATACAAATGCAGCAGGTTTAAACATTTTAACAGATGTCCAAAATAATTCTTCACATTGAAAACTTTTCAGACCCCAATAGAGAAAATATTGACTGACATAATCATATATTAATATTCTGTCAATTAGATAAACATGACTGTATTTTCCTCCCTGTATTGTGAAGTCTATCTGCTAACACTGATACATCTGTAGTTGTTATTTCTTTTAAGGAGATAACTTCTGGTTTGGCTACATGTGGTGATATTTCAATCTCCATTATACAAAGTAATTCTACCAACTTCTGTTGACAAATTTTGATTCCCTGAAATAAATAAACATTTTAGAAGCATCAGAAGTTACTAGTAATTAGCAAATGGTGTGCTTCTCTATACTCCAGGTGCCAATAGAGTCAGCTGAAATTACCTACTGTAAATTCAAAATTAAATAAAAACATTTTATTGTAAATTTCAGACAACAGATTATAATACAACTTTAACTAGAAAACTGACATTTGTAAGAAACAGTCTCACTTGCACTTCATTGTTTGAGGCACATTGACTGATGCATAAAAGGCAATTCATTTTCACAGGGCTGTCAATTTTCAAAATGTTTACACAGGAATTAATTCAGGATGTGTTCTAAAAAAATATAAGTTCTGTTAACACCTAAGCACTAAGTATTTTGATGGACATTTTCCAAAATGGTGGGCAACAGATAATTTTTGACAAAAGGAAACATTTATTAACAGCAAATTACATGTACACCCTAGCAATAAAAGAACAGAGTTCCAATGTCCTCTGCTTTGCACATATTTTATCTGTCCAAGGTGCAAGGGCAAAGGCAATAAAAAAACTTTTTTGTTCTTAAACAACTTTTTTTAAATATCTAAATGAAATGAAGGTTTGAGAGCAAATGCAATGCAATTTCTAATATAATTAAAGAACCTTTGTGAGCACGCTCACATACCCCACGCCCCCACATTGTCACTGGACAAACAAAATCTCACCAGATTCCTAAGTTCAAAGACTCATAACTCTACAAAAGTCATCTTATAAAAATTTTCTTGTGGATATGCACTTTTACATATTATGTCCTCATTAACTACAAACTTTCATGAAATTCTGTTCTGTGGTTTCAGAGAAGTTGCGATTACAAACTGTTGCAGTAGTATATTTAGGCTTAAATTCGAATTTCAAAGGGTAATAACTCCTAGAAAAAAAATCAATAGTAACTTCCTGTCGATATGCACACCTACATAGTATGTCCTTATTATCTACAACGTTTCATGAAATTCTGTTGTGCGGTTTCAGAGGAGTGTGATGACAAGAACAGGACTGGCCAAAATTCTAAGTTTAAGGGGCATAACTCCTAGAAAAAAAATTGAATTGTAATTTTCTGTCATTATGCACATCTACATAGTATGTTCTTATTATCTACAAAGTTTCATAAAATTCTGTTGTGCAGTTTCAGAGGATTTGCGATGACAAGAACAGGACTGACAGATGAACGGACAGACAGACGGACGTATGAAAAACATTATACCCTTTGCAACTTCGTTGAGTTAATTGAAGAAAAATACAGTTTTAACAACATCTATTCCCAAATTAAATTGCAACATGACATATGAAATTTGAGAAGGCATCTTTTACCCGCATCTAAACTTTCTTTGAAATAGTAGTATCAAATAAAATTCTCCACTAGGCCCGGCTGGATACGACCGCAGAGGTCAAACCCCAAACAGTTGGGGCAAGTATGGACACTACATTCAAGCTTGATACAGCTCTGAATTTGGATTGTGATTATATATTTGACACAGCATAGGTTTCTAACACAGAATGAATGTGGTCAAAGAACTGAAAAATTTAAAATTGGACTTTTACCTATTACATGTATTAAATATCCAAAATCTAAATACATGGTTAGAATAAGCATATCCAATTACATCAAGAATTTAATTTATTTATTTATTGATGGACAAAATTAGCTATGTTTTTATAGGGGTTCACTTCATAAAAAAAATATTCTGCAAATTAATTTATACAGAATAACAAACAAACCTACCACAAAGTTCTTCAAAAAATTTACAATTTTTGTTTTTTAAATTTCCAAAATATCATTCATCATTAATACAATGTCTTTAAAAATCTATAAAACTTCCCTTATTTTTCAAAATATCTAATAATGAACAGTAAATTTCATACTATAATATTTATACATCATTTCTAAAATTAGAATATGGTGTTGATCTATTTTTAACTATGAGTCTACTTTCAATTTCTATCAATTGTGCAATACATCTCTAAATTTGGAATGTGATTAGATATTTCACATAGCATAAGTTTCTGACACAGAACGAATGTGGTCTTAGAACATACAAATTTGAAATTGGACGTATACCTTTTATCAATTTTGGACCCCAATTTCAAAAATCTAAATACATGCTTAGATTCAGCACATCAAAGAACGCCAACCATTAACTCTTTTTTTAAATCAAACAAATGTTAATTCTGGACCCTTTGGACCTTAATGTGGACCAATTTGAAGACAGACCCTAAAATTAAAAATCTAAATACATGGTTAGATTCAGCATATCAAAGAACACAAATAATTCAATTTTTGAAGAAATCAAACAAAGTTTAATTTTGGACCCTTTGAACCTTAATATGGATCAATTCAATAAACAGCTGCGCCATGAGCGCATGATACGCCAGTAGTCTTGTGTGTGAATTTTTATGCAATAAGCATAAATAGTTTCTGACATACGGCGTGACATGCGAAAACCCTCCTTTTTTTTTTTACAAAAAACTCAATATCTCTAAAATAAAATTTTGAATCAAAACCAAAAAGTATACAGATCTTTAGATTAATATAACTAAGAAGTGTGTAAAATTTTAAGCAATAATCATAAATCGTTTTTGAGATACGGTGCTACATGTGAAAACTCCCCTTTTAAAAAAAAAAAAATCAATATCTCAAAAATAAAATTTGAATCAAAACCAAAAAGTATACAGATCTTTAGATTAATATAACTAAGAAGTGTGTAAAATTTTAAGCAATAATCATAAATCGTTTTTGAGATACGGCGCGACATGTGAAAAACCCCTCCCCCTTTTTTTACAAAATACTCAATAACTCAAAAATAAAATTTTGAATCATCACCAAAAAGTATACAGATCTTAAGGTTAATATAACTAAGAAGTGTGTAAAGTTTTAAGCAATAATCATAAACTGTTTTAGAGATACGGCGCGACCTGTGAAAAACCCCTCCCCCGTTTTTAACAAAATACTCAATATCTCTAAAATAAAATTTTGAATCATCACCAAAAAGTATACAGATCTTAAGATTAATATAACTAAGAAGTGTGTAAAGTCTTAAGCAATAATCATAAATTGTTTTTGAGATACGGCGCGACATGTGAAAAAAAACACACACCTGTTTTAGTTACTAAGTCCCGTAACTCAAAAAGTTTTAATCTTATTTTCACCAAAAAGTATACAGATCGTTTGACCATCATAAAAAACAACTATGTTAAGTTTCATGAAATTTGGATAAGTCATTCTCAAATTACCGTGCGACAGTTTTACGCCGTACAGACAGACAGACACCGGACATTTGTATACCATAATACGTCCGGTCAAAAATTGACGGGCGTATAAAAACAGACCCAAAATCCAAACAATAAATACCCAATTAGAATCAGCATATTAAAGAACCCCAAGAATTCAAGACTTTGAATTAAAACCCATTGAAATTGCTTAAGAAATAAGCAATTTAAACAAAGTATTACAAAAGAATTATTTTTGGTCCCTTTTAACTAAACTGTTACGTTCATAACCCCTAAAATCAATCCCAAACTTTATTTTATGGTATAACAGCTTACGGCACAATTAAATAGCAATAAATAGACCTATACTCAAGTTATTGTCCAGAAACAAGAAAATCCTAGTTTTTTGCCCCTTTTCGGCCCTTATAAATCAATCCCACTTTTGAAGTATGGAACCTTGTGGTAAAATTTCATAAACATCCATACTCTTATACACAAATTATTGTCCTGAAACATAAAAATGCTTGTTTTTGGACCCTAATTACTAAACAGCAACGACAATAACCCCCAAAATAAATCCCAACCTTCCTATTGTGGTAAGGATCCTTGTTCTAAAATTCGATAGAGATCCATGCACTTACACTCAAGTTATTGTCTGTGAACCAGACGAATAACTGGTTTTGTTAGGCCCTTTTTGGTCCTTAATTCCTAAACACCTATGACAATAACCCCCAAAATTAATCCCACCCTTCCTCTTGTGGTGTGCAACCTAGTGCTAAAATTTAATAGAGATATATACACTTATACTCAAGTTATTGTCTTAAAACAAGACAAATAAAAGAAACAATTTTTGGCCCCTAATTACAAAACTGCTAGCACAATACCCCCCTAAAACAATCCCAACCATCCTTTAGTGGTATGGAACCTTGTGCTAAAATTTCATAGAGATCCATACACTTATACTCAAGTTAATGTCTGCAATCCAAAATGTCTTCGGACACAGACATCGTCATAACATAATATGGACACGAAAAAAATTTGCGGTCGTAAAAAGATGTGCCTCAAAATTTGTGAATTTAAAACAAAACTATGTTTTTACACCAATATTTTCCCCAATTTGAATAAAAATTCATAAGGGTTCCGCGGAACCCAGTGTCTCGCCTACTTTTGCTGTTAATCGCAGGCTCAACAAAAATGAGGAAAAAAATTAATAAAAATATTCCTCTCTATACTATCTTTTGATTGTAAGTAGCTTCTATCCAAGTTTGGTAAAAATCCAGGATAATTTATGAATCTAATAAATGTTTTAAAAACTTAAACTGCAGAATGTATGTAATGTTGACTGGAAGAAAAACTAAGTCCATTTATAAGTAAAATACGGAAAAAATGGAACAAAATTTTATCAAAAATTTCTTCTAGATACTAGCTTTTGATCATAAACAAGCTTCTGTCCAAGTGTGGTACAAATCCAGGATAGTTTAAGAAAGTTAGTTAAAATTTTAAAAACTTTAACCACAGAGTGAATGTTATGTTAACTGGCAGAAAAACTAAGTCCATTTATAAGTAAAATACGGAAAAAATGGGAATTTTTTTTTTTACAAAATTTACTTCTGGATACTATCTTATGATCATAAACAAGCTTCTTTCCAAGTTTGGTAGAAATCCAGGATAGTTTAAGAAAGTTATTAAAATTTCAAAAACTTTAACCACAGAGTGAATGTAATGTTTCCTGGCAGAAAAACTAAGTCCATTTATAAGTAAAATACGGAAAAAATGGAATTTTTTTTTCACAAAATTTACTTTTGAATATAATCTTATGATCATAAACAAGCTTCTGTCCAAGTTTGGTAGAAATCCAGGATAGTTTAAGAAAGTTATTAAAATTTGAAAAACTTTAACCACAGAGTGAATATTTGTGGACGCCGCCGCCGCCGCCGCCGACGGAATGTTGGATCGCTATGTCTCGCTTTTTCGACAAAAGTCGAAGGCTCGACAAAAATCAGTTTTTTACAGCATGAATCAATTTCAAATAGCATATTTAATATCTATCATGTAGCAATTTTTGTTGAAACCCTGGCACAAAAGGTGTTTCTAAATATTTTTTATCTTTGCAAGGCAGGCGTCATCAGGATAATTTACATAAAAAAATTAATTACTGAAGTACTCTAAGTGGTACATTGAATTTGACATTGTCAAGGTGAGAGAAACAATGAAAAGTGAAAGTAGCAATAAAGAGTTATAAATAGATAATATAAATATAGAAAAATAAAGTTTGTTTACAATGTAACTTGAGTTCGTTTTACTTTTATACGTTACATGACATTGTTCTAAAGGCTTGGTATCTAATTGGACGAACTTCCCATGGTTCCTACCACTTCGCAAGGCTTCTCTTCCAACCTGGCCATTGTTGGATGTTACTACTTCCTGGCGCGTCGGCAACAATGGGAAGATTTTGGTCGCCGCTAATGGAAAATAAAATTGTCAAAAATTGAGTACTTCAGTAATTAATTTCTGTATGTAAATTGTTCTGATGATGCCTGCCTTGCAGGCGAAACATGTAGACCATAGTAAATAAAATTGCAGACCATTTGAAGTGTTGTTGTCAATTTTGGGTATTATCTAAATGTTGCATTCATTTACATAATTTGACAACCCTGCATACCAAGGTATCCACTTCAGGGACTCAATCGAAATGATTCACACAGGTGTTGGTTCACCAGACAGAGTTCAAAGTTGAAAAAGTATGAAATCAGCCCTGGAAAATAGCAATCATATGGATGAATAAGTCTATATGGCAAATTGTTTTCTATTGCTGTCTATATTGTAAAAATTTCTAATTAAATGAAAACCGCCTAATAAAAATTCAAAAGTAATTCTGTAAAAAACTTATGAAAACATTTTTAAGTTATACTAGTTTAGGTAGACTAAATGAAATAATGAAATAATTGATTTGAGATAAGTTTCCAATTGTTCAAGTCTTGATTATTCCCATTAGTGGAAGGGTATCTCTATTTTTAAAAATACTTTTCATGTCTCATATCTGTCAATCTATGAAAATGAAACATTGAAGAAGAAAATCTCAGGTCATAACGTGTACAAACTTTTTTTCAGCTGAATTTAAGTATTTAGAGGACATTTTTTTATATGGTCAAGTGTTAAATTTCGTTTTTAAGCGGTCATCGTTCTCTTTAAACTTTTAGTTATTGGGTGTTTCATAGTTCAGAAGAAGGAGAATGTTTAAGTTGATGTCTTAACCTGAGATAATTTTAGTGTGAATTTCTGGAGATACCATATCAACACAAGAAGACGTTGTTGCAGGATATCCATGTTTAGACATTTGTACTTGTTAGTTTTGCATGGAAAATATTGGAACTTGTGATCTGAAACTGTTCGGGAAATTCATCTGGTTGGGGTTAACAAATTCTCCCAACGTAGGGTTTGGAACACAATTGCATTTGGGTTGACAGGAAATGTTGATATGGGATTAAAGTTCATGGCGGAATGCAAGTTGAATTTCCTTGTCTGTTTTGGAACTCTGTCAATGACTTGCTGACATAATTGTAAAGTATTATAGGTAAGAGCATAGTCAAGAGTATTAAGATCAGCCCTGGGCGGAAACGTGTGGTTTGGATGCGCAGAAGCACCTTCTACTGGTAAAGGCGTTCGCTCAATGGTATTCATACGGGAGGTAGATGCAGTCGGAATTTGGCTGGAAAGTTCAGAATTCTGCATACTAGTAGACGAAAAAATAACATCATCTTCTTCATTTGATGCTTGGGAAGTATTCAAAGTTGACTGCTGTTGATTGTTTCTGTATTTCCATTGTTGGAACTTTCATCACTACTTTTTTGTTTATCCAAGAAAATACGTTTCAATTGTTTGTTTGTAAAGTTCTCCGATCTTTTAATTCCTAATGTTGCTAATTTTGCTTTCAACTCTGTTGATGTCCATTTTATTGGGATTATTAGGGTCTAGCTCTGGACCACGTGTTCTTTTCGACTATCCCTCCTTTTGGAAGCCATAACGAGACGAACGTTTTTACACAGATTGTAATTTTAAGTCCTAATTTTATAAAAAACATCACTAAAAGCAAAGTTATTCCATATGATAATAAATCCTTCATGATTTATATAGAAACAAAGAACACATTGATAAGTCAAAAAGCTGACCAAAACAATAGAAGTTCATGTATTACTTGCAGACACTTATCATACGCAAACAACATCGTGTGAAGTAATGATGTAGCAAAATTAGATTAGAATGGAATGTGCATTGTAACGTCATTGACCGTGTGCAAAAATAATAAACTACCCAATAGAGTGAGCTGACAAGTTCATTATAAACTCTAATTATAATACATAATAGTTTTAAATCTATTCACAAGCCACATGTTTCAAAGTGTGCATCAATTTGTACAGCATTAAATATAATTCAATGGAGAATATAATAAAAAATTTAACCATTTAAAGGAAGTAGAGATGAAATTTTTTTTCTTCAAAATATTAATTTTTCAATTGTTCGAAGGCAGAAAAATAATAGAAATGATATTCTGATATGTATTGCATTAAATTTGCCTTAGATTTAATCTTTTCACAAAAAAAACCCCATAAATTTAAGGAGTATATTGTGAAAGGTAGCAAAAAGGGGAAATAGCTCAAATGTTTTGTCAAACAACTTTGAAATACACAAATTATCTATGACCTTAAGCTAAGGTAATTGGTGTTAATTAACAGTGTGTTTGACACCAAAGCTGTCAAGTGAAGCCATGCACTTAATGAGTCACTTAATTTGACAAGTTTACAAAGCTAGTTGAACTTCCTGTTCAGGAAGAATTACGAATTTGCTGGTATTTCAAAGGAAAATCACTCATGAAATCAATCTAAACGCTCAAGAATCTGGGTGAAAACAGGTCATTTTCCGAATTCCTGTGTTATTTAACGACCCCGTGGGGATTTAAAAACCCTGGTGAGAGGTGAAATTTATGGGTGTCACCCGCAGGATACGGGTCAGTTGATAGGTATGATGTCTTGCTACTTGACAACACCATGCAGTTTAATGTGTTGTTTTTTACATATTTTTATTTGAAGTAAATCAACAGGCCCCAGCACCATAAAACTTTCTGAGTTAATTTTTTGTGCTCAGCCTGAGAATTTTCTCAATTTTTTTATTCTCAGCAAAATACACCGCCATAAAAATATTTCAGATTTTTTTTTTACTCATGATTAAGAATATTCTTAACTTTTTAAGTATAGCCAAAACCATACTTAAGTATATAAAAAAATATATATATGTAGCTATTGAAGGCATTTTGATATAAAATTACAACTGTTAATAGTGTTTTTGTTAAAATTTGCATTGAAGAACGTCACTAATAAACACGAATTAAATTGTATTTGAAAGAATATACCGTGATATTTTTACTTCCAACATAATTTTTGTTTTGGTTAACGTTGTCCTTCTCATATATTTTTTAGGATAAATACTGAACACTAATTTTGTCAAAATTGAGGTTTCAAGATATCTTCAGGCGTTCATGATTTGCTGATCGGTTTTGAAATAAGCAATAATATTGTTTGCGATACTTTGAATTTAAGTAAAGATTGAAAGACTTTTTGAAAATGATGTGAAATAACTTCACAGGAAATTGACCCTACTCCTTTTTTTTTGTTTTAAATCACCTACATTTTAGTATACTCATGTATATGTGAATAAATGGATATGTGGGGTGTATGTCTATGTGACAGCAACCCAACAACAAAAATAACCTTCATTTTTATCCATGTCTTGCGGTTTACAGCGATAATTCTTTGATAGAGGTTCAATGTTTACAAAATGCTACTTGCGATTTTATCTATCATAGGTTCCTTTTTATGTTTTGCATTATTGCAAAAAAAGGTTAAAAAAAATCAATGATGTTATAACAATCAAGATTAAAGCAATTTCCTTGTTAGGTGCATTCGATGTTATTTCACTGATTTTCCAGAACTTTGATAGGGTGCCAACTTTGATACATACTCTCAAAATATATATCAAGAGTGCACACGCTGAAATGTCTCGCCTACTATACTGACCATTGATTTTATGTTGATAGTCCTACATATAAAGTTTTACTACAAGTATCACATTAACATTTATGATTTAAGAAAATGAGGTCAAGGTCAGATAAACCAAGCCGGAAATACATGTACACCTTTAATACAATCCCTCCATACACAGAATGTAGATGACCTATTGCTTATAGTATAAAAGAAACAGACCAAACCAAGGAAATTCTATACTGACCAATGAACCATGAAAATGAAGTCAAGGTCATTTGAACCCTGCCAGACAGACATAAATAAAATTGAGAATGGAACATTAAAATCATTCCAAATATAGTTGACCTATTGCTTAAGGTATCTAAGAAAACAAGAGGCTCTCAAGAGCCTGAATCGCTCACCTGCATTTCAGAGGAGAATATTTTTAAATGTTAGCAAACTTGATAAACAAATTGTGTAAAATTGTCTTTAAAGGGCAATAACTCCTTAAGGGGTCAATTGACAATTTTGGTCATATTAACTTTTTTGTAGATCTTACTTTGCTGAACATTATTGCAGCTTACAGTTTATATATATCTATAATAATATTCAAAATAATAACAAAAAACTGCAAAATTTTGTTAAAACTCCCAATTCGGTGGCAGTAACCCAACAATGGGTTGTTCGATTCGTCTGATAAATTCAGGGCCGATAGATCTTGACCAATTAAACAATTTTACCCCATGTCACATTTGCTCTAAAAGATTTAGTTTTTGAGATATAAGCCAAAAACTGCATTTGACCCTTATGTTCTATTTTAAGCCATGGCGGCCATGTTTGTCGATGGATACATTCTTCAGATACAATTTATAAACAAGATACCCTAAGGAACATTTAGTTAAAGTTTGAAGGTAATTGGCCCAGTAGTTTCAGAGGAGAAGATTTTTAAATGTTAGCAAACTTGAACAAATTGTGTAAAATTGTCTTTAAAGGGCAATAACTCCTTAAGGGGTCAATTGACAATTATGGTCATATTAACTTTTTTGTAGATCTTACTTTGCTGAACATTATTGCTGCTTACAGTTTATATATATCTATAACAATATTCAAAATAATAACAAAAAACTGCAAAATTTTGTTAAAACTACCAATTCGGTGGCAGCAACCTAACAATGGGTTGTTCGATTTGTCTGAAATTTCAGAACTGATAGATCTTGACCAATTGAACAATTTTACCCCAAGTCAGATTTGCTCTAAAAGCTTTAGTCTTTGAGATATAAGCCAAAAACTGCATTTGACCCCTATGTTCTATTTTTAGCCATGGCGGCCATGTTTGTCTATGGATCAAAACTTCGGATAAAATTTATAAAGTAGATACCCTAAGGAACATTTAGTTAAAGTTTGAAGGTATTTGACCAAGTAGTTTCAGAGGAGAAGATTTTTGAAATAGTTTACGACGACAGACGACGACAACAGACAACGACGACGACGGCGGACGCCAAGTGATGGCATAAGCTCACATGGGGCCCTTCGGGCCCTGGTGAGCTAAAAGGTTAACCAGGAAAACTGAACATTGACCAATCAACCATGAAAATGAGGTGAAGGTCAGATGATACCTGCCAGACAGACATATACACCTAACAATCATTCCATACACCAAATATAGTTGACCTATTGCTTAAAGTGTAAGAAAAACAGACCAAAACACAAAAACTTAACATAAGCAATGAACCATGAAAATGAGGTCAAGGTCAAATAAAACTTGCCAGACTGACATGAACATCGTAAAATATTTCCATAAAACCAAATACAGTTGAACTATTGCATACAGTATTAGAAAAACAGACCAAAACACAAAAACTTAACATTGAGCAATGAACCGTGAAAATGAGGTCAAGGTCAAATAAAACTTGCCAGACTGACATGAACATCGTAAAATATTTCCATAAAACCAAATACAGTTGAACTATTGCATACAGTATTAGAAAAACAGACCAAAACACAAAAACTAAACTATGACCACTGAACCATGAAAATGAGGTCAAGGTCAGATGACACCTGCCAGTTGGCCATGTACACCTTACAATCATTACATTCACCAAATATAGTAGACCAATTGCTTATAGTATTTCAGATAAGGACTTGACCACGAAAACTTAACCTTGTTCACTGATCCATGAAATGAGGTCGAGGTCAAGTGAAAACTGTCTGACGGGCATGAGGACCTTGCAAGGTACGCACATACCAAATATAGTTATCCTATAACTTATAATAAGAGAGAATTTAACATTCCAAAAAATCTGAACTTTTTTATCAAGTAGTCACTGAACCATGAAAATGAGGTCAAGGATATTGGACATGTGACTAACGGAAACTTCGTAACATGAGGCATCTATATACAAAGTATGAAGCATCCAGGTCTTCCACCTTCTAAAATATAAAGCTTTTAAGAAGTTAGCTAACGCCCCCGCTGCCGCCGGATCACTATCTCTATGTCGAGCTTTCTGCGACAAAAGTCGCAGGCTCGCTAAAAATGAACTTTTATGATACTTCAATTTGATTTTGGAATATAACATAAGATAAATTACAGTCGCCTCAAGTTATCGTAAAAGGTATGTAACTGTGTGATCACATAGATCTGTATGATTTTTGCAAGCATCTAGACCATGTCTAACTGCATATGAATATTGGAAAAAATATACAAGTAACTATGTACATTAGAAGATAAAGCAAATTAAATAGTCCGCAGAAATATGTAAAGATGTATAGAATGTACGTAAGTATCACAAAATATATTGAATAATTTAACTTTAAATTGTCTCTTTCTAAAAAAAACTTTCAAGCCTAATTTATTTTAAAACAAGAAATGATTGTAACAGGATGCTGTTACGAAGTCTCCCAAACGAAGCTCCCATAATTCGTAATTCCCAGGGTCGCCTGACATTGGGCAAATTCCAGTGAAAATTGGTTTGGTCCAGTAAAGTTATATGCATTAGTGATGCCTGGGGACTAACCCTGTATATCATTCAAATCATCTTGGCATGACAAACCAGAATATATATGGTTTAGGGGTGGGGATCTCGACCATTTACAAGATATTAGAACTTTCTCAAATTGCAGGGGGTCGGGATGACCCCTGGGACTAACCCTGTATATCATTCAAACCATCTTAGCATGACAAACCAGAATATATAGGGTTTAGGGGTGGGGATCTTGACCACTTACAAGATATTAGAACTTTTTTAAATGGCATGGGGTGGGGGTGACCCCTGCGGACTAGCCCTGTATTTCATTTGATGTGCTTTATCATGACAAACCAGAATATATATGGTTTAGTGGTGGGGATCTCGACCATTTACAAGATATTAGAACTTTCTCAAATGGCAGGGGGTCGGGATGACCCCTGGGGACTAACCCTGTATATCATTCAAACCATCTTAGCATGACAAACCAAAATATATATGGTTTAGGGGTGGGGATCTTGACCATTTACAAGGTATTAGAACTTTCTTAAAAGGCAGGGGGTGGGGGTGACCCCTGGGGACTAACCCTGTATTTCATTTAATGGGCTTTATCATTTAGAACATTTTCAATTAAAAAGATTGTGTCTATCACAAACAGTTTTCAATTTATAATCATTTGAAAATTTTTAAAAATAAAATCCCATAGGGTTCTATAGTAAAACCCTCTTTTCTTTTTGCCCCTCAAAGTACCCCTTTATAAACCCCATTGCACAAACAAAACCCTGATTGCACCACTAGACATGTTAGTCTAACATATTGTGAAACCCTAAGTTAATCTGACAAGTGGTTTTGGAGAACGGGTGCGGACAAGTTCAAATTTAAAAGCGGCGGAAGAGGAAGAAGAAGAAGAAGAAGAATAATAACTAGATTTGTCATTGCAAGCAATAGCGGATGTCACCCTTGCCCCCATTGCCACTAAGTGGCAGCCATTTGAAAAATTTTAAGCAGTGAATGCCAATATATGCATGGCAATACAGCTTTCTGTAAATATTCAGAACATTTGGAGCATTTTGAAATTTTTCACATTTTTTGGGGTTTCCATGGCAACGGCGGCCATTTTGAAAATTCCAATGCCAAAAGTCTCATTTATACTTGCTTGTTAACATTTATAGTAAGTTTCATTAAATTTGGAGCATTTTGAAATTTTTAGACATTTTTGGATTTGTGCTGTTTCCATGGTAACAGTGCATGTTTCCAAAAATTCAAAGACAGATTCCATATTGGGACATGACAGTCAACAGTCCATGAAAGAATCACAGTGTTTGACCTACCATGTTAAGTGAGGAAATCCCACTTAAAGAATTTTCCCATAGGGTCTAATGTTAAAAAAATTTCTCCGGTTTCCATGGCAATGGTGGCCATTTTGGAAATTCCAATGTCAAATGCCACATCTACATCTGCCAACTAACATTTCTGTAAAGTTTCATTAAGTTTGGAACACTTTCCAATTTTTTGCATTTGTGCTGTTTCCATGGTAATGGTGGCCATTTTAAAAATTCCGAAAATGTCCTGCACAACTTCAGATGGTGGACCTCATTATGTTAACCATTCAATAGGATTGGTCCACTAAACTCCCAAAAACGCTTCGGACAAAATAGGTGGAAGAAAAATAATAATAAAAAGAAACGGAGGAAAAGCAATATGTCACCCGACATTGTCGATCGGGTGACATAATAATAATAAGAACTGAGCAAAAACAATAAGTCTTCCCAAACTTCGTTTGGGAGACTTAACAAGTAAAACTGTGAGCTAATGCTCACTGATGATACCCCCACCGAAATATTTCGGTTAACAGGAAGTTGTTGAGTGATGAATCTGAAAACGCATCACACGGTGTAACTTACTTATATAAACCCTGAAACCAAATTTCAGAAATCCTTGTCAAGTAGTTCCTGAGAAAAGTGCGACAAAAATATTCATGGGACGGACGGACTGACGGATGGATGGACTGACGGAAGGACAGACAGAGGTAAAACAATATACCCCCACTTTTTTAAAGTGGGGGTAAAAAAAACCTTTCTTTCATTGGTATAAAAGTTTTAAGGGGTAACCGATTTAGTTTTTGTTATATGAATTATTCAAGTGTATATGCAATGTTTAAAAACATCGAAAAACAAAGTTTTGATGCCACTTTTATTTTGATTTTTTCTGTTGTTTTTTTTTTCATGCTGTGCAGTCTATTTAACTACTGATACTTTAAAAATGAATATAGTAACCCCTTACACATTGAAAATCATTAAAAGGAAATTTCAGTAGATATAATATAGCATCTTAAAAGAACAGAATTTCGGGACATACTATATAAGAATAAGGAGATGTGGTATGATTGCCAATGAGACAACTATCCACAAAAGCTCAAAATAAGTGGATGTGAGCAATTATAGGCAACCATACGGCTTTCAACAATGAGAATAAACAGCTGCGCCATGAGCGCATGATACGCCCGTCGCATTTTTTACGAATAAAGTTCAATAATTTCTCAATGTCAGAAATTTGTGAAAAACTAAAGGGAGGTTATCTTAATTGATATAAACCAGTCACCAAAGTTTAATAAAAACTGCTCAAAGCACTTTAAAGGTATTTACTGAAAACTAGAAAATCACCCCTTTTTTATGAATAAAATCCCATTACTCGGAAGTGTAAAATCTAAAATTTATAAAAATTGAAAGGGAGCTTACATCAATAGATATAAACAATTCTCGAAAGATTCATCAGAATTGCTGAAAGCATTTTTGAGTTATTGTCCGAAAACTGGAAAATCCCCCTTTTTTTTTAATGAATAAAACTCCATAACTCTGAAACATAAAATCTAAAATTTATAAAAATCAAAAGGGAGCTCATGTCAATAAATATAAACAATTGACCAAAGTTTCTTGCAAATTGGTGAAAGCATTTTTGTGTTATTGTCCGAAAACTGGAAAATCCCCACTTCTTTAATGAATAAAACCCCATAACTCAGAAAGGTAAAATCTAAATTTTATAAAAAGCGAAAGGGATCTCACATCAATAGATATGAACAATTGACAAAAGTTTTATGCAAATTGGTTGAAGCTTATTTGAGTTAATGACCGACATGTTGACGACGGACGGACAACGGTATACCATAATACGTCCCGTAAACGGACGTATAAAAACCCAAACAGTATTGTCGGCTATAAAAGGCCCTGACATGAAAAATATAAAACAAATCAATTGAGAAAGCTAATGGCCTAGTTTATAAAAAAAATACAAAAAACAAATATGACAGACATGAACCAAGGACAACCACTGAATTACAGGTTCTCGACTTATATGTTTGTACTTTTGTCCTGGCATGAACATATGAAAATTGTTTTATTGAAATTAACTGTTATAAAAAATTGGAAATCTAATCTGAATGAAAATTATTGTAATAATATTCCCTATCTATTATATGATGATTTGAATGAAAGAACCTTAGTGAGCGCGCTCACATACCCCACGTCCCCACATTGTCATTGGAGAAATAAAATAAGTGTAAGAAAAAAAAATTGTATCAGAAAAAAAATTGAATCATAATTTCCTGTCAATATGCACATCTACATAGTATGTCCTTATTATCTACACAGTTTCATGAAATTCTGTTGTGTGGTTTGAGAGGAGTTGCGATGACAAAAGGTTGCAGTAGTATATTGGGCAAATAAGTTCAAAGGGGCGTAACTCCTGGAAAAATCAAAGCGCGAAAGCGCTGTAAAGGCAGTTAATTACAGGTTGTGTGTATTTTTAGTCCAGTTATATCATTATCTTGCATAGTACATTGTACTTATCAGAGGTGGCTTTCAGTATTTAAGATTTAGAGTTCTTTAATGATATTGAACAAGTTTTATGAATGTCATATTCTGAGCACTATATGAAGGCGATTGTTCTCACTTGTTTATGAACTAGTGCATTATGTCCAGTTTGTACCTTTTTTTTAATCTATGTTTATAGTCAAATACTGTTTAAAATAGTTTGGCATTTTCTTTTTAGTAATAAGTAAATGTTATCAACTGTATTTTATTCAACTTTGCAAATGTGGTTTGGGACTGGTAAGTACAATGTATGGATGATAGTTGTTTCATTGGAAATCATAACACATCTCCTTATTTATATAATGATCTATATTCAACGACCTCAGGTACAAAAAAAATGTATGTAACTAAACTATGATGGGAAACCTTTGACTTCTTTCTTTTATATAAACTTTTGATTTGGTACCATAGAACTATGTAGAATAAATGTACATTGCAACATGTCAACTCTTTCAATGACAATACTTTTTTTAGAAACTATAACTCCAAGCAAAATTATATTTCCAAGTATAAAGTAATTTATGAATGAAACAAGAGTGCACATGCTGAAATGTCTCGCCTTCTTTACTAATCATTGATATTATGTTGATAGTCCTAAATATAAAGCTTTATTACAACTGTCACATAAACTTAACATTAACCAAGTAAACTAAGCATTGACCAATGAACCAAGAAAACGAGGTCAAGGTCATATGAACCATGCTAGGCAGGCATGTACAGCTAACAATTCTTCCATACAACAAATATAGTTGACCTATTGCTTATAGTTTAAGAAAAACAGACCAAAACACAAAAACTTAAAACTGAGCAACTGACCTTGAAAATGAGGTCAAGGTAAAAAAAAAAACCTGTGTGACTGACAAATAGATCATAAAATATTTCCATACACCAAATATAGTAGACCTATTGCATACAGTATAAGAAAAATAGACCAAAACACAAAAACTTAACTATAACCACTGAACCATGAAAATGAGGTCAAGGTCAGATGACACCTGCCAGTTGGACATGTACACCTTACAGTCCTTCCATACACCGAATATACTAGACCTATTGCTTATAGTATCTGAGATATGGACTTGACCACCAAAACTTAACCTTGTTCACTGATCCATGAAATGAGGTCGAGGTCAAGTGAAAACTGTCTGACGGGCATGAGGACCTTGCAAGATACGCACATACCAAATATAGTTATCCTATTACTTATAATAAGAGAGAATTTAACATTACAAAAAATATTAATTTTTTTTTCAAGTAGTCACTGAACCATGAAAATGAGGTCAAGGACATTGAAATTGTGACTGACGGAAACTTCGTAACATGAGGCATCCATATACAAAGTATGAAGCATCCAGACCTTCCACCTTCTAAAATATAAAGCTTTTAAGAAGTTATCCAACGCCACCGCAGGATCACTATCCCTATGTCGAGCTTTCTGCGACAAAAGTCGCAGGCTCGACAAAAAGGAGTTCTTAATTAAGAAATAAACTGATTCGCTGAGCGCAGCTGGATACACCCGCAGAGGTCCAACCCTGAACAGTTGGGGCAAAAATGGATACAATATTCAAGCTTGATACAGGTCTGAATTTGGATTGTAATTAAATATTTGACATATTATAGTTTCTGAATAAATGTAGTCACAGAACTTGAAATCGATTATATGAATTGAATTTGTATTCAATTAAAGATTTCTTGCTGTTGTGCAATACACTGTGCTGTTGCACAATACTTAATAAATCTGTTGCCAGACTATAAACAAATAAAGTTCAATTTCTTCTCAATGTCATATTTGAAATTTATGAAAATCAATAGGGAGATTACATCAATAGCTATAAATAATTCACCAAAGTTTCATGCGAACTGCTTAAAGCATTTTTGAGTTGTTGTCCAAAAACTGGAAAATCCCCGCTTTTTTAATGAATAAAACCCCATAACTCAGAAATGTAAAATCTAAAATTTATAAAATTCTAAAGGGAGCTTACGGATTGATAATTTAGTCTTAGATGCAAGATTTTTTTATCAGTTGTTAGTGGCTTTGAACTAGCTGTCAGTAAATGCGAGTACTCTCAGATCTGTACTTAGTGTCTTTTTGTTGTTTGGATGTACAACTACCCGGCCTCGTCCACTTGTATTTGTATTTATCCATCTGATGAGTTAAGCCTCTTTCAACTGATTTTTATAGTTCATTCTTATATTGTACTGTTACACCACTGTCCCAGGTTAGGGGGTGGGTTGGGATCCTGCTAACATGTTTAACCCCGCCACATTCTGTATGTACATGTATGTGCCTGTCCCAAGTCAGGAGCCTGTAATTCAGTGGTTGTCGTTTATGTGTTGCATATTTGTTATTCGTTCATTTTTTGTACATAAATTAGGCCGTTAGTTTTCTTGTTTGAATTGTTTTACATTGTCATTTCAGTGCCTTTTATAGCTCACTGTGCGGTATGTGCTTTGCTCATTGTTGAAGGCCATACTGTGACCTATAGCTGTTAATTTCTGTGTCATTTGGTCTCTTGTGGAGAGTTGTCTCATTGGCAATCATACCACATCTTCTTTTTTATATTTACATCAACAGATATAAACAATTCACCAAAGTCAAGGTGAGACAACAAAACTTAGTTGTAAGATCTCTGAAATTTTTTACACGGTACAAGTTTTTCTAATTGTTGGAGATTGCACGGTGACAGTAACACCTGTAACTGCTTTACCCATTTCTTATGCACTTTGGTTCGATAAACTCACTGAATATCATACCACATCTCCTTATTTTTATATGCATTACAATTTACATGTGCATGTAATTGTAAATAATATTTATATATATATATATCAGAACAAACTTCATTGCGTCACTTTTATTTATGCATCCTTTGGCACAATACAAGTTCTAAAATTACACAACATAAAACAACTAAATGTTATTTCAGATGAAAGTTTTGTTTCAGTTCCATTCATAGGATTTATTAGAATTTTGTATGTTTTGCCAAGTCCAATAATTAGCTCTATGTGCACGTGTTAATTGGAGACTTTTCTATCCCGTATAAGAGTTTTGGAACTAATTCTGTTTCTTTTTTTGAAAAAAGTGAGCAAACAAATCATGCACATTTAAACCTTTGTCTGCCATCACACTGTCACCTGGATCACATAATTGAACTATTCTACATCTTTCAACTATTTCACAGTCACTGGTACAACCAACATATGCATTAGAGACATAGTTGACTAAACCACCAGGAGTCGAACATACAAGTATTTTCAGTGTTTCTGTTTTTAAATGATGAAAAGGTTGCCTGAGCTCTAGGAGCTTTAGGTTTTATCACGGGATATTCTGTGCTGTCAATAATAATCCAAGTTGTAGGAAACTTTAATTTGAAGTTGGATGGCGAAAAATACCTGACTAAACCACTAAATGGCCAAGTGTTAGCCTCACGCCACTGTTTAGACATAAAAACAATCCATGTTTACACAATATTCTTAACACTAGTTTCAATCTAGAATCTAGACAGTTCAAAGTTGGTTGTATAATGCCTCAATTTCATCAAAGTCATAAAAAAACTGATTTTCAAATGACACCTTATCAATTTGAAAATATATGTATCTCAAACAATGTGCTGCTGGACCAAGTGTGGTCAAAACAAATAAAAATTTAGTATACAAGTTACAACTCTAAACCGGTATATAAATGCATGGCTGTGTCACGTGTCTTCATTTCAAAATTCTCTGCTGAAAATATAGGCATTGATGGTGTTTGCGTAATTCCATCTGTGAAGCTCAACATTAGCTCGGCAGTTGGTGGTGGACAGTCATAAATCATGTCTGCAGTATGAATGACTTCTTCAGGAAAACCAACTTTACAATCAAAACTTTCCTCTATATTTCTACTACAATATTCATCAAGTTTAGTTCTTTTGTTTTCACAGGAAACTGCCCTGATTTATCTTTTTGCGGACGATTCAGTCTCTTGCTTGGTCTAGGAAAATAGGCTGGGAATGGCAGTAGACTTAAGTCTCTGTATGGTGGGTTTGCACCCTGAAAAAGGTTATAAAACATTAGGTTTTTGATAATTAAATGAACTTTCATTAGCAATGCATACTTTATACTACCTGGCAAAATATTAACTAGATTTATTCATTACAATCTGGATAAAAGTATGTTAGCCTGATTCAATGTACATCAAAATGTATGTTATGTAAATCCAAAGGACAAACAATGAGAGACGTATGCAACAAACATACATTGTTTGTACCTAAATAACTATAATATAGATGAGAGCATGTCATTGTTTTGTTCCTGTTAACATTGTCATTGACATTTTTCAAGAAAGTCTATGAGGCATAGCTTATGCATTCCTGTCATTACTACATTAGCATTATTACTGCTAAAATAATTCTCAGTATGATATACCTCTTGTAAGAAATCATTATAATTGTAGCAAGCACCAAAAAATCTCAAACATATCACGTTGAATCGTAATCCAAAAAATTATGACGTCTTGAATTAACCACCCCCTTTTATTCTAAAACGATAATTGCGGTTGTAAACAGACTTTGGTTATTTCGCATGGCGATTACATATATAACTATATATTTTAAAAAGAAAATAGAGTTTTACCATGAATAGTTTCCTGCACGTAGTCTTTTTCAGTAAAATGTGCCTTGCAAACAACAGCTGATTGAGATGGACTCCACGATTTCATCGTGTTCTCGTCCAATCTGCGTATGGGCCATGGCGTTGATCCAACTTTTCCTTCTTTTTAAGTCATTTGGAAATGCATGTCCTCCTCTTAAATGACATCCAGGTACACAACAACAAGTACTTGGCATCGTTAATTAAAAATGCAACTGTAATAGTTGCACAGTGCAGAAACCGGAAGTTGAAGAACAGGATCGGCTACCACGGCGCCACCTATTCAGGAACGATAATTTGCTACTTTATATAACTGCGAAATAACAATAACGTTAGACGGGTTTGCGTGCATAAACAGAAATGCGCTTTAAATTGTATAATATAATTCATGTTCAGTCGACCTTTAATTATTATATCAACGACTGAAATGATTTATAAACATCTAGATTGCAGATAACACTCGAAATTAACCCGACCTCTTTCCACACGGAATTCAAATAATTCTAGTTTGTCAATCGGTTGACTGCTTATAATGTAAAATACAAATATATCAAAAGTTTTTAAAACTAACAAAACACAATGATCGTTTCTCTATTTCCCAATGTAAATGAAATGAAACAAAAAACATTTTATATCACAATAAGAAGAGGAGAGAATCAACATTTTCCGGATCTACTTGGAGCCTAATGACCCCCCACGTAGATAAGTTGGATATCGCGGAAAGAAAGATTAACACGGCAACTAGAAAGGCATTAAAGCACTGCCTTTAAAAATTGAATCATAATTTCCTGTCGATATGCACATCTACATAGTATGTCCTTATTATCTGAAAGGTTTCATGAAATTCTGTTGTGTGGTTTGAGAGAAGTTGCGATGACAAACTGTTGCAGTAGTACATTAAAGTAAATAAGTTCAAAGGGGCGTAACTCCTAGAAAAAGAATTGAATCGTAATTTCCTGTCGATATGCACAACTACATAGTATGTCCTTATTATCTAAAAAGGTTTCATGAAATTCTGTTGTGTGGTTTGAGAGGAGTTGAGAGAAGAAACAGTACGGAGGGACGGACGGACGGACGGACGGGTCAAAAACATTATACCCTCCGCAACTCTTTGCGTGGGGTATAATTAAATTGAGAATGGAAATGGGAAATATGTCAAAGAGACAACAACCAAACAAAAGAGCAGACAACAGCCAAAAGGCCACCAATGGGTCCTCAACGCAGCGAGAAAATCCTGCACCCGGAGGTGGTCCTCAGCTGGCCCCTAAATAAGATTGTGTACTAGTTCAGTGAAAATGGACGTCACACTAAACTCCAAAACATATAAATGAACTAAATTTAAAAAACATACAAGACTCACAAAGGCCGGAGGCTCCTGACTTGGGACAGGCGCAAAATTGCGGGGGGGGTTAAACATGTTTGTTTGATCTCAACCCTCCCCTATTCCTCTAGCCAATGTAGAATAAACAAACACATAGCAATACCCACAGTAAAACTCAGTTTAAAAGAAGTCAGAGTCCGATGTCAGAATAGGTAACAAAAGAAACTAAGCAAAATGACACAATGATACATAAATTAACAAAGGACTACTAGCAGTTACTGACATGCCAGCTCCAGACCTCAATTAAACTGATTGAAAGATTATGTCTTCATCATATGCAAATCAAGTACAATCCCTCCCATTAGGGGTTTAGTATCATACCATCATAAAATATATGAGAAGAACATAACCCGTATCATGCCAACAACTGGTTTTAGAATAAATGTGAAAACCATTTTACAGACAAGACACAAATTGTTAAATAAACTTTGAAAAATTGCAAATTTAATCCATCTAAATATTAATCTCCAACTATTTCCAAATCTTTTTGCAGCGTTTTCTTATAATTAAAGAAATAAGAATTATATGAAATGCAAATTATGAACAGCGTGTAAAGTCAAGATAATTCTACACATTATGTGATTTCAATGAATAGATGAAATACCGATAACATTCGCATTAAACTGTTCAATATATTAAATATATAGTTACTAGGAAGCTGTACAACCTGCAATTTTATTTTGAAAACTTTTCAATAAGTTGAAAAATATCAAGAACATACGCATATAACATATCTCAAATCTCCTTGCCAAGCTTTTTACCTGATTGTGGCAATGTTTACATCGCCACAACCTTTCATTTTCCCAAAAAGGGAATCTTCTCTAAGATTTGCTTGCTCAATTAGGGCAAGCTCCTCATCGGTTGTCTAATTTGCCCCTCTTTAATTTTTTTTCAGCCATACTGACAGCAAAAATTACCTTAAGGGCATACGATACAGTTACAGGGGAAGTAATGACGTTGATAACGTAAATTGTTATTTTCGCGACGTCAAACTGTGACTTATCGGGGAAAAGATGCAGTTTTCGACTGATTTTTATCATTCAAACTGATTTAACTTGAAAACGAGTTCATGGACCCTTCTTTTTTAAAATGACATTTGGTTTGATTACGTATGAAGATTATGTGTACCAATTTTCATGAAAAAGTCAATAGTTCAATTATTTAAAAAAAAAAAATTTTTTCTACATTCATGAACATTTGATAAATATGAGTTATTTGTAAAAATAAAATGTACAAATTTATAGAACATTTATATAAAACAGAAATTACAAATAATTTAACAAAAAACAGCTTGTGTTTATCTTTTAAAACAAAAAAGTTATGTAGATCTGTCGAAAGGAAAAATACTTCCACAAATCCGAATTTTGAGGAAATATCTGAAATTTCAACCTCAATTTACTCAAAAAGTAGCACATGATGGTATATTTTTTATTGCATATTTGGTTTAATCAGGTAAAAAATAGCCTAGGTGCAAATTTTCATCAAAATTTCATTACGGGATGAAAACTGTATCGTATGCCCTTAACAGACTTTTGACAACAATCATCAAATCTCACCTGCATTTTCGCGAAGTTTGGTACACTTTTCTAGTTTTCAAACACCCGTATATCGCTTACATCGCTGAGAAAAAAATTCTCAGCTTAAATATTTCCAATGTTGAGAATATTTTTTTATGGCAGAGAAAAAAGTTCTCATTCTAAACTGAGTAATATAATTCATTCTGAGAATAATTTTTTTCTGAGAAAATAAAAGTTTTATGGTGTTGGGGCCTGAAAATTACCTGTGTTAATCTTTCCTTCACATGACAATCTGTTTTTGCCATTCTTCGCATTACCTATCAATAAAAACATAAAATATTAAATCATTTAAAGAAAATGTGACATATAAAAATGCCAGCTATCACTCGAGTTAAAATATTTAGCATAAAGGGCCAACCAGTGGTCAAATCAAGATAATTTCAAGCCCCCATGAATTATTTCTAAAACAAATTGACGCTAACAATGGTCAACCCTTTTTCTATTGACTGTTGGTGTTCAATGGCACTTTCAGTACACAATGCTATATCATGGTGGCAGAGTTTTATTGGTGGAGGAAGCTTTCGCTTTAATCCATGATGGTTTGTAGAACGTCATCCAATCGTCAATCACCATCAAAATTTTTGCTGTAAGTTTCAAAGAAGATCTCTGAAAATTAAAGTCAGAATCAATGATTGCCTATGGTAGCCATGCTTTTCTTCCAACCAGAACCAAATGAGGATTATTTGTAGAGATCATCCATCCCTGCCAAGTATTTCACATTAGCCTACTGGTTTCAGAGAAAACGATGTTTTCATAGAGTTCAATGGGAACTATGTGGCATATCTCCTCAAATAAGGATAGCTTGTACAGGGTTTCTTAGTCACCAATCCTATACCATTTCAAAACATTTTGTTTCATACTTTCAGAGAAGAATTTTGAACATTTGCTAATCAAAATAAAAAATTGATTCCATTTTGAGGAACCAAATGAGGGACAATGGTATACTAAATATATTATACTATACTAGCAGAGACATAATTGTATTATATATCTCTGATATACTAGTAGTACGTCAATGTTTTAACACACCCAAATTATTTCTTAAATTGAACATAGAATTAATACCACGTAGAGATATGAATAGCTTGCCGTTTTGGGTTATTATTAACAGATATTTATATATTTTGACGCATCACATAATACATTTGAGGTCAAGTTGTCAAAAGTGCCTGTCAATATTATTGGTCAATTTCATAGCGAATCGTTGGATTTGTTAAAATTGTCCAATTAATGCCAAGGTGACAATGGCTCCAACCCTTTCCTTCGAAGCAGAGATTTAGATGGAGTGGCAAGCCAGTTAACATCCAAAAAAGCATAAAATTTATCTCCCTTACTCAAAGTGACATCCACACAAGCATAAGATTTATTTCCCTTACTCCAGAAAGTGACACCCAATCAAGCAAAAGAGTTAACTCCCTTACTCCAGAAAGTGACACCAAACAAGCATAAGAGTTATCTCCCTTACTCCAGTCTGTGACATCCAAACAAGCATAAGAGTTATCTCCCTTACTCCAGAAAGTGACATCTAAACAAGCATAAGAGTTATCTCCCTTACTCCAGAAAGTGACATCCAAACAAGCATAAGAGTTATCTCCCTTACTCTAGAAAGTGACATCCTAACAAGCTTAAGAGTTATATCCCTTATCCATATCTATGCCTAAAATTTACTTTTTATAGATTTTAAATGAAACTTTACAACAAGAAGGGAAAATTGCAAACTGATTGTTGCAAAAACTAGAGGAATAGAATGCAATTTCTTGTTGATTGATAATCATTCCTTGAACAAAAATTTTTGCTTACCTGGCTTTCTGCTGCAGAAAATCCAATGAGTTCTGTTAAAACCTGTAAGAACAAATACAATATATACCTTCTGATTAATAGCAACACAAAGTTCTGATTAAATTCTTTTTTTTTTATAACTCCTCTTGCATTCTTTATGTACTAAAATAAAATATAAAGGCAAATTTTACTATGTATGGTTAAGTATTTCTTTAGCATTTTCCAAGTAATTAGTTCTTTTAAAAAAGCTAGAAAAGTTATCATCAAATAACAGCGTTTTTTACCTGCTGTTTCCCACCTTGCAGTTGCTTGTATGTCTAAAGAATTAGCAGTTGACTTCACATTTAAACTTGCCTTTTGCAATGCAATTGTTTGCCAATATGCCGTTCTCTTTTTTTATTGTGAATAAGAGGTGATGTGTGGGGTCAATGAGAAAGCAACCAACGACAGAAATAACCAATAGGCATCTAGGGGCAAAAGACAGGTGTCAAGCTCTAAATCACCCAAGTCTATAAAAGTGGTGAACAAATTTAACAAAAACATCTACCATTTACATGATCTACACCCAATTTTCCAAATAACAACAATGAAGATATGACATACAATAATGTTTGGTGAATTATGATCTTTTGTTTTCAAAGATTCATATATATGGACATAGTAATTTGCCAACTCATTGGCTATGCCTGTGTCTGTAGTGACATTTTAGATTTCACTGAACCTAATTTATTTATAACTGGTTAATTATTGAGTCATATTTGTAACCACATATTAATTAAAACCTTTAGTAATTTTCTTTGTAGATGCAAAGATTTGGTTTGTCAGTTTGGCTTTACCTATATCAACCTTATTACAAATAAGATATCACATCCTAATTTTTACAGTGATATTGTTCAGAATCATACTAAATTTGGTAATGATGTGATGCATGGTTATAACCACATCATCCAATCTGGGGCATTACATATGCATTAATTTGTCCTACATTAATACAGTGTATAAAGTAGGGACTATATTTGAAGACAACCAAAATCGAAGGCAATTGTGTTATTGGGACATTTGGAGAAAATAAAAGAAGAATGTGTCTGAGGACACGAATGCCCCCACTCAAACTTGCTTTTTAAATGAAAATGGGACGCACAGAATGAAGGAAAGACGGAAGGATGGACTGTCAATGGTAACACTTAAAGCCCCTGTAGCCTTGTGGCAGGGGCATAATCATACTAATATTGATATTCAATTGTAAAAAAATGTGTAGTTCCTATTATTTTTGGAAGAGAAAATTTATATCAAAAGAAACAATGGTCAATGGTCTTAATTTTTTTTCAGAGTGGCCTGGGCTGGTGTGGTAAATTTTACAGACCAGCCAAGAAGTCACCACTTCTGTGCTGACATGGAATATAATTGGTACAGTCATTTTCTTTAAATTTTCAGTATATAAAATTCGAATCATTTGAAACACTTAAGATTTTTCTGCTCCCCGTTATAGATGGCCTAAGCTGTATTTGCCATAACTTTTGGGATTTTTGGTATTCAATGCTCTTCTTCAACTACGTATTTGATTTGAGCATCACTGATGGATTATATGTAGACAAAAGGCATGATAGTGTGACAGCCTGGTATTTGATGAAATTTTACTGTCCAATATACTAACTTGATATCAAGAAATTTGAAAAATGCTAGCTTTTGAAATATAAAAGTTCCATGAAGGTGAAAATAAAAGATAAAATGTCTACCACCTCACAATAAGTCTTAATAAAAAAATCTATGAAGTTTATTCACAACTTGGGAGCATTGTGAAAAAAGTATATATACTTTGTTAACAATTTAGCTTTTAAGTAAGTCGCTCAAGTTCTACTCAAGTAACCTAGTGTGCTACATGTGAAAGTCTGCAAATTTCTGAAAGAAAGAATTCACATAACTCTGCAGAAACAAAGATCTTGTTGACAGAAATGTGCAACTGCCAACAGAAAATTTTTTGCAATGGGAGGAATTACAAGGTACATTGTATTGAAATTGCAGATTGGTCAGAACATCATATTATTTTAAGAAAATCTTGTAAAGACACTTATTTAAGAACTTTTCAATACAAATTTTTGCATAGAATTATTGCAACTAATACTTTCTTGTATAAAGTTAAACTTAAAGATTCAAAGCTATGTACACATGAAGCCATGGAGCATTAGTTCTACGAATGTCCAATAACACATTTTATATGGCAATCTTTTTCACGAAAATCGAAACAATATTTTGTGAACTTGGCCTTCAAAATGAGTTTATTTATGAATTTGATGATTATAATTGCACAGAACTATATATACAAATGTAAATTGTATGAAAAGAAACCGATTAGTATAGAGCTAATAGCAAAAATAAGAAATATCAGAGAAATGAACATTATATAGCAAAGAAAAATGGTACCACACAATTTTTTTAAACATTCTGGGACCCAGTAGATTACATTTTTACTGATTCTTAACAATTACTTTCAAATCATATAAATAAACTGTTAACACAGAGATATGTCTCGTCTATTTGTTATTTTGATAATGCATATGTTGAAATTAAAATAGCAATACTTTAACATGCAAGTTATGCAAATGAACCATGACTGAAGGTACAGGGCTAAACAATATCCATGTAAATCAGATGTGCCAATGCTAATACAACTGCATACCAAATACCATTGACTTTTCATGTGTCGTTCTCTTTAAACAAACCTAAACACAAACATTAACTTGTAAACTATGCAAAAGTTTCAAAGTCAATAAACCATAATGAGGAGGTGGGGGTTATATAATTTCAGTGGAAAATAAACTTGCAAATACCAATACTTTTGCATACCAAATATCAATGACTTAAGATTAATGGTTCATCTTAAACTGACCTAATCACAAACCAATACATGTAAACTAAGCAAAAGTTTCAAAGTCAATAGACCGTGACTGAGGGGTAAGGACCAAATATACTCCATGGAAATGAGATCTGCTAATGATTATACAACTGCATACCAATTATCATTGACCTACCACTAACAGTTCCCCTTAAACTGATCTAATCACAAACTAATACATGAAAACTAAGCAAAAATGTCAAAGTCAATAGACCATGACAGAGGGGGTGTGGCCAAATAATCTCCATGGAAATGAGATATGCCAATGCTTATACAACTGCATACCAAATATCATTGACCTACCACTAGTGGTTCCGCAGAGACTGACCTAATCACAAACTAATATATGTAAACTAAGCAAAGTTTCAAAATAATCTCCATGGAAAAGAGATGTGCCAATGCTAATACAACTGCATGCCAAATATCATTGACCTACCACTAGTGGTTCCCCATAAACTGACCTAATCACAAACTAATACATGTAAACTAAGCAAAGTTTCAAAGTCAGTAGACCATGACTGAGAGGGAGGGGTCAACTAATCTCCATGGAATGAGATGTGCCAATGCTAATACAACTGCATACCAAATATCATTGACCTACCACTAGTGGTTCCACATAAACTGACCTAATCACAAACTAATACATGTAAACTAAGCAAAGTTTCAAAGTCAGTTGACCATGACTGAGAGGGAGGGGCCAAATAATCTCCATGGAATGAGATGTGCCAATGCTAATATAACTGCATACCATATATCATTGACCTACCACTAGTGGTTCCACATAAACTGACCTAATCACAAACTAATACATGTAAACTAAGCAAAGTTTCAAAGTCAGTTGACCATGACTGAGAGGGAGGGGCCAAATAATCTCCATGGAATGAGATGTGCCAATGCTAATACAACTGCATACCAAATATCATTGACCTACCACTAGTGGTTCCACATAAACTGACCTAATCACAAACTAATACATGTAAACTAAGCAAAGTTTCAAAGTCAGTAGACCATGACTGAGAGGGAGGGGTCAAATAATCTCCATGGAATGAGATGTGCCAATGCTAATACAACTGCATACCAAATATCATTGACCTACCACTAGTGGTTCCACATAAACTGACCTAATCACAAACTAATACATGTAAACTAAGCAAAGTTTCAAAGTCAGTTGACCATGACTGAGAGGGAGGGGCCAAATAATCTCCATGGAATGAGATGTGCCAATGCTAATATAACTGCATACCATATATCATTGACCTACCACTAGTGGTTCACCATAAACTAGACCTAATCACAAACTAATACATTGTTGACTCCGCCGCTGCAGACTCTGGAAACAGCTTACCTATGTCTCGCTTTTTGACTCCGTCAAGGCAAGACAATAAAACTAAAAAAGGAAAATATTTCAGTTACGTTCTCTGCAATTAACATAAAGATTCAAATATGAAGAATAGATGAAAAAAATTAATGCTATATTTCCCAAATTTAATAGAGGGATACCACTGCACATGTCTTTAATTTAATTTACCAGAATTCTTTAACTTGTATTTCGATGTATACCTACATGTAATAAAATTTAAATAGCAATCATCTTAAGATTATTTCTCAGGGGAATTATTTTTTTTAAGTAGAATGCCAATTATCATTTCTTTCATTAAAGGATTGGTATTCATTAGAAATTTAAGCTAATTAATTAGTTGTTGAACAAGTTAACTCGACATCAAAGGAGACTAATTTTCCTCATTAAATAAAACTTTTATTCATATTTTATTTAAATGCAAACTGAAAGATCTGAAACTTAAATGATTTATGTGAAGAAATACTGAGTACGGGGGGATATGACACAAAGTCAGCCAAAACATACCCCAATTATAAATCATAGCCTCCTTACTTGTATGATAATTTAATCCGAAATTAAGCTTGTCAGATAAAAAAATACAGCGATTTTGCTTACGACTCAAGTTGAAATATAGCATTTGCTAATAATCCATGAAAAATAGTAAGATGTATATTCCTGAGCGCATAATCTGAGACTACTATACTGTGTTATAGTAGTTTCAGGTATAATGCACAAAAATAGGGTTGTTGTGTACTCTAAAACTTAGTTAGGTGGTATTTTTCCTTGCACCTACCTGTTAAAACAGATGTGATCCGTGCACTACAGCGGAGTTACAGCTTTAGTTGTTATAGTACGCACAAAAATTAATTGGGCTAATTTGGTCTCTGTCATTGGCAATAATATCCCACATCTTTTTATTCAATATAAGTCGTAAATCTTGAATATTTTATAATCAATTTATGAAGCTTGATCGAGACGTAGAGCAACTCAGATACCAATTGTTCTCTTTTCTTCTATTTCACAAATGAACCAGCTGAAGCAGAGACATATATAGGTGGTCACACTTAGTCGGAATTTCACGTGCTATTTCACAAGGTTCACATTATTATACAATATAACAAACAATTGTGATGACGATTTTCCTAATCTGTTCTAGAACAATAGAATTGTGATTTTACTATGCTTATGTTCATAACTTTGAGGAAGCAAAGCAAGTTAGAGATTGATCTGAATTTAAATCAGATTGGTTCTGAAGGTTTCTTTCTTTTTTTCAATATACATATTTTAAAGTGTGACTATCTTTAGTTCCGCAACTTTCTATCTGTATAAACCAATGGTCGACAATTGTGTATATTTTTGTGAAATACAAATGTACTAGAAATATCTAAATTTCAAAACATCCATAATTATTGACAACGAGTACATACTTACATTTTCCATATTTTACCATTGGAAAATATCTAAATAGATTTTTACTTCATCAAACTTGTAGTTGGAATTATTTAGATTTTCATAAATATCATTCATTACACCAGAAATGTTACTCATAAACAAGTGGTAGTACAATTGACTACACGTATGAGTTTGGTAATGTCTCGTGTATCGCTGTCGGACTCAAGACAAACAAAATTACAAGATGTATATTACACATGATAGTTCCAAATTACCGGCCGTGTACATTGATCTATCAGGTCATCAGTGAAGCGATGCATGAACCTGCATTACATAATTGTGTAATAAGAGTTTTGAATACCTGGTCATGTCACCTCACAATACCTCTGGCAATAATTCCTTTAGCCAAGCTTGATGATCAAATTAGGGAAGGACCGAATTAAATAAATGTATGACATAAAAGTGTTATGAACAAATCAGATTTTGAAAACTTTTTTTACACGGAACACCGCTAGTTAATTATGACTTTAAACTATGAGAGAATCTAAAAAAGTAATCTTAACTATAATTCCCCTATATTTATTTGTTTCATAAACTTAGTAATAAAAAACAGTTTTAAAACGACAGACTATAGTTATTCTAAAAAAAAACATTGTTCTGTATGAAGTTAATTAAATAAAACTAGAGGCTCTAAAGAGACTGTGTCACTCACCTTGGTCTATGTGCATATTAAACAAAGGACACAGATGGATTCATGACAAAATTGTGTTTTGGTAATGGTGATGTGTTTGTAGATCTTACTTTACTGAACATTTTTGCTGCTTACAATTATCTCTATCTATAATGAACTTGGCCCAGTAGTTACAGTGGAAAATATTTTGTAAAAATTTACAAAAACTTTCAAAATTTATGAAAATTGTAAAAAACTAACTATAAAGGGCAATAACTCCTTAAGGGGTCAATTGACAATTTTGGTCATGTTGACTTATTTGTAGATCTTACTTTGCTGTACATTATTGCTGTTTACAGTTTATCTCTTATCTATAATAATATTCAAGATAATAACCAAAAGCTGCAAAATTTTCTTAAAATTACCAATTCAAGGGCAGCAACCCAACAACATGTAGCCTGATTGGTCTGAAAATTTCAGGGCATATAGATCTTGACCTAATGAACAATTTTATCCTGTCAGATTTGCTCTAAATGCTTTGGTTTCAGAGATATGAGCCAAAAACTGCATTTTACCCTATGTACTATTTTTAGCCGTCGGCCATCTTGGTTCGCAGGCGGGGTCATCAGACACATTTTTTAAACTAGATACCCTAATGATGATTGTGGACAAGTTTGGTGAAATTTGTCTTAGAGGTTTCAGAGGAGAAGATTTTTGTAAAAGATTACAAAAATTTACGAAAAATGGATAAAAATTTACTATAAAGGGCAATAACTCCTTTAGGGATCAACTGACCATTTTGGTCAGGTTGACTTATTTGTAGATTAAACTTTGCTGAACATTATTGCTGTTTACAGTTTATCTCTATCTTTAATAATATTCAAGATAATAACCAAAAACGGCAAAATTTCCTTAAAATTACCAATCAGGGGCAGCAACCCAACAACGGGTTGTCAGATTCATCTGAAAATTTCAGGGCAGATAGATCTTGACCTGATAAACAATTTTACCCATGTCAGATTTGCTCTAAATGCTTTGGTTTCAGAGATATAAGCCAAAATCTACATTTTACCCCTATGTTCTATTTTTAGCCATGGTGGCCATCTTGGTTGGTTGGCCGGGCCACCAGACACATTTTTTAAACTAGATACCCAAATGATGATTGTGGCCAAGTTTGGTCAAATTTGGCCCAGTAGTTTCAGAGGAGAAAATTTTTGTAAAAGTTTACGGACGAAGGACGATGGACGCCAAGTAATGAGAAAAGCTCACTTGGCCCTTTGGGCCAGGTGAGCTAAAAAAGGCTTCCCGATAGGTAGAAACCAGGTCTTGTTTAATTCTTTTTTTTTTATCTGTGAAACTGTGTATGCATTTGTCATTATCTTGTCAGGTAAATCAACCTTAAGATTGACAAGAGATTTTGACACTTAATTACGACTACGTTAGTCCCTCATTGTTTGGGTACTTTATGGTTTATAGTTATCACGTTTTTTTTTAACCTGGATGTCGTCAAGATGGCTACATGAAGAGGATTGTTCCGTATGGAGTTAATTAAAAAAAAGAAGGCTTCCTGATAGGTAGAAACCAGGTCTTGTATAATTCTTTTTTTTTTGATCTGTGAAACTGTGTATGCATTTGTCATTATCTTGTCAGGTAAAACAACCGTACGATTGACAAGAGATTTTGACACTTGATTACGACTAAGTTAGTCCCTGACTGTTTGGGTACTTTGTGGTTTATAGTTATCACATGTTTTTTTTTAACTGGGATGCCGTCTTGATGGCTACATGTAAAGAATTGATATTCTCAATTCAAAATCCATGGTGATATCTTATGTAGGAAAATAAAACGTGAATATTTATGAATTTATGCTTTTTTATACATAATGAACATATAATCAATTTTTTATTTTTTGCAGATTATCCCTTTAAAGGTTGCACTTCTGTAATTACAGACAATGCAATTTTCCATAGGAAACTCCTTTTACAGCTAAAACTGTGTCACTATCACTATGAAGTTTCGTAAAAAACTATATACTAGAATGGAAAGTTCATATGCACTACATTTTTTGCAAAGGTCAAAACATAGGGTTAAGTGGCATATTTTCAACATCTATATGCCTTAAACTTCTATGAGTTTAAACTTATACTACTAAAATTTTGTACTACTCCTCCCTTTACTTTGGGTCTTCCTGAGAATTCAATTTAACTGCTATCCAACTGTATTAATACTGGTAAAATTCCCAAGTTGTCTCTCTATGAGATGAATGAAACATGGAGATCATATCCTGGAACCAGTAGGTAAATAAAACAAAACATCTTTGAATATCAAATATCTCCCCAAAAGAGGCATGGTTTGTAAATAAGCTGTATTTACAAAAAAGTAAAGTAACAAAAATACCAAACTCTAAGGAAAATTCAAATCGGAAATTCCCTTTTCAAATGGCAAAATCAAAAGCTCAAACACATCAAACGAAAGGAAAACAACTGCCATATTCCGCACTTGGTACAGGCATTTCCTTATGTGGAAAATGCAACTTTTAGGAATTTAAAGGCGGTTTTCAAGGAAAATAGATTTTTTTTACTGCAAATGCTGCACAAATTTGAAGCAACAAGATACTTGCATGTACAAACAAAAAAGCGTGATAATATTGAAAGAAAAAAATGTCATTAAGATGAAGACAGAGAATAGAGAGAGTATTAATAGTTAAAAACAGGGGTCCTTTTACCTTGAAAAAATTGTATTTTACTGTCCATTAAAAAGTGTCATTGTGTCAAAAAATTTATTTTTATTTCAGAGAAGACAACTTCTATATTAATTAAGACAAAAATGGCAAACTGTAGACTATTATCCCATTCCTTCTATTAAGGTAAATTTAATCTCTTACAAAATTTATTTAGAGGAGGGGGTTGATATACTCAGGTCTAGGAGTAAACCAAAAGCTGAATTATCTGGGGTGCAGTAATTACCTTACTTAATTTATTAAAACAATATTTTTTAATGCTTTGATACAATTTATTCTTAACCCAATATGAGTTTCAGCGTGCAGCCAAGTAGAACAGTGCAGATACTGAAACAGACACTAATATTAAAGAAAAAAAAGTTGCTTTGCATGCCTTTAAAAACAGTAGATAATTCATGATTTCTGTTTGAAACAAATGTCAAACAGAGAAGGAAAATGTTAATCACCATGTAAATCAGTTATTATTAGTCCCTAGAAAGGGGGGCATATTGCATTCACCTTGTCTGTCCATTTGTCTAACAAAATGTCCTTTGCAATTTTTAGTTTATGTTGAAATGTTGCTGTATAGCTACAGTACAAACAACATCCCTTTATCAACATTCTCATATATTTGTCGTATGTTGTCAAGCAAATGCTGAATAATTGCATTGTTTTGAGTTTGTATGATTTGTTGTCCAGACTCCTTTGTATTTTCCAAGTACAAATCCATCTTAAAGTATAATATATAACCATTGGCTTCATTGGTTCATCTTTTTTGTATTGACTTATTGTTCATCCACTTAATGCATTGGTATCATTCCAAAATCCTTTGGCTTTTCACTTGGCCAATGATATTGTTAAACTCATGATATCATGTTACAGACTTGCCACTATATAGCCTTTTTTTGTTGAAGTGGCGTAAAGCAAACACCAATCAATCAATCATGTAATGGTCTACTAGTACAAGGTTTTTTAATGTTTGCATCAGTCTCTTAAGGTTGACTTGTCTCTGTCGAGTACTCTAGTATACTAAATAGGCAAATTACCACGTGGCATTATATTGGCCTACAAAAAAGTTGTAGTAAAAGAGAGGTGAAAGATACCAAAAAGACATTCAAACTCATAAGTTGAAAATAAACTGACAATGCCATGGCTAAAAAAGAAAAAGAAATATCGTATCAACTGGGAGATATATACTCCGTTTGCAGGCACTACTGGAATGCTGCTACATAGAAATAGAAATTTCACAATTGGAAAGCTGAATTCGTCATAAAGTTTTGTTCTCAAACGACCCTCATCGTCAATTTCTAGATGTTAGTCAAGATATGAGGCACACTTAACTGTATCTTTTGTATCCTTTATCTAAAGTTAGATGGGATAGATGCATTCAACATAGTCACCAAATTTTGAATTATTTAGTGAGAGAACATCATCTAAATAGCGGAAAATGAAGTTAAAGGATACTGCTAACTTCTTTTCTTTCTTCCTGAGAAGAAAATGAATCAATCCAGTATTCTTGTCCTTTTATTCAGGTATAAATAGACCCTGCCATTATATACAATTCTAAAGAAAATAAGACAGAACAGAGCAACTATTGACAACGTGGAGCTTCCAGGTGGCTTTGCCCCCTTGTAATCCTCCCATAGCGCTCTCCTTGAATTGCCAGTGGACCCCAGACTCCCTATCATCCTAGTTTGCATGCAGTGATGTAGAACCTAGCTAGGCTGCTGTTAAAGCTCTGTTATGTAAGAACATACATATTATTGATAAATTATAAAATAACCTTGTTAGAAAGATCAACATCCATGCTGGCAGTTCCATCATTTATCTTGACAGGTAAACACCATCTTTTGAAATCAGCACATTCAAGTTTTCCAATTAATGTTGATATATAAGCCTGTGAATATGTAATATAAAGAAGCATGTCAAGTATTAAACAAATTTGTAAAAGCAGAAAATAGTGTGATTACATATAAATTTTAGAGCAGACAGTTCTTTTTCAATATAAATTTTTTATCAGTTGTTATCGGCTTTGAACTAGCTGTGAGTAACTGCGAGTACTCTCAGATCTGTATTTAGTGTCTTTTTTGTTGTTAGGGATGAGGGATGGATAATTACCCTGCCAAGTCCAGTCTGTTTTTGTTTTATGTTTTTCTGCTTTGTGTCGATCTGATGAGTTAAGCCTTTTTCAACTGATTTTTATAGTTTGTTCTTATGTTGTGCTGTTAAACCACTGTCCCAGGTTGGGGAGGGTTGATCGCTCACAAACATGTTTAACCCCGCCACATTCTTTATGAGCCTGTAGTTCAGTGGTTGTTGGTTCATGTCTGTCATATTTGTTTTTCATAAATTGTTTTGTTATAAATTAGGCCGTTAGTTTTTACTATTGAATTGTTTCATATTTTTCATGTCAGGGCCTTTTATAGCAGACTATACGGTATGGGTTTTTCTCATTGTTGAAGGCCGTACAGTTGCCTATATTTGCTTACATCCACTTCATTTGAACTTTGGTGGATAGTTGTCTCATTGGCAATCATACCACATCTACTTATTTTTATATACATATCGATTTTAATTTGTACATGACACTTCTGGAATTACCTTCATCAGGTACTGGTTTTTGGTTTTTTTTCCCCCCATGTTTGTTTATTTTCAAGGCGTAGGTGTTGCCTTTAAATTTGTGGGCATTAAAATATTTTGGTAGTTAAAAAAATGTCAACATATATAAATAACTGTCTTTTTTGTATGAAGTGAATATAAGCTTCAATTTAAGTTTTCATAAAGATGATGACAAGGTAGGTGCTAGACATGGTCAACATTTTCTAAGCTTAAACTCAATGGACTAGAGCATCCTACTCACATCTGTATATTAGGATTTAACAATACACTACATTTTGCCTAGATATGATTAAACATGAGTCGCTATGACAAGGTCAGTGCACGACAGGTCAAAATTTCTAAGTTGAAAGGGCATAACTATAATCAAAGTGCTTGTAAGCACTGAAGGTTAACGATTGCTTTAATTTATCCGTGGGAAGTAATATTAAAAAGTGCATTGTATAAAGCTTTGGTTGAAGTTTATTCAACTAAAATTATGAACAAAGAAAGATAACTCCAATTCTAAAGATTACTTTACAATGACATAATTGATATTTTTAGAACAGATCTTAGATTACTGTACCTTGCACAAGTTATGTAATTTTCTTGACAAGTATAACATCATTTTGTAACTTGAATATCTGATCATATATTTCATTGATACATTTCTGGAAATGTTCATGGATAGGATGTTCAAAATGTTATGATCAATGCACTATATTTTGTGTATCTCAAAATTTAAGTGATAAACCTTGGAAGATTTAGATATCAAGTCAGGGTTTTGATTGCATTTCATGCTTTACCCCCAAAAAACTCAAAGTACAGGTACATTCTACCCACATGCACATGTAAGTATCTAACAATGTTCTAAGTTTCATTTAGATATGATAAACCATGAAGAGGGAGTTGTGGTGACAAGGTTAACAATTCTACGATGAAAGGTGTATAATTCTAGATAAACTGTCGGTAAACAGAATAACAAATCCTTCACATGATGATGTTTGAATATAGTGATCAATTATTCTACAAAGTTTGAAGTGAATTAAACAAAGGATAAAAATGTTGGTCTGGACAGACTGACAGACAAATTAATTCTTATTTTTACCCTGCCATCTCAACCTTTGTGTGTTAACTTCAAGGGGTATATTAACCTAAAAACATCCAAGAAAGCACTATAGTTTCAAACAATGACTGTTGTTTTACATGTTATGCCCTAATGAAATAATTTTTCAAAACAATATTTCAAAATCATTTGTTCATAGACACCAGAAATTACAGAACTTTTACAATTATTGTGTGTCAAATCAAACACTAATTAATTTTTTTTACAAAGCATCTAAATGGAAAGGGAACTAATTATTTCTCATTTTAAAAATCATGTAAAATATGTGTCAGATTCATTCCAAACAAATGAACTATTAAAGTTTAAACACTCATGATATTTTGAAGTGCCGATTGATTGATTGACTGATTGGTGTTTGGCACCCCTTTCAGCACTATTGTGCTATTTCATGGTGGTCAGTTTTTATTGGTGGAGGAAGCTTGAAGAGCAGAAGGCCAAAGAATAAGGATCTATAAACTATGGTGTTATTCACTGTTTGCAAAGAATTGAGTTTCAAAGAATTTTATCTGTGAAAATAGGGCTTTTTCACTTTCAGTAGAAATAATCAAAAAAGGTTTTTTGGGGTTTGCTAAATTGTGTAAAATATAATTTCAGATGGTACCCCTAAAATAAAATCACATATGTGAACAAGTCTTTACTTTACAAAAAGTCGTCATACATATCCAAGTTTATATACAATAACGTTACCATTGCTACCTACCTGAAATGAATTGTGCATATTGACATATCTGCTCATTGTTGAAAGTGTAACACCACTAACTCAGGCCTGGTCAAAATGAACATACCGGAAGGTAGTACATACTTTTTTTAAATAGTTCCTAGGCATAGGTGTGTCTTTCAAAATATGAAGAAATTTGGTAATTTTGGTATCAAATGAAAGCTAAAAGACTGGTGATCATTGTAGAACACATTTTGACTGATTATTTTGAATTATAAATTTTCCCTGTTTCACAGATCTGAAGAACCTGTTTTGGTACTTCCTAATTTTCCAGGAACCAGCATGCTCTTATATGTAATTAAACGCATGTTGATCTTTTCAGCACAATACATGCTAAGGTAGTGCTTTGAAATGAAATGGCTGTCACTTTATTCGAACTTACGATAAAAGAGTTATGAATGCTTAAAATTGGAGGATCTTACATTGAAAGCCATGAGACCTAGAATTAGTGGTGTGCCTCCACACACTGTGTGTCCCAATCCAAATTCTGCAGAGGGATCTGAATCCCAAGGAGCAATTAATGTAAAGTTTGTATCAGTGGGGAAGTAAAATCTGGGTCCGATTCCCTCAAAGTAAATATGCTCTGTGGGAATCAGATCAAGATTTTACTTACCCACCGGTACAAACTTTTCATTAACTGCTCCTCAGGATTTGGATCCCTTCAAAGTTTTGGACCGTGAAACCGATGTGCTTCAAAAGGCCGTACGGTGACCTATAGTTACTAACTTCTACGTCATTTGGTCTCTGGTGGAAAGTTGTCTTATTGGCAATTATACCACATTTCCTTCAAATTTTCTATATTTCAGAACTGCCACTGAAAACATTATTTTTATTATCAACAATTTTTCTAAACCTTGAAATAATTTTCAGTTTCTACAACCTATATTCCTACATACAATTTTCACTTGATATTAACTTTAAATTTATTTTGAAATGAAACTACATACATGACATATGCATTATTATAAATTATGATCTTACCTTGACCTTAAAACTGATAAGTTGCTGTGTTTGTAAATATTTCTTGACAACACTCAAATACGTCCATGGATCATAGTTCAAATTAACTGTAAAAAAAAATCTCAATACAAATGGCCAAAATTGGAGAACAGAAAGTATTAACAACATAACATTCTATCAAGTTATTTTTATTTATATATAATGTGGATTAGCTCTTCCTTTTTAGAGAGGTTGATAATGTCTGTTTATAAATGATCATTTCTGGTATTTGTAAAACATCTAGACAGAACACACCAAAGGGACGACAAAAAAGATGAAGAAAACTGACATTATCATGGGAAAAAATTAAAAAAAAACAATGAAAAACAAACAACAGTTCAAAAACTCCCCATAAAAAACTTAAGACTGAGCAACAATAGCCCTATAAACAACAGGTAGTAATCTCAGATGCACCCAGAAAGGCAAGCAGATCCTGCTCCACATATGGCACCATTTGTATTACTCATGGCAAGTATGGATTCAGTATAAAGTCTCATTTGGCTATGGAACAATCAAGAAAAAAAGGACTTAATATATATCCATGGTCACCTGTGACACATAACCGTCAACCAATCGTGACATCAGTAAAAATTATGAAAGGGATGACTTCAACCTCTACCACTTGGTTTAATAATTTTCTTGTAAGCAACAACCCTTTATCAAGGCAATCATGTAAAGATGCTAACCAGTTTGCCTCTACAATACAGTAGAGGGATAGGGTATTTTTTAAATCATTATCATTCAGAAAACACATTACAATTCTGTTGCTGTTTTCAATTTTTGATGAAACTGAACAATACATTTCATTGTTACCTCCAAGTAATTATTTTTAACTAGATTTATAACATTAAATGGGCATCAGCAATGATTCAGACAAAAAATTAAAACATTTTGTTTTTGTTTCAAACAGTTATAAAAGTTGAATTTTGAAATTATATTTGGCTAAAAGCAATCAAATTTGGTTTAATTTTGTCAAAATAATCTGAAAAATATTGCTAATATATCATTGGCATGCAAGTCAATAATTCAACCTCATTTGAATCTACATTCAAGCCACCTTCAATTTAACCTTTAGCATGTTTAGCCATGTTAGCTGGAGAAGGGTTACGCATGTGCTAATAATGTTTAGCTATAAGAGAAGAATGTCAACATTGAGAAGTAAAACAAGGGAGCCACGGAGAAGAACTATTTTTAGGAACTGTAAAGACAACTTCTAACCAAGGAATGACTGTAATATTTTTTCCGTCTATGAAGAAATAACATCAAAAATGTGGTGCACACTGAATAACCAGCAAAGCGTGTCATTTAAAAGTGTGCACCACATTTTTGAGGTTATTTCGAATAGACAGAAAAAATATTACAGTCATTCCTTATAATTTAATTCTAAATTCCATTTTTAAGGAGTAAATCATGAAAAAACCTTGATGATGTCACAGTCAGATAACAAAATTATGTCTATGAGCTGATAGACAAAAAACTTTCAGCCAATCAGATGATATGTTACATCCAAAATTAGATTATTTTATTAATAATTGAATTATTTCAACTGTTTTTATATCTTGGCACATTATAAATCCAACTATCTGTTACAGGATTTGCTCCTTGTTGAAGGTAGTAGAGTGACCTGTAATGTTCACAACACTGTTGTTTGGTCTTTCGTAGATAGTCGTCTCATTGACAAATAAACATAATACCACAATTACTAATTCTAAATCAAACTATTATAACTAAACTTTTTTAGATGGATTTGGCCATTTTTTAAAGGCCCTTTTTGGTCATTTACATGTAGCTCTTCCAACTTTTTCATTTCTTATACATACTTGGCTTTCAAATATTCGGCTTTGAGTGTTCCTGATGAAGGTAAATCCAAAAAATCACTTCTGACACATTAAATTAATAATGTGTTGTTTTCATTTTTTTATGTAGTCTGAATTGCTTACTTTGCAAAAATATGTCACTTTGGTATTTACTTTAAAATATTCATCTATTCTAACATTGTCTAATGCATTACTTTGTGAATCTATTGCCGTGTGTTGAGGGACTATAAATAAAACAAAAGGAGACCCAAAGGGGACAATCAAATAAGGACAGACAAAAAGTTGATTGGCAATGATTATTGAACTGGTCCAAGACCTTGCTGATATAAAAGTGACATAATTATTTTAAATTTGGCAGGAATTGTACATGTTGGAGCACTAACAAGACCAGATTGTTGGAGCCACATACATTCTAGGGGGCATAACTCTTTTCAAAATAGTTTATGGGCACCAATTTTCAAATAATTCAGAGACCTTGCTGGTATAAACCTTTTGATATCAATTTCATAAAAATCTGTCGAAAAAGAAAGGTGCACATCTTCCTGCTGTGTGCAATGACTGAGTAAAGTTTGATTAACTGTGCAATCACAGATGGCACAAACTAGGTACCATCTGTTTCAAGATAGTTTGTAATAGGACCATATAAATTTGCAACATTACTACCAACATTACTAAACATGATGTACATGTGCAGGTTAAGTGGAATTTTCACTGCTGTTACAGAGATAAATAAACTCTAACAGTTGGTAGTAATATTGCATATTGATAAGGACATACTCCAAAGAGAACTCAAGTTATCATCTGGCAAGACTATTTGTTACAGTTATCTAAACAACTCAATAAATTGTATCACAAATTAATACATGACTGACTTGACAAGTTACCTTCCTGTGATAAAGGTCTTTCCCTGTTGTTTTCAAGTGAGGAAGCTACTTCCATGTTCATATCAATATTTACATCAGATGTACCACTGACAATTGCATCTTCTAATTTAATGTTCAGGTCAGGGTTTTGATGTGATCCTTTCCACTGATCTGATTCTGATAAATCAGGTTTTATATACGCCCCTACATCTGAATTTGACATATATGACCTCCTTTTGCAATTTTGGTTTTCTACCGGTGATATCAACTGCCTCTTCTTTGTGATACCAACTTGTAATTTTTCCTTTGTACTTAAATCAGTATCTAATTTGGTCCTTGAATTAGAGAAATCTGACATGTCGAAGTCATCATCAAAGTCTTCATCCACAAAGGTCATGTTGTTTACATCCTCATATTTATCTGAAGTTATTTGTCTGAGTGAACTCTGTTGTACACTTTTGTCTTGATGAGGAAATTGATTTTTTATATTTGAATCTAAACATGTAATATTATTACGATTGACATTTGATACTTTAGTGAATTTTCCTGGACAAGTGTTCACACAACTGCTATGCTGAGATTGAGAAGGTAAGGTTGTAGCTGAGGAATTATTAAAATTCAAAGATAAGGTGTCTGTAAAAACATCCATGTCATCATCTAAAAAAACACTAAGTGGCAAGTCTTCATCAAACTGAAATATATATACCAGCATATATAAACATTCTGAAATTACAATTGTATTATTTTCTTGTATTATATATTACAAAGACTGTCAGTGACCTAATATGGTATATTCACAGTCAGTAAATTTCATACAGATTGAGAGCGTTTCTGTCAATAATGGTAAATGTCAAGATAAAGTAATTCTGAACCAGATCTGCTGAAAAAATTCCTTTGATTAAGAAAGAAAAAAATAAATGGGGAATGTGTCCATGGGACACAGATGATGCCCCCGCTTGCATTTCATATAAAGTTATAAATGGACATAACTGAAGAACTGTAAAAGTGACACTACCCAAATTTGTACTTGATCTGAGTTTTGTGGTAATAAGTATTGTGTATAACATTTGGTTGAGGAAAACTTAAGTTAGAGAACGGAACCGAAAAATTCAACATTTTTTTCCATTTGTACAGGGCCACAACTCTAGAACAGTAAAAGTGACACCACCAAAATTCAAACTTGATCTGTATTTTGTGGTTATAAGCATTGTGCATAAGTTTCATAACATTTGGTTGAGGCAAACTTAAGTTAGAGAACGAAAACGAAAAATTCAGCAATTTTTCCATTTATAAAACAGGCATAACTCTAGAACAGTTAAAGTGACACCACCAAAATTCAAATTTGATCTGTATTTTTTGGATATAAGCATTGTGTATAAGTTTCATAACATTTGGTTATGGCAAACTAAAGTTAGAGGACGGAAACGAAATATACAGCAATTTTTCCATTTTTAAAGGGGCATAACTCTAGAAAGGTTAAAGTGACACCACCAAAATTCAAACTTGATCTGTGTTTTGTGGTAATAAGCATTGTGTATAAGTTTCATAACATTTGGTTGAGGGAAACTAAAGTTAAGAGAATGGAAACCAACCTTGGGACATACGGACGAATGTACAGACGGACAAGGGTAAAACTTAATGCCCCCTCCACTACAGCGGGGGCATAAAAATTCAAGGTTTTGTTGATCTTTTTTGGTGTTACAGTACTGGACCCTAATACATATAAATAAGAAGATGTGGTATGAGTGCCAAAAAGACAACTCTCCTATCAAGTCACAATGTGTTAAAAGTAAACAATTACATGTCAAAGTACGGCCTTCAATACAGATCATTGGCTCACACCGAACAGCAAAGCCATAAAGGGCCCAAAAATGACTAGTGTAAAACAATTCAAACAGGAAAACCTACGGTCTAATCTTTATCAAAAATGAGAAACACTTATGAACCACATCAACCACTGAACAACAGGCTCCTGACTTAGGACAGGTGCATACAAATGCAGAGGGTTTAAACGTTTTAACAGGCGCAAAACTTCACCCTAACCTGAAACAGTAGTGTAACATTACAACATAAAAAGACACACTATAAAATATCAATTGAAATGGCTTAACTCAACCAAAAAGACATAAACTAAAAATAAACAAAAACAGGAAAACATACACTGAATGAATAAGTTTGATCTATGACACAATTTAAATACAATATTAATAAAAAAGTTGCAGAACAATGTCAAAAAGAAAACTCTAACCTGGGACAAAATGGTGTTAATTAAAATAATGCACACTTTTACAGTTATAAAAGGGACACAAAAAAGTAATTATTGTAAAATCAAGCTCTAATAAAATACCTTGTCATTAAACAGTTACTAACAATGGTTAATTGGCAGCTGTAATTTACCAGCACATCTGACAGGTAAAAAAGTATCAGACATCAATCAGTCTTTTTGAATTTGTCTTTTGTATTTTACTGCTTTGTACCTAACTTATTTAAGCATTAATTGATTTAGTCTGTCAAAATAAAATAAAAAGTACTGATAATCAAATTTGACAGAACCAACATTGTGTGCATATGAGTGTGTGTGTGTGTGTGTGTGTGTGTGTGTGTGTGTGTGTGCACAGGTGTGAAACTTAAATAAGCATCAAAGGTTGCATAACTTATTGTATGTTTCTCTCAAGTATTCATTTGATGAAACATTGAAAAACAAGAATGTGTCCATATTACACGGATGCCCCACTCGCACTATCATTTTCTATGTACAGTGGACCGTGAAATTGGAGTCAAAACTCTAATTTGGCATTAAAATTAGAAAGATCATATCATAGGGAACATCTGACTAAGTTTCCAGTTGATTGGACTTCAACACCATCAAAAACTACCTTGTTGACCAAAAACTTTAACCTTGAAGCGGGACAGACGGATGAACGGACGAACGGATGCACAGACCAAAAAAACATAATGACCCTCTACTATCTGAGGTGGGGCATAAAAATTCCGTCTGCCTCTAATTTTTTTCAAGCCCTGTTGCAAATGCTGGAACTTTCTATCCTTTTTTTCTTATAGGGCAACAACAGTAATTAAGGGGAATTTTGTAAGTAGACCAAGTCTATGAAAATCACTCCTATCAAGGAAAGGCACAAAAAAGACATTGTAGTTTTAAATTATATTCTTGTTGTATTTACTGAATAAACTAGATACTTCAACAAGCTTAATTGCTCAGCAGACACCTGGCATTTTTTGTAAAATAATGATACCATGTAATAAGTGGGTAACAGTCATCATCATTAAAGGAAACATACTTCTATAAACAGTAAACTTTTGAAACAGACCATGTTTATACTTATTTGATTGTCTTTAATAGTTTATTGCTAATTTTCATTGTTTACACTTTCTCTTTCTCTACTTAAGCTAGCACCCAAAACGCAAAAATAGGGTAAAACTCATGTTGAAGGTCAATACTCCTTTAAGGAGACAACCAATGATTTTGTCTGTTTGTTCATTGATGCCATTTTAAGTTTCTCTCTATCTAAAGTATTTTTCCAGATTATAGTCATAAATGCAAAAAAAAGGTCAAAATTGTCATTGAAGGGCATTCTGACTAATCATTTGGGCAATGTTGACTTAATTGTAGATCTTTTCTTCCTGATAGTTTTTGCAAATAAAAACACTAAAAATTGGCCATGTTGACCAATTTGTAGAACTTGTTTTACTGATCATTCTTTCTGTTTACAGTTTTACTCTATGTATCTGCCAAAAATGGGTAAAAATGATTTCGGTCATAATAAATCATCTGTAGTTCAGCATTATAAATTGATCCTTTTTACTGTGACTTTCTCCCTTTCTACTATCGTTTTCACCAAAAACGCAAATCTTTTTACAGGGTTCTATGCAACTGCAATTGCTGCTGTCGGTGTAAAAGTGTAATGTTAACTGCCAAGCCCAAGTAAATACTCACAAATAAAAAAAGAAGAATGCATTCTCTGAAATGTCTTGACTGCATTACTTATCATGATTGAACTTAGGTTGACAGTCTGTAGTGTGAATGTCTTAATACATGTATCACATAAACATAACATTATCAATGATCCATGTAAATGAGGTCAAGGTCAGAGGATCCCTGCCAGACAGACATATTCACCTTACAATCATACCATACATCAAATATAAATTGCCTATTGCTTATAGCATCTGAGAAACAGACCTTATTGCAAAAACTGACCAATGAACCATAATAAGAAGCTCCTAAGAGCTTGAATTGGTCACCTTGATTTTTTGTGCAATCTTGCCTAATTGATTATCTTGTGCAGATCTTGCCTATTGATTATTTTGCTGTATAATGTAATATTAATGCATGTTTAAACATGCCTTTGAAAGATTCTCTTTATCTATCATAATTTCTGCAAGAAACAAAAAAAAAATGGTAAACATCATCTTTCAAGGGAAATAACTGCTTAAAGGGATTAATTGCCAATTTCTGGTCACTGACTTATTTGTAGCTCTTACTTTGCTGAACATTTTTGCTGTTTTAAGTTTCTTGCTATCTATCATAGTTTTTGAAAAAAAAACTTAAAAATTTAATAAAAATAGTCTTTCAAGGGCAATGACTCCCATAAGGGATCAATTGATAATTTCGTTCTGAAACATTTTGGTAGATCTTACTTTGCTGAACATTTAAGCTGTCAAAATTTCTCTTTATCTATAATAGTTTTCAAGATAACAATCAAAAACTGTGAAATTTCATAAAAATTATCATTTCAGGGGCAACAAGAAATGATTGTAACAGGATGCTGTTACAAAGTCTCCCAAACAAATCCCCTAAGGACTCTCCCTATTGAATTAATTGATTGATTGATTGATTGGTGATTGCTTTACGCCGCATCAGCACAAGAAGGCTATATTGCGGTGAGAGCTATTTCAGATATAAAATATAAGACTTTTTTTTTCTAAATAAAGATGTTTTTAGTTCATCCAATATAAAGGGTTTATTGTAATTTTCTCCATTTTTCGATTTAAAGTTCAATTTCCTTTTTTCTTTTTCTTTTTTAAATTTGAAAAAAAGTTCAAGGTCAAAAGTCAGAAGGCCATATGTTCCAATGGTCATTACTAGAGACCCCATGTGTATATAGCTAACTGTTCTCAAGTTAAAATCATTTGAAAATATTTTTTTTTTTAATCCAATAGGGTTCTATAGCGTACCCCTCCTTTCTTTTTGCCCCTCAAAGTATCCCTTTATAAACCCCATTGCACAAACAAAACCCTGACTGCACCACTAGACATGTTAGTACAACATATTGTGGAACCCTAAGTTAATCTGACAAGCGGTTTTGGAGAACAGGTGCAGACAAGTTCAAATTTAAAGGCGGCGGAAGAAGAAGAAGAAGTCTTCAAAGTTTGGGAGACTTAATGACTCCAAATTTAGTTGTCCTATTCGTCTGAAAATTTGCCTCTCACATAGATCTTGACCTGCTGATAACTTTTAATCATGTCAGTTTTGCTCTTACTGTTAATAGTATTTGAGATATAAAACAATAAAGAGCAGCGCAATGAGCGCATGATACGCCCGTCGCTTTTTCAAAGAATAAAGTTCCATAACTCCTCAATGTCATATCAGAAATTTATAAAAAAACTATAGGGAGGTTCTTTTAACAGATATAAAACTGTCACCAAAGTTTCATGAAAACTGTTCAAAGCACTTTTAAGTTATTGTCTGAAAAGTGGAAAATCCCCCCTTTTTTATGAATAAAATCCTATAACTGGTAAATGTAAAATCTGAAATTTATAAAAAACGAAAGGGAGCTTACGTCAATAGATATAATCAATTCACCAAAGTTTCACGAAAACTGCTCAAAGCATTTTTGAGTTATTGTCCGATAACTAGAAAATCCCCCTTTATTAATGAATAAAACCCCATAACTTGGAAACGTAAAATCTAAAATTTATAAAAATCGATAGGGTGCTCACGTCAATAGATATAAAGAATTCATCAAGTTTCATGCAAATTGGGTAAAGCGTTTTTGAGTTATTGTCCGACATGTTGACAACGGAAGGACAACAGTATATACCATAATAGTCCTGTAAACGGGCTTATAAAAACAGCAATTTACCCCTATGTTTTATTTTTAGCCATGGCTATGACTGACTGGAATAAAAAACACAAACTTTATACTAGATATTACTAGGATCATTCACCTAAAGTTTGGTTGAAATTGGTTTTATACTTTCAGAAGAAAATATCTTTAATTTTTATGACGACAGACAATGGACACCAAGTGATAGCAATAGCTCACTTGGCCCAAAGGTCAGATGAACCCTGCCAGACAGACTTGTACAACTTCCAATCAATCCAGACATTAAATATATTTGACCTATTGCTTTTAGTATCTGATAAACTGACAAAACCATGAAAACTTAAAATTGACCAATGAACCATAAAAATGAGATAAAGATCATATAAAACCTGCCAGACAGACATGTACACCTTACATTCATTCCATATATCAAATATAGTGGTCCTATTGCTTATAGTATCTAAGAAATAGACTAAACCACAAAAACTTAACATTGTCCAAAGAACAATGAAAAAAGGTCAATGTCAGATGAAACCTGCCAGACAGATATGTACACCTTACAATCATATCATACACAAAATACAGCTGATCTATTGCTTATAGTATCTGAGAGTTACTGAGAAACAGACCAAACCACAAAAACTTTACATTGACCAATGAACTATGAAAATGAGGTCAAGGTCAGATGAAACCTGCCAGTCGGACATGTACACCTTACAAAATTCTAAATTCAAAGGTACAGAAGTTATGAGCTGGATATGAAAGGGACGGACGGACAGACAGATGGACAGACATGGTGATTCCTATATACCCCCAATTTTTGCTTGCAGGAGGTATAAAAAAATTTCATAGTCAATTAAATAGTAAAATTATGAAAAATAAACTGTTACACAGAGATGTGTCTCACCTTTTTGTTACTTTGATAGTATAATGGAAATGTCGAAATTAAGATAGCAATACTTAAACATGTAAGTTATGCAAAATATTCAAAGTCCATGAACCATGACTGAAGGTACAGGGCCAAACAATTTCCATGAAAATGAGATGTGCCTATGCTAATACAAATGCATACCAAATATCATGGACCTACCACTTGTGTTCCCCATAATCTGACCTTATAACAAACTAATATATGTAAACTAAGCAAAAGTTTCTAAGTCAAAAGGCCATGACTGAGGGAGTGAAGACCAAATAATCTCCATGGAAATGAGATGTGCCAATGCTAATACAACTGCATACCAAATATCATTGACCTATCACTAGTGGTTCCCCATAAACTGACCTAATCACAAACTAATACATTGTTGACCACGACGCTGCCTCACAAGAAACAGCATACATATGTCTTGCTTTTTGACTCCATCAAGTCTAGACAATTAAAAGTTTGTTTTTTTTTAACTCTGGATATTTTCTTTTAATCATGTAGAACTTTCTGATTATGCAAGCAATATTTGCCACTAGGCATTAAGCAAACATTCTAGGGGGAATACTTCTCTTAAAGGAGTCAACTGACCATTTTGGCCTTTAGACCTCCCTGTAGATAGTTTTTTGCTGATCATTTTTGCATTTCAAAGTTTTTTCTCTATCTATTTTAGCCAAAAACACAAAAAAAAATTAGTATAAAGTTGTCATTTAAGAGGCAATAACTCCAAGAGTTGACAGATCAAGTCTGCCATGTTGACTTAAACATAGACCTTTTCTTGTTGATAATTTTTGATATTTCAAGTTTTTCTCTATCTTTTATAGTGTTCAAGATGATAGCCAAAAATGCAAAGATTGATAAAAAGAAATCATCATTTAAGGGCATTTACTACACAAAGGAGTTGTCTGACAGTATTGGTCAAGATGGTTTTAAAGATACAAGATGATTATTTGCATTTTACCCCTATGTTCTAATTAGCCATGGCAACCATTTTGATTGGATGGTGTAAACAATTTTTGAACTAGATCTTCTATGGATGATTGTTGGTAATTCTTGTTGCAATTGGCGAAGTAGATTTCAAAGGTAAGATTATTAGCAAAAGTTAACAGACGAAACTAACAACAGATGCCAAGTAATGGAAATAGGTTTAACTATAAAGAAACTCTAAATAAAGTTTACTAAGCATTTAAAATTCTACATGAGAAATGTCAAATCTAAGAAATAATAAGTATAGTCAATGGACACATGGATGATTATGAACACCATGTCTTCAACACTTTGTATTTCTAGTTCATAAGTAGCTCTCACAAAAAATTCCTTGACAAGGTGATAAGCTGTCCTGTAATAAATTGATAAATCACTATTCTAGTTGGATAATTAGGCCTAAATGTTATATTTTTAATGAATAATAGCTGACTAATTCTTTTACCTCATCAATGCCAGACATTTCTTCTTGCTTTAATATTTCTGAAGAATATAAATTATTAACCTATTAAGAATTTTTGCTTCATGGTATTTGAATTCATATGAGTCAGTCATGACACAACTTTGGAATTAAATGACCAAAATAAATATGTCATTATGTCATTTGTCCCAAGCATGTAGAACTAGACAGTTAACAATTTAAATACCTTTTTTTGTAATAACAAGAGTGCACACGCTGAAATGTCTCGCCTTCTTTACTAATCATTGATATTATGTTGATAGTCCTAAATATAAAGCTTTATTACAACTGTCACATAAACTTAACATTAACCAAGTAAACTAAACATTGACCAATGAACCATGAAAATGAGGTCAAGGTCAGATGAACCATGCTAGGCAGGCATGTACAGCTAACAATTCTTCCATACAACAAATATAGTTGACCTATTGCTTATAGTTTAAGAAAAACAGACGAAAACACAAAAACTTAACACTGAGCAATGAACCTTGAAAATGAGGTCAAGGTCAAATAAAACCTGCGTGACTGACATATAGATCATAAAATATTTCCATACACCAAATATAGTTGAACTATTGCATATAGTATTAGAAAAAAAGACCAAAACTCAAAAACTTAACTTTGACCACTGAACCATGAAAATGAGGTCAAGGTAAGATGACACCTGCCAGCTAGACATGTACACCTTACAATCATTCCATACACCAAATATAGCTGACCTATTGCATGCAGTATTAGAAAAAAAGACCAAAACTCAAAAACTTAACTTTGACCACTGAACCATGAAAATGAGGTCAAGGTCAGATGACACCTGCCAGCTAGACATGTACACCTTACAATCATTCCATACACCAAATATAGTAGACCTATTGCATACAGTATAAGAAAAACAGACCAAAACACAAAAACTTAACTATAACCACTGAACCATGAAAATGAGGTCAAGGTCAGATGACACCTGCCAGTTGGACATGTACACCTTACAGTCCTTCCATACACCGAATATACTAGACCTATTGCTTATAGTATCTGAGATATGGACTTGACCACGAAAACTTAACCTTGTTCACTGATCCATGAAATGAGGTCGAGGTCAAGTGAAAACTGTCTGACGGGCATGAGGACCTTGCAAGGTACGCACATACCAAATATAGTTATCCTATTACTTATAATAAGAGAGAATTTAACATTACAAAAAATCTGAACTTTTTTTTCAAGTAGTCACTGAACCATGAAAATGAGGTCAAGGACATTGGACATGTGACTGACGGAAACTTCGTAACATGAGGCATCCATATACAAAGTATGAAGCATCCAGGTCTTCCATCTTCTAAAATATAAAGCTTTTAAGAAGTTAGCCGCCGCCGCCGCCGCCGCCGGATCGCTATCACTATGTCGAGCTTTCTGCGACAAAAGTCGCAGGCTCGACAAAAACTGGCATGTTTTAAGTATCCTGGGATACACTTGTTCCTCCTACAAAACTATTATTTGCTGCAGTGTTCATAGGATTTGTCACTTTTTCCAGGCTGTTGTTACCTGAGTGCTTGGTTTACCTGTGTTTTAAAAAACTGGCAGACATTGAGGAAGGAAAAGATAATCTAGCCCATGATTTTGAAGTTAACTATATTACTCTCATAGTCTCAGAAATTAACAAGCAAACTGTAATTCATCAATAATTTTCAAGAATTACTGGTATTGTTTTAATTTACTGTAAATTTGGAAAATTTTACAAAAAGGATATTTTTACTTACTAGTATTTCTCATTATGCAAAATGCAAATTTATTTAATATATGATGCGCAGCCCAGGTATCACATAAATCTTACATTACCAATGGTCTATGAAATGAGGTCAAGGTCAGTTAAACCCTGTCAGATCAACATGTACCCCAATACAATCATTCAATACAACAAACAGTTAGTTTTCTTGTTTGAATTGTTTTACATTGTCATTTCGGGGCCTTTTATAGCTGACTGTGCGGTATGGGCTTTGCTCATTGTTGAAGGTCGTACGGTGACCTATAGTTGTTAATTTCTGTGTCATTTGGTCTCTTGTAGAGAGTTGTCTCATTGGCAATCATACTGCATCTTCTTTTTTATATTGACCTTTTGCTTTTAGTATCTAGAAAAAAAGATTTAATATTCTCCAATGAACCATTAAAATGAGGTCAAGGGCAAACACATCCTGCTAGACAGACATCATATGGTGACCTATAGATGCTTACATCTACTTAATTCATTTGAACTCTTGTGGATAGTTGTCTCATTGGCAATCATACAACATCTCTTTATTTTTATATTATATACACCAAATACAGTGCTTAATGCTTATAGTATCTAAGAAACAGACCTAAAACACAAAAGCTAAATGTCAATTTCTTAAATTATTGCCCATAATAACTGAACAAAAATTGTGCGACAAAAAAACTATTGTATCATAGTCGCTGAACCATGAAAATGAGGTAAATTACAAACATGCCACACAGATATATTTAACATAAGACATCTGCTGACAAGATATTTAATATCAAGCCCATCAACTCTCTGAAATATAAATTGTTCAATGAAAAGTTTAAGCCATTGCTGTGGGACTGTCCTTCCTATGTCTGGCATTCTTCCACATTTATGACAGGTGAGACAAAAATCCATGTTATACATGAACATTCACTTGACAAAAAATTGTACATAAGGCTAAAGTATGTGACGTATATTACTGCTATGGAATGCTGATATTGGAAATACATTCATTTTAAGTCTTGTTCACTTATCATATTTCGTTGGAATCATAAGCGCTAGGAAGACTGATTTTCATTGCTGAATACAATCCAATAAAAAGAACATAAAACAAACAGACATGCATCTTTTAACATTTGTGAGTAAAAAAATTCTATTTTAAGATATAAATTTCTAGTTTTCATATGTCGACAGTGCAAAAAGTTTTAAATCTTTTAAATTTGTGTTTTGAATATTTTCTTTTTCTGTCAGTACAATAAACGTAAGTTTACTGACCTTATAATTCAAACAAATTTTTCTACACTAGGACTGTGTAAATACCATGTGTGGAAGGCTAGTTAAAATCAGGATAATTTACAGATCAGTGTTCTGTAAAACAATTCTTTGGATCTTTACCCGACTGTCTTTTAGAGGGGTCTCTAGGGCACACCATGCCAGATGTGAATGTCATTGAAATGGATTATAAGAGTTTAATACACAAAGTAAAAACACATATATGTAAGGTGATGGCAAATACTTAGATCACCATGGAATATTCAATTATATTTTGGGTAAGGTCCGTTGGAACTAAATCATGATATTGATTATGTATTTCACATACATGTAGGATGAATATGACAAAATATGTTTATATTAAAACTAAAGGAATAGTTATTAAAATCCAAATGAATTATTTTCATTTAATCAGAAACTAGGGAAACTAATAACCAAATGTGTAAAAATAAATAAATGTGGATAGTGTCCACATGTGGACACAGATGATGCCCCCGCTTGCATATCATATAGTTATAAAGGGACATAACTGAAGAACGGTAAAAGTGACGCTACCCAAATTTGAACTTGATCTGAGTTTTGTGGTAATAAGCATTGTGTGAAAGTCTCATAACATTTGGTTGAGGCTAACTTAAGTAGAGAACAGAAACTAAAAATTCAGCAATTTTTCTATTTGTAAACACACATAACTTCAGAATGGTTGTGTATAAGTTTTATAACATTTGGTTGAGACAAACAAAAGTTAGAGAACGGAAACGAAAATTCAGCAATTTTTATGTTTATAAAGGGACATAACTCAAGAATAGTAAAAGTGTCGCCACCAAATTTTGTACTTAATCTGTATTATGTAGTAATAAGCATTGTGTATAAGTTTCATAACATTTGGTTGAGGCAAACTAAAGTTAGAAAACGGAAACAAAAAATTTGTACTTGATCTTAGTTTTGTGGTAATGAATATTGTGTATAGGTTTCATAATGTTTGGTTGGGGCAAACTTAAGTTACAGAATGGAAACTAAAAATTTTGCAATCTTTCGATTTGTAAAGGGGCATAACTCAATAATGGTTAAAGTGACACTACCCAAATTCAACTTGATCTGTATTTTATCAGTGGAAGTCAAAATTAAACATTGCATTGTATAGAGCATTGATTGTAGTTTATACAACTATAATCATGGACAAAGGAAGATAACTCCAATTTTAAAAATTACTTGATATTTAGGAGAAAATAAAAATTTTGCAATTTTTCCATTTATAAAGTGGCATAACTCTAGAACAGTTAAAGTGACACCACCAAAATTCAAACTTGATCTGTGTTTTGTGGTAATAAGCATTGTGTATAAGTTTCATAACATTTGGTTGAGGCAAACTTAAGTTAGAGAACGAAAACTAAAAATTTTGCAATTTTTCCATTTATAAAGGGGCATAACTCCAGAACAGTTAAAGAGACGCCAGCATTGTGTATAAGTTTCATAACATTTGGTTGAGGCAAACTTAAGTAAGAGAACGGAAACTAAAAACTTTGCAATTTTTCCATTTATAAAGGAGCATAAATTAGAAAGGTTAAAGTGACGCCACTAAAATTCAAACTTGATCTGTGTTTTGTGGTAATAAGCATTGTGTATACGTTTCATAACATTTGGTTGAGGCAAACTCAAGTTAGAGAATGGAAACCAATTTTGGGACGTACGGATGGACGGACAAGGGTAAAACTTAATGCCCCCACCGCTATGGCGGGGGCATAAAATATATAAACTTTTATCATTTGTTGAATAAAAAATAAATGGGGAATGTGTCCATGGGACACAGATGATGCCCCGTTTGCATATAACTTTATAAAGAGACATAACTCAAGAAAGTAAAAGTGACACCACCCAAATTTGAACTTGATCTGAGTTTTATGGTAATAAGCATTGCCTATAAGTTTCATAACACTTGGTTGAGGCAACTTAAAGTTAAAGAATGGAAACTAATTTTGGGACTTAAGTACGTATGGACCGACGTACAGACGTACAAGGGTAACACTTAATGCCCCTCTGCTGTGACATTAAAATTCATTTGCTAATTTATCCAGCAGAATAGAATGTTAATAATATTGAATTGATGTTTATTTATACAAAAGGAACATAATATCAATATTTCATTATTTTGTGAATTTTCTCTTTAAAAATGATTTAAAGGCAATAACTTGAACAATTCAACTGATGGTTTCAGTAATATTGGCATTTTTATAGATTTTGTAATGCTTATAATTTTTTGGCAATTTACAGTATCTGTTTTTCTGTTCTTGTTTTGAGGATAAAAGGCAAAAATTTCAAAAATTGTCAAAAACAGTTAGGTCAATTTATCCTATTATTAAAGTCATTTGACAATATTAGTGGAATAAGATGTAGTCAATCTTGACATCCTGAGCAGTTTTGCAGAATTTCTCTTTCTTTTACAATTTTGATGATATTTACTTGCATTTACTCTTTTGTTCTATTTAAGCCATGGGGGCCATTTTCATAGATTGACCAAAATATAATTCACAAACTATAATTTTCACACAATTAAGATCAATCTTGCCAAGTTCTTCTTAACTGGACCAGACTCTTTTTTACAGGACATTAACACATATGATTTGGACAAAATTAAAATTTTACTGGTCATTTGGTCCAGTAATGCATATCACTTAACTGGACCGAACCAATTTTTACTGGACTTTGCCCAATGTCCGGCGACCTTGGTATAGTCTTTTAAAACTTTAATTCGGCTTATATGCCCTCTAGACAAAGGTTATAATTTTTCTGTGTTGTTCAACTATTGTAACATATAATTTTGGAATGAACATCAATTTGCCAATTTAAAATCGTTTAACACAAAACTAAAATATTACTTTTCTTTCTCTGTATCGAAATTCTAAACAATTTTTTGTAATTTTAAATGTTTTAGTATTTAGTGAATTTGGTATTGATGGAAGATCTTTGTTAGTTTCTGCTTCAAAACTGTTCTATGTTTCTATACATATTTTATTCATAACTTGACAAATTGTATAGACACTTATCTATTGTTGAAGAACGTGTGTTGATTTCTAGATGCATTTTAATTTTATGCATTGTTGAGTTGCTCTATCATTGATGATTACCCCAAATCTGCTTTAATTCTGGAGTTTTCATTTACTTTATTTACTGTCACATAATATGATAAATTGGCGTTTGATTTACACGGCATCAGCAAAAAAGGCTACATCTCATGGTGACAGTCACAAAATAATAACAGGTAATGATTTTTACCAGAATGGGTTTTCTTTTCGCTAATTGATACTGCACCCCTCATTCCATTTTTATTATTTCTAGTTATCTGAACCACAGGTTTAATATCAGACTTTGTATTAATTGTAGGTCCTCCTTCAAATTCCTGTCTGTACTGTTTATCAGCATTTGAAATATTGTTTTCTCTAAAATATATATTAAAAAAACACAACGTTACAAAATTTGTTTGTACTTGTGATTACTGATGGGGTAAAGATTGTTTTCATTTTCATGGTGAATGTAAAATTAATCATTGCATTGTATTATATATTTAGGCAATATTAAAATTCAGTCATAATGCTAAATATTGACCATAAGGCATTTAGTCAAATGATATAAAACACAAAAATGCAAAATCATGTTTAAGAGCTTTTTTCGCAATCAAGATCATGTCATCGGGACAAGGGGTCATAATCCTGTAGATCACACTCTAAATCCTGAAAAAATGGTGGAATCAAAATGGCAGTACAATATGGTCAACTACCCATGATGGCTAAAAATCCTACCAAGTATTAGAGCTTTTTGTAAAATCAACTCAGTTTTGTTTACAATGTGTCACTCCTGTACAAATTGTCAAATAAAACTGACGATACAGCACAGTCAAGAGAATATGATGACAAATGATCCTACCAAGTATGAAAGCTTTATGTCAGTCTTTTAATATAGATTTGTTTTGGAGGGACTAACAGAAGGACCAATACCATATTCAAGTAGACATTCTGGTTGGTGGGTGAAACTCAATGACTAAATTCAATTACCTGCTTCGCTGAGCGCAGCTGGATACGCCCGCAGAGGTCCAACCCCGAACAGTTGGAGCAAAAATGGACACAATATTCAAGCTTGATACAGGTCTGAATTTGGATTGTAATTAAATATTTGACATATTAAAGGTTTTTGAATAAATGTAGTCAAAGAACTTGAAATTGGTTATATGAATTGAATTTATATTCAATAAAAGATTTCTTGCTGTTGTGCAATACACTGTGCTGTTGCGCAATACTTAGTAAATCTGTTGTCAGACTATAAACAAACAATAACTTCTCAATGTTATATCAGAAATTTATAAACAAGAGTGCACACGCTGAAATGTCTCGCCTTCTTTACTAACCATTGATATTATGTTGATAGTCCTAAATGAAAGCTTTACTACAACTATTACATAAACATAACATGATCCAAGAAAATGAAGTCAAGGTCATATAAACCAAACGAGAAATACATGTACACCTTACAATCATTCAATACACTAAATATAGTTGACCTATTGCTTATAGTTTCTAAGAAACAGACTTAACCAAGAAAACTAAACATTGACCAATGAATAGTGAAAATGAGGTCAAGGTCAGATGAACCATGCCAGGCAGACATGAACAGCTTACAATCCTTCCATACACCAAATATAGCTGACCTATTGCTTATAGTTTAAGAAAAACAGACTGAAACACATAAACTTAACACTGAGCAATGAACTGTGAAAATGAGGTCAAGGTCAAATAAAACCTGCGAAACTGACATGTACATCATAGAATATTTCCATACACCAAATATAGAAGACTTATTGCATATAGTATAAGAAAAAAGACAAAAACTCAAAAACATAACTTTGACCACTGAACCATGAAAATGAGGTCAAAGTCAGATGACACCTGCCAGTTGGACATGTACACCTTACAATCATTCCATACACCAAATAAAGTAGACCTATTGCATAAAGTATAAGAAAAAACGGACCAAAACACAAAAACTTAACTATAACCACTGAACCATGAAAATGAGGTCAAGGTCAGATGACACCTGCCAGCTAGACATGTACACCTTACAATCATTCCATACACCAAATATAGTAGACCTTTTGCATACAGTATAAGAAAAACAGACCAAAACACAAAAACTTAACTATAACCACTGAACCATGAAAATGAGGTCAAGGTCAGATGACACCTGCCAGCTAGACATGTACACCTTACAATCATTCCATACACCAAATATAGTAGACCTATTGCATACAGTATAAGAAAAACAGACCAAAACACAAAAACTTAACTATAACCACTGAACCATGAAAATGAGGTCAAGGTCAGATGACACCTGCCAGTTGGACATGTACACCTTACAGTCCTTCCTTACACCGAATATACTAGACCTATTGCTTATAGTATCTGAGATATGGACTTGACCACCAAAACTTAACCTTGTTCACTGATCCATGAAATGAGGTCGAGGTCAAGTGAAAACTGTCTGACAGGCATGAGGACCTTGCAAGGTACGCACATACCAAATATAGTTATCCTATTACTTGTAATAAGAGAGAATTTAACAATACAAAAAATCTTAACTTTTTTTTCAGGTAGTCACTGAACCATGAAAATGAGGTCAAGGACATTGGACATGTGACTGACGGAAACTTCGTAACATGAAGAATCCATATACAAAGTATGAGGCATCCAGGTCTTCCACCTTCTAAAATATAAAGCTTTTAAGAAGTTAGCTAACGCCGCCACCGCCGCCGCCGGATCACTATCCCTATGTCGAGCTTTCTGCGACAAAGGTCGCAGGCTTGACAAAAACTAAAGGGAGGTTATCTTAATAGATATAAATCAGTCATCAAAGTTTAATGAAAACTGCTCTAAGCACTTTAAGGATATTGTCCAAAAACTTGAAAATCAACCCTTTTTTATGAATAAAATCTTATAACTCGGAAACGTAAAATCTTAAATTTATAAAAATCAAAAAGGAGCTTACAACAATAGATATAAACAATTTACCAAAGTTTCATAAAAAATGCTGAAAGCATTTTTGAGTTATTGTCTGAAAACTGGAAAATCCCCCTTTTTGTAATGAATAAAACCCCATAGATCAGAAACGTACAGTCTTAAATTAAAAAAAATCAAAAGGGAGCTCATGTTGATAGAAATAAACAATTCACCAAAGTTTCTTGCAAATTGGTGAAATTGTTTTTGAGTTATTGTCCAAAAACTGGAAAATCACCCCTATTTTAATGAATAAAACCCCATAACTTGTAAAATCTAAAATTTATAAAATTCTAAAGGGAGCTTACATCAATACTGAATAGATATAAACAATTCACCAAAGTTTCATAAAAAATGCTGAAAGCATTTTTGAGTTATTGTCCAAAAACTGGAAAATCCCCCTTTTTGTAATGAATAAAACCTCATAAATCGGAATCGTATGGTCTAAAATTTATAAAAATAAAAAGGGAGCTCATGTCGATAGAAATAAACAATTCACCAAAGTTTCTTACAAATTGGTGAAATTGTTTTTGAGTTATTGTCCACAAACTTGAAATTCCCCCCTTTTTTAAAGAATAAAACCCGGAAACTCGGAAACAGTAAATCCGAAATTTATAAAAAACTAAAGGGAGCTCATGTCAATAGATATAAACAATTCACCAAAGTTTCATGCATATTCGTTAAAGCGTTTTTGAGTTAATGTCCAACATGTTGATGACCGACGGACAGACGGTCAACGGTATACCATAATACGTCCCGTAAACGGACGTATAAAACGGAAACATCTTAGCACCTTCCCCCTGTTTGGATCAAAAGGGCTGCAACTTGTACAGAAAAATCATACAGGGTACCAGGATTTTCAATAAGTTTGAAGTGAACAGGCTGTTTACCAATTTGAAGCAGCTGATAGAAGATATGGGGGGGTTACAGGGGGCTTGCAGGTACAATTCCAATCAGCACCTATATGAAAATTCATATCGGCACCTGGTCAAATCGGCATCTAGTCAAATCGGCACCTAATATTATTTTTACCTTTTTTCTTTCCTTTTTATTTGAGGTATGGGGAAAATAATTTTTGGTCTTTTTTTTTATAAAAATTACTTTTGGCAAAACTTACAACTTCAGAAATTGATTAAATTTAAGATACATTTCGTACATCATTTAAAATTCAGCACTTGTAATAAAGCAGTTAGAGTACATATCAAAAATAATGAGTTGGTTTGTTGTTGGAAGTTTTCACATAATATTCTATTAATGTTTTGATTGGTTATCATTTAAAAAATTCGTAAGGGTTCGACAGAACCCAGTGTCTCGCCTACTTTTGCTGTTAGTCGCAGGCTCAACAAAAATTGGGAAAAAATTATTAAAAATTTTCCTCTAGATACTAAATTTTGATTGTAAGAAGCTTCTATCCAAGTTTGGTAAAAAATCAGGATGGTTTATGAATCTAATAAATGTTTTAAAATCTTTAACTGCAGACTGTATGTAATTTTAACTGGAAGAAAAACTAAGTCCATTTATAAGTAATATACAGAAAAACAGGAAATAAATTTTTACAAAATTTCCTACTAGATACTAGCTTTTGATCATAGACAAGCTTCTGTCCAAGTTTGGTAGAAATCCAGGACAGTTTAAGAAAGTTATTTAACCACAGAGTGAATATTTGTGGACGCCGCCGCCGCCGCCGCCGCAGGATCGCTATGTCTTGCTTTTGCGACAAAAGTCGCAGGCTCGACAAAAACTTATGAACTTATAATAACCCATTTGTTGTTTTAACCATCTTCAGGTAGTTTCTGATTTTTTATAATGAAAATAAATGGAGAATGTGTCTATGGGCCACAGATGCCACCGCTTGTAAATATGCATGAGTCAACTTCCACATACAGATACAGGATTCATGTAGTTAAGACCATTTTGTGATTATAAGCATTGTGTATAAGTTTCATAACATTTAGTTGAGGCAAACTAAAGTTAGAGAACTGAAACCAATTTTGGGGACGTACGGGACGGACAAGAGTAACGCTTAATGCTACGGCGGGGACATAAAAAACAATTAAATTTCACAAAGAAGCCATTACACAAGCTGTTGTTTAATCCACAGATAAGGATAAAAACAAATGTAATCATTGTAATTAAAATTGTTTTTTCTGCATTTCCTGTCTACTTGTATAATGACTGGCACCATGTTTACTAGCAATGTGCAGTTGTTATTAAATAGAAGTTCCTTATGACATTGTTTATAACAAAGTTTCCATTGGAACTTCTGTTATGCGTGACAATCATCGTTGACACATTGAGTGAAAATATTTAAAAAAGAAAATGGAAAAAACAGTCTTCAATAGTTGACTTGCAAAACATAATGTTAATGGGTGCCAAAATAACTAACTCAGGTGCCGTATTAACCAGGTCCCAATTTGACTAGGTGCCAAATGGACAAACTGGATACAGACTTGACTAGGTGCCGATTTGAACATGTGTTGAAGTGACTAGAAGTCCGGCTTGCCCTCCAAAATTTTTTTTTCATTGAAAATGGTGCACTCTGAGGCATTTTCAGACTGTTGACAAGTACATAAAAAATGAAGTTTCATAGGAATAATATCTTTTATTTAGCTTTTTTTTTAGTAAGGTTAATCTTATTAGTAAATTGTGATATTGCTAATCGAATAAAAATATTTTGTGTGATTTTTTTTTTATATTGAAATTTTAAGAGTAGGTTAGACTACAAAACTATAACAGAAACTGGAAAACAGGATAAACAATACATGAACATCAACCTTTTGTTACACTGACATATTGTATGACTTGTTGAGGTCAAAATAAACTAGAGGCTCTCAAGAGCCTGTGTCGCTCACCTGTATTTACTGATGCTTTGGAAATCATGTAAAATAAGGTTAAAATCATAATTAATAGTATTAGATATTAGATATTATAATGATATCCAAGATAATAACAAAAAACTGCAAAATTTTTGTAAAATTACTAACTCAGGGGCAGCAACCCAACAACGGGTTGTCAGATTCGTCTGAAAATTTCAGGGCAGATAAATCTAAATCTGATGAACATTTTTGCTACCTTTCAGATTTGCTCTAAATGCTTTAGTTTCAGAGATATAAACCAAAAACTGCATTTTACCCCTATGTTCTATTTTTAACCAAGTCGGTCATGATGGTTGGAAGGCGGGGTCATCGGACAAATTTTTTAAACTAGATACCCTAATAATGATTATGGCCAAGTATGGTTAAATTTGTCTCAGTAGTTTCAAAGAAGAAGATTTTTGTAAAAGATTACAAAAATTTACAAAAAATTGTTAAAAATTGACTATTAAGGGCAATAACTCCTAAAGGGGACGACTGACAATTTTGGTCATGACAACTTATTTGTAGATCTTACTTTGCTGAACATTATTGCTGTTTACAGTTTATCTCTATCTATAATAATATTCAAGATGATAACCAAAATCTGCAAAATTTCCTTAAAATAACCGATTCAGGGGCAGCAACCCAACAACGGGTTGTCAGATTTGTCTGAAAATTTCAGGGAAGATAGATCTTGACCTGATAATCATTTTTACCCTATTTCAGATTTCCTCTAAATGCTTTGGTTTCAGAGATATAAGCCAAAATCTACATTTTACCCCTATGTTCTATTTTTAGGCATGGCAGCCATCTTGGTTGGTTGGTGGGGTCATCGGACACATTTTTTAAACTAGATACCCTAATGATGATTGTGGCCAAGTATGGTTAAATTTGTCTCAGTAGTTTCAAAGAAGAAGATTTTTGTAAAAGATTACAAAAATTTACAAAAAATTGTTAAAAATTGACTATTAAGGGCAATAACTCCTAAAGGGGACGACTGACAATTTTGGTCATGACAACTTATTTGTAGATCTTACTTTGCTGAACATTATTGCTGTTTACAGTTTATCTCTATCTATAATAATATTCAAGATGATAACCAAAATCTGCAAAATTTCCTTAAAATAACCGATTCAGGGGCAGCAACCCAACAACAGGTTGTCAGATTTGTCTGAAAATTTCAGGGAAGATAGATCTTGACCTGATAATCATTTTTACCCTATTTCAGATTTACTCTAAATGCTTTGGTTTCAGAGATATAAGCCAAAATCTACATTTTACCCCTATGTTCTATTTTTAGGCATGGCAGCCATCTTGGTTGGTTGGTGGGGTCATCGGACACATTTTTTAAACTAGATACCCTAATGATGATTGTGGCCAAGTATGGTTAAATTTGGCCCAGTGGTTTCAGAGGAGAAGATTTTTGTAAAAAGCTAACGACGACGACGACGGACGATGGACGACGGACGCCAAGTGATGAGAAAAGCTCACTTGGCCCTTTGGGCCAGGTGAGCTAAAAATTATATATTCTTGACAACCATATCAGCGTTGAATGGATCCGAAAATTATTATGATCATTATTAAAGATTTGGCAGTCACAACAACTATTGATATTCATGTGTCAATTGCATCATGTGCATATGTTTTCACCTGCTTCTTTTTTTCTTTTTGGGGGTGTAAAGAAATCAAGCAATGTCGATTTTCTTTTTGCTTGTTTACTTGTCATCTTGGATCAAAGGTACCACGATTTCCAGAGAACTCCCAAGAACTGATGATTGACCCGAGAACCGATAGACTTGACCCTAGACCTTGATTTAATATAGTGTTATACTGCTTTTACAGATATTAAAGTATATAATTTTATGATAATAGTCGTTTTTACTCATTAAAAGTACAATTTAACTTCAGGAAATCTATTTCAATGTCTTGCATGAAAATTCCTTCTTGAAAACATGATGGACAACATTATTCAAATGGTAGACAACTCTTTATAAATAAAAATGAGGAATGTGTCCATGGGACACAGACGATGCCCCCGCTAGCATATCATATAAAGTTATAAAGGGACATAACTTAAGAACGGTAAAAGTGACACTACCCAAATTTGTGCTTGATCTGAGTTTTGTGGTAATAAGTATTATGTTTAAGTTTCATAAAATTTGGTTGAGGCAAACTTAAGCTAGAGAACGGAAATGATAAATTCAGCAATTTTTCCATTTGTTAAGGGGCATAACTCTAGAACAATAAAAGTGACACCCCAAAAATTCAAATTTAATCTGTATTTTGTGGTAATAAGCATTGTGTATAAGTTTCATAACATTTGGTTGAGGCTAACTAAAGTTAGGGAATGGAAACGAAAAATTCAGCAATTTTTCATTTGGAAAGGGGCATAACTCTAGAACGGTTAAAGTGAAGCTACCAAAATTCAAACTTGATCTGTGTTTTGTGGTAATAAGCATTGTGTATAAGTTACATAACATTAAGTTGAGGCAAATTAAAGTTAGAGAACAGAAACCAATTTTGTGACGTACATACGTAGGTACAGACGGACAAGGGTAAAACTTAATGCCACCCTAAGTTCATTTATCACTTAAGGACAATTAAGGACATGACATAAATTATATTGGGAACATTAGATCAAAATTTTTATCAGGAATGTAAGTTGAGGTAAGTATGGTTAAAAATTTGAATAGTTCTTTAAGAAGAGGTTTTAGGCAACAGGCAAAAAGATAGATAGATTAATCAGGATACTAGGCTTAGGACAATCTGAAAGAATGTTTGTACACTCATGAACATATAAACTTACAAAGTCAACTTTAGGATGTTTTTAGGTGTGTTAGATTCCATTAAAGTATCAACTTCCCCTCCTAAAACTGATATATTTTCTTCTTTCAACATTAATAGCCCATGTCGACATAGTATTTTTCCTGTTACTAGAATCTGAAAATATACATACAGATTATAATAAATATTTTTCTTTAAAATAAGACAATCGCATCGATATCAGAGCCAGGCTGATTAGCCATTATATTAGGGTTTGGATAATAATGGGACTGATATTAAACATGCTGTGTCACTTTTACAATTGCAATATGTTTTTTATAAAACATTTGATTTATAATTATTAAAACCTTATATTAAATTATATATGTGGATACGGCCACTTTGATAGGCTAAGTCTATTGCCCAATCCCATTCAATTTATTTGAATAAAATTTGTTTAAACTAAATTATTTTACTGAATATATATTCATGTCTAAAAGTGGACTACATCAACAAAATTAAACTAGAGGTGTAAAAAGAGCCTGTGTCGCTCACCTAGTTATATGTGCATCTTCATCAATGGACACTCTCAAACATTTTAGACTAAACTAACTTAAGCAGAAAACTTAACAATTGTTGACGCCAACTACGACGTCGTCATCGTCGTTGCTGGAAAAGCAATGCCTATGTCTAACCTTCCGTGACTTTCATCGCAGGAGAGACAAAAATTGCATATTTTCACTCATAGTCATAATTGTAAGTCGGAAACATTGAGCTAGTATTACAAAAATATTTACATTAAAATGTGATGTTCATATAATTGTTTTTTTTATGAAAACACATAGAAGGGCCTTTTTTATGAGTTCACATCTGCATTCATTGTGATGTCATTGGTAAAAAAACATCTCATATTTAGTTTTGAAATACCTCAACTTTAAAACAGACAAAAATTGAACAGAAAATAAAAAGCTCAAAATTCAGTAAAAATTTAAGCTAAATAAGCCCCTGATCAAACCCTGTCCTTTGTCAAATGTCAGATCACCTTCTTCAAGCTATTGTGAAATGGGTTTATTTGCCAGATAAATGATTCAGGAGCCTCTAGTTATTTCATTGGGTTTCTCTTTCATTAACATATATACAACTCATCTCTTTTAATCACATTCTATTTTGGTTTCAATGCCAAGCCTCCAAAGTCAAGGTCACAGATATATAAAATAGATTGAAGGAGAAGGTTTACTTAGGGCTGAAATTGCCCCTAAATCTTTTGTTTTTTTCAATCATGCCAAGATACTACAAATTTCATATAGAATAAAAGAACAGTGTTCCAATGTCCACCGCATTGCACATATTTTATATATCAAGGGCAATATTAAACTAAAAAAAATCTTTTCAAACTTTTTATATATATCTTAGAGAAATGAAGGCTTAAGATATATAATTTTGGAAGTATTGTCTGAAGTGTTGACGACAGACAGAAAGGACAATGGTATATCATAATATGTCCCGTAAACTGGCGTATAAAAACCTCATAATGTGTAAGCATAAAGAAATACTCAGTAAACAGAAAGTTGATGAGAGATGGCTGTGAAAATGCATCACATAGCATACTTAATTGCTTATTTGAAGCTTGAAACTTAATTTCAAGAAGATCTTATGTGTTGTTCCTGACAAATATTCAACTCAAATTTCATGAGACAGGAGGATGGACAGACAGAGGTAAACCAGTATACCCCTCCTTTGAGTATACAAACTTATCCTATCAAATCGTCCATGCAAAATCTGTTTGAGTCTGTTTCATTTATTGTTTTACAAATTGTGATCTACAGAAATCAAAGTCAGTTGATGCTGGTATATTTCTGTATGTTAATGTTTTTGAAGAGTGAATACAGAAGAAGGGATTCTTTTCAAGTATTCACAAACAGAAAAAGTAAGAACAATTATCACTCAGTTTAGTTCACAAACCTTACAACCAGGGTGCAGTTTATAATCCAGACATGGTATAGGTTCATACTCCATTCCTTGTACATCAAAGGTACCATCTGTCAACTTTAACATTAACATTCTCTTAGCTTTTGGTTCCCACTGTGATAAAAAGCCAATACACATACAATAATGGTATTATCACCTTAATTTGTATACAATTTCAAACCCTTCTTAAAAAATCAAATGCACAATGGCAATATACATTGAAACTGAAAACAAGAGGCTCCTTAGAGCCTGAATCGCTCACCTGGTAAGATATGCCATTTTGATTTTAATTTTTACCTTTATTGCAATCAGTTATGTTATTAATGTAGGTTCATTAGTCTTGTATTGCTTATTATTTTTGCAGGACACAGTTTGTACCTATGTATTATAGTCTCTAAGAAAATTCAAAAACACAAAAATAAGCATCATTTATGGGCAATAACTCCCTTAGGAAAATCCAATGGTTTCATACATATTGGCATTTTTGTAGCTCTTGTAAAGATGATCATTTCTGCTTTTTACAGTCTCTATCTATTACAGTTTTCCAGATAATTTTCATTATAAAAACTAGTCAAACTAGATGTGTCAGAACCATATGAATGGCTACGCTCCCAAAAAAAGGCTTGAAGCCATTTCTAGGAGTGGAAATTTGAAAATTAAAGTCTGTATAACTGTTATTTTCACAAAATTTTCAAAGTCCAAAGTCCATAATTTGGACACATATCAGTGGAGCAGAGCCAGATGTAAACTCAATCTGTAACTCATCACAGTAGACAACTTTTTTGCGGAGCCATAAAAATTGTAGTTAGGGCAACATCTATATAGACTCATGCAATGGTTTTGGGGGCCTTCGTGGCCTAAATAGTCAAACTACTGTATCACTAGACTGTCAACACTGAGGTTGAGAGTTTGAATCCTGTACGTGGCAGGTGCGCTCGACTCCAATCTTTATTGACTAGGATTGTCAATTTTCTTACTGAAGGTTGCTGGTTCTCTCCAGGCACTCTGGCTCCCTCCACCAATAAAAATTGACCGCCATGAAATAGCACAACAGTAATGAAAGTGGCATTAAACACCAATCAATCAATCAATCAATACAATGGTTTTGGTCATACTGCCGTTTATGTATATCCTATATTGCTGATCATATTAGCTGCTTACAGTTTTTATCTATATTCTATAATTCTGGAGATGTGGTAAAGAGACTAACATTAACATAAATAATCATTTACAGGCAATAACTTATTAAGGGGTCATCTAATGATTTCGGTCATTGGCATTTTTTTTGGATCTTGTATTGCTGATTATTTTTCCTTTTTAACAGCTTCTACCTATCTTATATAATTTGTCGAGTTAAAACGCAAAAACAAGAAAATAAGCTAAAAATTGTGATTGAAGGGTAATAACTCCTTAAGGAGTCACGTAATAATTTTGGTGTAAACTGGAAGTAAGTAGATCTTGACACTCTGAGCAGTTTTGCTTCATCAGATTTTTTCTATTTATTATAATTTTCAAGATACAAGACAATTAATGCATTTTACCCTTATGTTCTATTTTAAGTCATGGCTACCATAACAAGACTGAATGGAATAAAAACACAAACTTTAAACTAAATACCCTAAAGATCATTCACCCTAAGTTTGCTTGAAATTGGCTCAATAGTTTCAGAGGAGATTATGAGAAGAAAAAGTTTAGGACGACATTGAACTCTAAGTGATAGGGCAATCAATGGGAGCTAAAAAGTGAATGTTTTAAAGAAATCCATGCATTGGTTTCTAAATAATTTAGAAATGGAAATACATAAGAAGAAAAGAAGAGAAAGGCTGAAGCCTTAATTCTATGTTTTTGCTATGGGTCCAATTATCTTTCCAGCTAAAAAATCAAAAGCAATGTCATAAGGGACTCCTCTTAAAGGGAAAATTCACAATTTTTTACTTATCATCTTATTATGTTCATAATACCATAAAAAACATATTCCCCAAGTTTTATTTGGATATGAACATTAATAAAGAAGAAAATTGGGAATTATTATTTTTATTTATTCGAACTTCCTGACTTCTGTAACGTAGTTTAAGTCTTTTTGCTTGCTGGGAGTGGATTAATCTCATTTTAAGTCTTGTTCGTTAATCATATAATAACGCGATTTAAAGCGCATGGACGACTTTTGACGTAGCTATTAACCAACTAATAATTCAGAAAGAAAAGAGATCAGCCGTTCATCTTTTAAAATTAAAATGTACGATTTATATTTTAAGGATTTTTGATATGATTATAGTAATAAAAGTAAATCATACAATAGAATGTTTTTATGATTTTTTTCCGACGGATATGCCGAACAAACATATATAACTGATAGTGTAATAGAAATGCATGTTTGTATTCTCACCTATTACTTCAGTCGAGGGTGTCTTACTATACAAATCCTTGCTTCAGTCTAGAACTGTGTAAATACAATGCATGTGTATTATACTGACACCTGGTAAAGGCGTGGTTAAATTCACGATAATTAAAAGATTAGCATTATGTAATTTTAATCCTTTGATCTTCACTAGAGTGTTGTTTGGCCTCAAGGGTTCACCGTTGCAGGTATGAAAAACATGGAGAAAAAAACAGAACTATAAAACAGAAGTGCAGGTTTGAGACAGATTTTTTTTATATCATTTTGGGAGGAATATGGTGGTAAAATACCTGAATCGCCGTTATATATCTTTTTGATATTTTACGTTAGCTCAGTTTTTAAATAAATAGGTGAGTTTTTTGTTGTAACATCGAAATTCTGAATTACTTTAAATTTAATATTTTTATAAATAAAAATGGCCCACGAAAACGAGCGTATAAATCAAAACTGTACTATTTTAAATTATCATCGGTAACCTTGAATATTTAAATGTGCAGATAAAATTACCAGTTACATTAATATAGTTTGGTCCATCCAAAGCGATCTACATTGACCTAATCAGGAATGCCCTTATCAAAATATTCTAAATCTCACAATGTAGAAATTCTTTAGCTATTTGACCAACGATGTTCAAAAATGTTTACAAAATCAATCTACTTCAATCTACGTCAACTTTCCTTTTTTAAATGGAGACAGACTGGCAGAATTAATTTTTAATATGCTTTTATCTTGCACCTTTGCAAGACTTATCATTCATACATAAACCCACTCTAAACCAGAGACACAAATACGTCTTTTTTAACTGACAAGATACTCCTAAAGCAGACAAGCAGTATATTCTTTAAATTTCTGTGATTTAATACCAAGAAAGAAAAAAAAATCCCGTAATTAATTTGATACTCAATATTTTTCCTGGAAAATATGCACATCCTCATTCGGTCCGAAAAAAAGATAAGAATTTGGTATACAGAACATGCAGAATAAATGTGAACCTGTATACGTAAGACCTCATGGGACTTCACCTAACCACATTCAGGTAATATACAAGTAACTCTGTAATACCCGGAAATGTCAAGGTTAATCACTACCGATAAAGAATGTAGCAATGCAAAGAAAATTCTGACGATTGTGAAGCATGACCATTCATGACTTTAAAGGCGTCTTAGGTGGGATATTGCCGGAACGATTTAAATTCTTACTAGATTTTTTTCTCAATTCAAATCACTGAACTGGAAAAAAAAAAAGAAAACTACGTCCATGAACAGAATTCTTCTTGTAAATTCATAAATACAATGTTCTTATTTTGTAACTTTCAATAGACTTGACCTCCAACCCCCACTTTTGCGAAGTATCCCTTTAATAAAATCTACTACATACATTCAAAGGTGTAAGATGTGAATAGCCAACAAAAGAATGACTAAACAACCGAGATTCATTGCAGGAAGGGTATGTTCTAAGAATCGACAATTTTTCCATCAGCTTTTGAGCTTGTACCTCATTTTTAATTTGAGCTTACTAATGGTCCTTGAATTTTGAAGCTGAATTCTTATGTATGAATAGTTGAGTACAATGTTACAGTGGTACTCACAAGTTTGTAAACATATTCAGAGTTGAGTACTGTTATACTCACAGGTTTGTGTGTATATTAAGTTTAGTACAGAACTGTTTCTCACAAATTTGTGTATATGTAAATAGTTGAGTACAGAACTGTTTCTCACATGTTGGTGTGTAATGTGTGTATATTAATAGTTGAGTACAGTGTTACTCACAGATTAGTAAGCATATTAAGAGCTGAGTATTGTTACTCACAGGTTTGTGTGTATCAGCTGAAACATCTACATTGGCATTATCTGTCCCTGTAACTCTCTGCAGCTGACTATAACAAGATTGACTAATGTCAACCATAGAATCAATCTACAAAACAAGGTGCTGTATTTCAGTTCTTCACTGAAACATTATCAACTGAAACTAACTTACACATCATTTACTCTAGATTCATTTATTTCTATGAATTGAGAAAAAAAGACAAGTTTGAGCATTGCTAATTCCAAAATTTAATGGATAAAAAGCTCCAAAAAAGTTACCATCTGGAAACAAGATTTTCCGAAATTTTCTACTTTAAGTTACAGTGACCTAGTCTTTTGAACCATAATCTTATAATCAATAAGCTTCTTCCAGTTACATATATAATCTATCTGTATCAGTTTCATTCCAATCAAGCAAAGAACATTCAAGTTAACATCCAGGAAACCATTTTTAATTTTTACATCACGATGAGCGTGAGGGCATTCCGATGTATTACTATCGCCTAAATTTCCATTACGTAACTATCGTTTTGGATTTGTAACCTATCTATAAACATGATAAATACGCAGACATTAAGGAGTGCAAAAGTAACATTCCTTATTGTTTGTTATAAATACATCTCTTCAATGAATACTGATAAAAATATTTTTGTTTAGAACATAAATTAATAATATGAAAATATTTTGTCGTTAGATATATATGTATAAGTAAAAATAAAATGCTTTGCTGGGCGCAGCTTGATACGACCGCAGAGGTCGAACCCTGAACAGTTGGGGCAAGTATGGACACAACATTCAAGCTTGATACAGCTCTGAATTTGGATTGTGATTAAATATTTGACACAGCATAGGTTTCTGACATAGAAAGAATGTGGTCTAAGAACTTTAATTTTTTTAATTTACCTATTATGGTCCAATGTCCAAAATCAAAATACATGGTTAGATTCAGCATATCAAAGAACCCCATATATTCAATTTTTGTTGACATCAAACAAAGTTTAATTTTGGACCCCAACTTGGACAAACTTGAAAACTGGGCCCATAATCAAAAATCTAAACACATGTTTAGATTCAGCATATCAAAGAACCCCAAGAATTCAATTTTTGTTAAAATCAAACTAAGTTTAATTTTGGACCCTTTGGACCTTAATATAGACCAATTTAAAAAATGGGACCCAAAATTAAAAATCTAAATACACGGTTAGATTTGGCATATCAAAGAACCCCAATAATTCAATTTTTGATGAAATCAAACGAAGTTTAATTTTGGACCCTTTTGGCCTCAATATGAACCAATTTGATAGCGGGGTCCACAAATAAAAAATCTAAATACATGGTTAGATTCAGCATATCAAAGAACCCCATATATTCAATTTTTGTTAAAATCAAACAAAGTTTAATTTTGGACCCTTTGGACCTTAATGTAACCAATTTGAAAACTGGACCCAAAATTAAAAATCTAAATACACGGTTAGATTCGGCATAACAAATAAATAAATGTGGTCAAAGATTTAACAAATCTAAAGCGCCATACTGTGCAATTAAAGATTACTTCTTGAAATTTTTCAATATTTGAAATTTGAAAAAAAAAATAATATTTGAAGAATAATTCTTTTTAATTTCTGAAATCTGAAATGAGAAAAAAATTGACCCCCCACAATTTCTTTTTACCCCCCCCCCCCTTTTTTCCCCCCAAAAATTCTTTCCCTCAAGATATGGTCATAATCTCAATCAAATTTCCAATGGAGTTTGCAACCATAATTACCCATTTAAATTTACCATAGTGCTAACTTAATCTATTTTATAATAGAATTTAAAATATAGTGTCAAATCTTTCATATGGATTTTTTTGTAAAAAAAAAAAGATGCAACATTTGCAGATATTTTTACTGGTCTTCCTTTATAAATATGCATTTCTTTAAACATAATTTAAAAGCAGTGTAAGGGAAGTAACCAAAACGTTGTATTTGGATTACCTCCCTTACACTGTTTTAAATTATCTTAATTGTTCATTAACCATTACTTTATACATAATTTAAAAGCAGTGTAAGGGAGATAATTTCAATGATGTATTTGATTTATCTCCCTTACACTGCTTTAAATCATGTTTTGTACTAAAGTATTTGTCCATTAACCAGGACAACCTTGTTTTTCCCCCTTTTTTGCCCCTAATTCCTAAACGGTTTGAGCCATAACCCCCCAAAGCAAAGCCTAACCATCCCTTTGTGGTATGGAAACTTGTAGTATAATTTCAGAGAGATCCATACACCGTTCCACAGTTATTGTCTGGAAACTAGAAAATGCTTATTTTTGGCCCCTAATTCCTTAACTGTTGGTACCATAACCCCCAAAATCAATCCCCACCTTCCTTTTGTGGTATTGAACCTTATTGTAAAATTTCAAAGAGATCCATTCACTTAAACTAAAGTTAGAGTGCGAAAACCAATGTGTCTTCAGACGACGACGACGACGCCAACGTCATACCAATATACGACCGCAAAAATTTCGCAAAATTTTTTTGCGGTCGTATAAAAATCATTGATAATATCTATGCACACGTATCGAAAAATTGTGTTAACCCATGAAGAAGAATATCTCAAGAACGTTTTGCGGCAATCCCCGCAAGGACCGGTAACTCTGCATGGAAGTTTGTTTTTTGGGGAAAATATGAATGCCTACTCATATCCGATCTTTTAGAAAAATAGAATTTTTACAGAAAAGTGTCCACCATGCACTTGCACTGCACTATTATTAGAATACTGTAAATTCAGAAATTATTGCGATGTTTTTATTATTGCGAAAAATGCGACAGGGTTATAATCGCAATAATTTGAACTCGCATTTTGAAATTTTTTATATGAATAAAACAGGATTTTTCTCAATATCGCAAAAATTAAAATCACATTTTAGTCTAAAATGAGAAAATCGCAATAATAAATGCACGCAATAATTTCTGAATTTACAGAATGATGTACAAATGGATGAAAATTATATATACATTTAACTTTTATATTAATATAATATACAGTCGACTCTCATTATCTCGAAGTCAGCTGGACCAGAGAAATATTTCGAGATACCCGTAGTTCGACTCAAACGAAAACCGGAAGTTTGACAGACCAAGGGACACAACTCTTGCTTAGCTTGGTAAAGCTAAAATAAATCCGTATGAATATGTAAAGCGGATCGATATTCTGGTCTCAGATCGATGTAAATTGTATGTTAAAAATAATTAAATTTCATTATTATAATAATACTTTGTTTTCACTTATTTAATAATTTCTTTGAACAGTTACAATTTTTCCCTGTAGCTTTTATCTGAGAGAGTAATTTCCTATTGATCTTAGCGTTATCTAGAAGTCATTTAAAGTAGACAAAATTGTTTATTCTTGGATACAAGAGATTTTAGAAAATTTTGATTTCTTTTTCTTTTCATTTTCTTTTATCTCAATCTTTCTTTTCAAGAGAAATTCAAAAAGATTAAAGATGCCGATTGAGTTGTTTTAGGTGATCGCTAACGGAAGTCTTAATCCCCACTTTATACACATCAAAGCTCATCAGTGTTAATCACGATTAATTAATTGTTTTTAAAACATTTTCGATAATTGTTCATAAACTTTAATAATGTATCACTAATTATATATCATGGTGACAGAGCTCCAGATAAGCTGCGTATTTGCGTGATCACGCAATAAAAAAATTGAAAACCAAATTCATGCAAAGGAAAACCCAATTATATGTCAAAACCATGCGTTCTTAACCCTTCTAGTCGCTATTGTGTGCGTTATTTACCCTTATCTATTACATTGTCGTTGCGTAAATCTATTTTTGTAATATTTATGATTGGAAATGTCCTTTCGTTCTAAAAATAGAGCGTTACATCAAATACACATATTTCGATCTTCTCTGCATTTATCCAATTAGCATAAGTCATGTGATCATAATTATTTTCGTATTGATCGGGATTTATCATTACACATAGCAATGAATTAAAATAAAGGAAATTTTCGGTAAAAATATTGAATAGGAGCATGTTTTCAGCTTCCTTTTGATAGCTGAGGGAAAATTATGATGATAACAAAACTCAGCTAGTGTTATCAGGAAGCGTGCAATGGCGTGTCCAGGGCTAGTATGCGTGTCTGAACGAGAACATTGTTGCTGTTAGTACAACACGGGTCTGGTCTCCAGATGACTAATCAGTGGTGCAAGAACTAAATCAGTCAGAACAGTGAAAGGCCAAATCAATTATGTAGTTGAAAATCATTGGAAACCAAAAGTTGTAATAAGGGACAACTAAAGACCAGATTTATGTAAGTAAAATTAAACAAAAACATTCAAGTATTATTTTAGTTTTAAAAGAGTAATTTTTTTTCTTCATTTTAGTTGATGAGTGAACACACATATTTGTTTTGACGTAAATGTAGCTTGCCACTTTCTTTGTTTTTGGTCTAATTGTTCTTATGCTATAGATAGTTGTCTTATTGGCAAGTGCAGTCACAACATTGTCATTTATTAATTTGATGTTGCAGGATTATTTAAATTGAATGTAGTCTCAGTCATTAAACCCCCCTGGTCATATCCTTAACCTCGTCGTTCTAGTCAAGGTTTTAAGGTGTATCTTAAATCAACTATGGGAACTACTTATAATGTAAAGAAAATGTAGGTCTGGCAAACAGTTGATAGGACTCATAGACTGTCTTACAGGACCCAATGTTCACAAATACTACATAAAAGTCTAAAAACTTAGCCTTACCTACTCCAAATAAACTGACAGGTGATCATAGTATGTGCTCTAGAAAAGTAATTAGTTACTGTCCAACTAGTGACACCAGTTTATGTAAGTTGAGAGAAAATACAAAACGGTTTAAACTAGACACAAATTAAACGAACAATTGCTCATATGGGTATAAACTAAATTAAACAGCTATCACATATATAATGAAAGAAACATATTTAAGATTGATGAACATCTGGGTTTGATGTAATTTCATTATAACATACCTAGATCTTGTTGATGAAAAAACCCAATACATTAAGGAACTTGGTGGTGAAAACTCAATTTGATATTTGCTTGAGGGGTGAATTGGAATTAATAATGCAATTGAAATAAAATGCTCCGCAGGGCACAGCTTGATACGACCGCAGAGGTCGAACCCTGAACAGTTGGGACAAGTATGGACACAACATTCAAGCTTGATACAGCTTTGCATTTGGATTGTGATTAAATATTTGACACAGCATAGGTTTCTGACACAGAATGAATGTGGTCTAAGGACTTAAAAATTTTAAATTGGACATTCACCTATTATGGTCCAATATCCAAAATCTAAATACATGGTTATATTCAGCATATCAAAGAACCCCAAGAATTCAATTTTTGATGAAATCAAACAAAGTTTAATTTTGGACCCTTTTGACCTCAATGTGGATAAAGTTGATAACGGGGCCCAAAAATCGAAAATCTAAATACATGGTTAGATTCAGCATATCAAAGAACCCCATATATTCAATTTTTGTTGAAATCAAACAAAGTTTAATTTTGGACCCCGATTTGGCCCAACTTGAAAACTGGGCCCATAATCAAAAATCTAAATTCATGTTTAGATTCAGCATATCAAAGAACCCTAAGAATTCAATTTTTGTTAAAACCAAACTAAGTTTAATTTTGGACCCTTTGGACCTTAATGTAGACCAATTTGAAAACGGAACCAAAAATTAAGAATCTAAATACACCGTTAGATTCGGCATATCAAAGAACCCCAATAATTCAATTTTTGATGAAATCAAACAAAGTTTAATTTTGGACCCTTTGGACCTCAATGTGGACCAATTTAAAAACGGGGCCCAAAATCCAAAAACTAAATACACGGTTAGATTCAGCATATTAAAGAACCCCAAGAATTCAAGAATAAAACCCCATTGAAATTGGTCAAGAAATAAGCAATTTATACGAAGTATCTTCTTTTGCACAATACTGTGCAATTAAATATTTCTTGCTATTGCGCAATACTGTACAATTGACAATTTCTTGCTATTGCGCAATATTGTGCTATTGGATATTTCTTGCTATTGCGCAATACTGTGCAATTGAAGATTTCTTGCTATTGCGCAATACTGTGCAATTGAAGATTTCTTGCTATTGCGCAATACTGTGCAATTGAAGATTTCTTGCTATTGTGCAATACTGTGCAACTGAAAATTTCTTGCTATTGCACAATACTTATTATATAATAATTTACACATCCTGTTTGGTGTGTATCTCCTACCATATCATTATTATTTGCTTTTAAATATAAATCAGAAATAACCAACTTAGAATGGAAAATTTTAAAAGAAAAAAAAAAGGAAAAAAAAAAAATCCCCCCCAAAAATTTTTGAACCCCCTTATGATTCATCGCCCCCAAACTCAATCCCAGCCTTCCCTTTGTGGTATGGTACCTTGCAGTACAATTTAAGAGAGATCCATACACTTGAACACAAGTTATTGTCTGGAAACTAGAAAAATGTGTTTTTTGGCCCCTTTTTGGCCCCAAATTCCTAAACTTTTAGGGCAATTACCCCCAAACTCAAACCCAGCTTTCCTTTTGTGATATGGAACCTTGTAGTACAATTTCAGAAAGATCCATACACTTACACACAAGTTATTGTCCTGAAACTAGAAAAATGCTTGTTTTTTGCCCCTTTTTGGCCCCTAATTCCTAAAATATTGAGGCAATTACCCCCATCATCAATCCCAGCCTTCCCTTTGTGGTATGGTACCTTGCAGTTCAATTTCAGAGAGATCCATACACTTGAACACAAGTTATTGTCTGGAAACTAGAAAAATGCTTATTTTTGGCCCCTTTTTGGCCCCCAATTCCTAAACGTTTCGGCAATTACCCCCAAACTCAATTCCAGCTTTCACTTTGTGATATGGAACCTTGTAGTACAATTTCAGAAAGATCCATACACTTACACACAAGTTATTGTCATGAAACTAGAAAAATGCTTGTTTTTTGCCCTTTTTTTGGCCCCTAATTCCTAAAATTTTTAGGCAATTACCCCCAAAATCAATCCCAGCATTCCTTTTGTGATATGGAACCTTGTGGTACAATGTCAGAGAGATCCATACACTAACACACAAGTTATGTCTGGAAGTTACAAAAATGCTTATTTTTGGCCCCTTTTTGGCCCCTAATTCCTTTACTGTTGGTACCATAACCCCCAAAATCAATCCCAACCTTCCTTTTGTGGTATTGAACCTTGTGGTAAAATTTCATAGAGATCCATTCACTTAAACTAAAGTTAGAGTGCGAAAACTAATGTGTCTTCGGACGACGACGACGCCAACGTCATACCAATATACGACCACAAAAATTTTTTTGCGGTCGTATAAAAACTATTTCACTCAATTACATAAAAAATGGTGGGTAAAAACCCCAATTTGTGAATTCTTATCTGGAGCTCTGTGGTGATAAAAGATAATCTTAGGTAAACACTCGTTGAAATAGCATGTCATAAATCAATACAGTGGTCAGTGACCGGAAATTTAATTACACGTGTATTGTCAGAGTAACTCTTCAATCCTTTTAAATCCCGGAGGTTATGTTTTGACATATGTGTATTAGTTCGAGATAAATAATGAATTTTGAATGCTTTTGTTAACCTTTGGACCATAAATTCAGTTCGACTCAACCAAAATTTCGACTCATCAGGAGTCGAATTACATATATTTATATGGAACAAAGTTCAGGACCATGAGAAAACTTCGACTCATCCGAAGTTTCGAGTCAACCGAGTTCGAGACAACAAGAGTTAACTGTATAACAACAATATAATAGTGATTACGGTGAGGTTGAATTTCCTGTCATTTATTCATCATCCAGGCACGAACTTGTCTCAGAAAAAAATATATCTCTGTACATTAACCTCAGTTTCAGGTATAGAGATGTGATTTTTTTCTGAGACAAGTGCTTTTGACCATCCACAATATCTTGCGGTCATCCGATGTTCAGTACTTCAGTACTTTGATTTTTCTACTTTTAGCAACATTGACCTTTGACCCCAAATCAATCAGCTTCTTCTCCTTCTCTATACACCAGTTTCATTCCAATCAAGCAAGTGAAACTAGAAACAATTTTTCAAATAAAGTTCCATTATTTAGGAACAGCAAACTTGACCTTTGAGTCTGACCTATTGACGTGAAAATCAAAAGGCTTCTTTCTCTTCCCTGTATCTTCTATGTTTAAGTTTCATTCCACTCAAAAAAAATTCGGGGAGCATCAAAATAATGATGTTCAAACTCTTAATTCCAGTAGTCTTCAGTGTTCAGCTAAAGCAGACAACAAATGGGGGTTTGACATTTTAACATAATTCAGAGGAAAAAATATTGGTTGATCTTTTCCAGCTTTTGACTTCATCTTTTCCCTAGCACAGGTACACTTATCTGGTTATAAAATTTACATGTGAAGTTATTATTCTAAAATCAAGCACCAATTAATAAATACCCATCATTTTAAAATAAAATCAAGGTTATTGAGTTGTCTGACAGCTGAGATTTACCTATCCACCCCAAAGGCAGAGCTCCAGATAAGAATTCACAAATTGGGGTTTTTACCCACCATTTTTTATGTAATTGAGTGAAATAGTTTTTTCAATTGCATTATTAATTCCAATTCACCCCTAGGCCTCAAGAAAATATCAAATTGAGTTTTTCACCACCAAGCTCCTTAATGTATTGGGTTTTTTCATCAACAAGATCTAGGTATGTTATAATGAAATTACATCAAACCCAGATGTTCATCAATCTTAAATATGTTTCTTTCATTATATATGTGATAGCTGTTTAATTTAGTTTATACCCGTACGAGCAATTGTTTGTTTAATTTGTGTCTAGTTTAAACCGTTTTGTATTTTCTCTCAACTTACATAAACTGGTGTCACTAGCTATAGTTGGACAGTAACTAATTACTTTTCTAGAGCACATACTATTATCACCTGTCAGTTTATTTGGAGTAGGTAAGGCTAAGTTTTTAGACTTTTATGTAGTATTTGTGAACATTGGGTCCTGTAAGACAGTCTACCAGTCCTATCAACTGTTTGCCAGACCTACTTTTTCTTTACATTATAAGTAGTTCCCATAGTTGATTTAAGATACACCTTAAAACCTTGACAAGAACGAGCAGGTTAAGGATATGACCAGGGGGGGGGGGTTTAATGACTGAGACTACATTCAATTTAAATAATCCTGCAACATCAAATTAATAAATGACAATGTTGTGACTGCACTTGCCAATAAGACAACTATCTATAGCATAAGAACAATTAGACCAAACACAAAGAAAGTGGCAAGCTACATTTACGTCAAAACAAATATGTGTGTTCACTCATCAACTAAAATGAAGAAAAAAAATTACTCTTTTAAAACTAAAATAATACTTGAATGTTTTTGTTTAATTTTACTTACATAAATCTGGTCTTTAGTTGTCCCTTATTACAACTTTTGGTTTCCAATGATTTTCAACTACATAATTGATTTGGCCTTTCACTGTTCCGACTGATTTAGTTCTTGCACCACTGATTAGTCATCTGGAGACCAGACCTGTGTTGTACTAACAGTAACAATGTTCTCGTTCAGACACGCATTATAGCCCTGGACGCGCCATTGCACGCTTCCTGATAACACTAGCTGAGTTTTGTTATCATCATAATTTTCCCTCAGCTATCAAAAGGAAGCTGAAAACATGCTCCTATTCAATATTTTTACTGAAAATTTACTTTCGTTTTAATTCATTGCTATGTGTAATGATAAATCCCGATCAATACGAAAATAATTATGATCACATGACTTATGCTAATTGGATAAATGCAGAGAAGATCGAAATATGTGTATTTGATGTAATGCTCTATTTTTAGAACGAAAGGACATTTCCAATCATAAATATTACAAAAATAGATTTACGCAACGACAATGTAATAGATAAGGGTAAATAACGCACACAATAGCGACTAGAAGGGTTAAGAACGCATGGTTTTGACATATAATTGGGTTTTCCTTTGCATGAATTGGGTTTTTGAACGCTGCAATCGTCAATTGAATAGGGTTTTTGAACGCTGCAATCATCAATTGAATAGGGTTTTCAATTTTTTTTATTGCGTGATCACGCAAATACGCAGCTTATCTGGAGCTCTGCCAAAGGTAAACTCTTTTGTGCTGGACAACAATAAATCTTCTTTAAGTTGTTTCTCATGTTTATCTGATTTGTATCTAAATAATTTCAGCAAAAATGATTAATTCAAAGATATAAATCAAAAACTTGAATGATAAAAGTAGGGATGGCAACTAGTACTGGAGTGTTTGATCAGAAAAATTTCTAGAACATAATTCATACTCAGATACTCGAATAAATCATTTTTTATATTTCCTCCTCAGCAATATTTCCACCAGAGTGTATATCATTGGATATTTCCCTTAGTTGTAACATGAAAAGTGTTTACTTTTCACACTGAAAGCAAGAAAAATGACAGTAAAAATGCTCCAATCATTTCCACCTATATGAATTTCCAAGTCTACAAATATGCAGGACAAGTTTGAATTGAACAAGAATGTGTCCATAGTACACGGATGCCCCACTTGCACTATCATTTTCTATGTTCAGTGGACCATGAAATTGGGGTCAAAACTCTAATTTGGCATTAAAATTAGAAAGATCATATCATAGGGAACATATGTACTAAGTTTCAATTTGATTGGACTTCAACTTCATCAAAAACTACCTTGACCAAAAACTTTAACCTGAAGAGGGACAGACGGACGAACGGACGGACCCACAGACCGAAATACATAATGCCCCTCTACTATCATAGGTGGGGCATAAAAATCATATTCTAGAGTAAGTAATTAACAATATTAAAGGTAACAATTTTAATGCACCAGATGTGCAGATCTCTTCAATGATGCTGGACTCCACAATATTTGAAGATCCAAAAGCTAGTTTAAACTTTGAAGAGCTGATAAAACCAAACAGAATAAAACCAAACAGGACCAAAAGTAAAGCCAAACCCTGACAAGGAAGCAGAGCTATTCACAACCTTAATTTAAAATGATTTCCAAAATTTTCCTTTTTTCATGCCAGTACAGAATATAAAAATAACACTATAAAACCATAGCACTTTTGTGGATTTACCTTCATCGGGAATGCTTAAAGCCAAGGGTGTACAAGACCAAAATAGTACTGGCTACTGGGCTGGTGATAACCTCAGGGACTAACAGTCCACCAGCAAAGGTATCAAACCAGTTGTAGTAATAAAGATGAGTAAAATAGTATTGATGTACGGACATAAGAGGTCTCTAAACACAGTACCACCAAATGGAACTTTTTGTTATTGGAAGCCGTATTAATTATGTGAATCAGCAGGGGAAAAAATTTGTAGCATATAAAATATAGGATATGCTAAAACACATAATTAACAGCAACTGATGACCGGTTTAGGTCCTACACGAATCATTGATTCTGCCTCTGAAGAAGGTCCATGAAGGACCTAAACTTGTTAGGCTATGAATCATCACCAGGCACGGTTAATGACCGGAATGTGTTTTTCCGTATCCTATATTTAATACAGTTGTAGTAATAACATTATTGGTATCAAATTAACTGCATCAGATGCACAACCAATGTCTCTTCAATGATGCTATAGTGTGAATGTCAGTCTACTGATGTTACTCACTTCAAATGATTCACTGTCAATTAACAGAACTATCAATGTACAAGTTAACATCAGTTCACAGAATCCATATCCAAGTACTTACATATTGTTTTCATGTCAGTCATTGTCCAATTATTACTTCAATAATTTGCCTTTTGTTACAATGCTAAAGGATATCAAATAAAATTGAGAATGGAAATGGGTCAAAGAGACAACAACCCGACCAAAGAGCATAAAACAGCCCAAAGGCCACCAATGGGTCTTCAATACAGCGAGAAATTCCGCATCCAAAACCTGGATTAAAAAAATGTCAGGCTGGTTCAAATTTTTTTTGAAGCCCTGTTTCAGATGAATATTCCCACATCATTAATCCACATTAAGCTTTATTTCAATTTTTTTCAATGAAGGATAAAATAATAAATATTTACTACGTTCCCAAAGTTATTTTTATGACTGAAGATGTTGTAAGAATGTGATTACCTGTAAAGCAAACTTTCCATTAAGCTGAAATTTGTCAGAATTCTTGAGCTGTTCTGGCAGGCATTGTGTACCTAGTTCATGTAAGTCTGATAACAACCATTGTTCAAATACCAATTCATTAACCTGTTGTTGTGATTGTAAACTTCCCTGTAAATTTCAAGTACAGTGTCATATAATTACCAGTATATAAATAAACTTTGTAAAGAGAGGCTAAATTATGCTGAAGTATCAGTACCCCCCAAGCACAGTGATTTGTGATTTATACTAAATTATTCAGTGTCAGCAAGATACATAATAATTGTCCTGCATGCAATACATATGAAGAATATAGTTTGTATTCATTCTACTCTTGTCTATAGTGTGAGAAATATTAATATACATATGGACATCAATAAATTCCAGGAATCTACTTTCTTATCATTCAAATTTAGTTATTTATACTGAATGCTGTAATTTTATAGGTCAGGAGCACTGCCTGTAAAATGTTAAACATGGATATATTCATGCTGATTGTATCCATAGGAACAAATAGGGCATTATCTTTATGTTGTGATGAAATTTAAAGAAAACAAATGTTGAGAATGTTTGACAATAATTGACAGATTTTAACCACAAATTTTTTTCAATTTTGACATAAAAGGTGAAATTTTCTCCCAATGTCACTTTCAATTGAATAAAAATATTTTGTGTACAGAACTTTAATCTGAGACATCCGTCACATCCTGTGTTCTGTTTAAAATAGTCAATTAAATCTGAGTTAAAACCCAATTTTTCCATATATATTCAAAAATGTTCACATTATAATGAACTTGTATATTAAGTTTCAATTTGATGTGACAATAACTTCATGGTAAACTACTTTATTGAACTAAAACTTTTACTTTACACATTTCCAAGTATTTTATTTCCAAGTTCAGTGAAATAAGAACTCAAAATCCTAATTTGGCATACTGTGGATTCATTATTATTCGTTGGATACCAATTTTCGTGGGTTTCTTTGTTACAGGGGAACCACAAATTTAAATGTTCAAACATATTACTTATTTTCTATAGGAATGTATGCAGACTTTTGCAAAACAACAAAATTAAATATCCACAAGTATTTGTACCAACGAAAATAAATAAATCCACAGTATGTATTAAAAATATAAAAACAAGAATGTGTCCATAATACACTGATGCCCCACTCGCACTATCATTTTCTATGTTCAGTGGACCGTGACATTGGGGTCAAAACTCTAATTTGGCATTAAAATTAGAAAGATCATATCATAGGGAACATGTGTGCTAAGTTTCAAGTTGATTGGACTTCAACTTCATCAAAAACTACCTTGACCAAAAACTTTAACCTTAAGCGGGACAGACAGACGAACAGACGCACAGATCGAAAAACATAATGCCCCTCTACTATCGTATGTGGGGCATAATAAGGAGATGCTGTATGATTGCCAATAAGACAACTATCCACCAGAGACCAAAGGATGTGAATGTATGGCCATCACAAATCAGCACAGTATAGTCAGCTATAAAAGGCCTGGCCATGACAAAATATGAAACTACATTACATACAAAAAAGTTCACATTACAAAGAACATGTGCAAGTTTCAAGTTAAAGTGGCCATGACTTCATATGGCTAACTACCTCTCACCTTACGTGGAAGGAAGGGTGGACTGACAGAAGGATGCATATTCCTTAAACCATAATGCCCCCCTTCCCCCACTATTATGGGAGGGCCAAAAAATTTAAGAAAATCTAAATCCTTTTAACATCCACATATCCATTACACGAACAACTGTTCTACGAAACTGAAGTTTTCTTGTAAACTGTAAGACGAGTACTACAGATTCCAGTCTGAATATTATTCTGTGCAATTACTTTGGATTGGATATATCCATCAGTAGGGCATAATTACTTACTTTGAAGATTGTAATCTGTGGGATTTAACGGTGAAATACATCATTTGTGGATTGCCTGCTTGTTAGCTAATAACTATTGGATTTATCAAACTTGATAAACTTTGGAATTAACAGTACTTATTCAAGACATACTTGAATTATAATAACCTATGTTATAAGAACGTCTACTTCTTGTTACCTTGTATTGACCTATGTTATAAGAACGTCTACTTCTTGTTACCTCGTATTGACCTATGTTATAAGAATGTCTACTTCTTGTTACCGCGTATTGACCTATGTTATAAGAATGTCTACTTCTTGTTACCTCGTGTTGACCTATGTTAAAGAATGTCTACTTCTTGTTACCTCGTGTTGACCTATGTTATAAGAATGTCTACTTCTTGTAACCTCGTATTGACCTATGTTATAAGAATGTCTACTTCTTGTTACCATTGTATTGACCTATGTTATAAGAATGTCTACTTCTTGTTACCTCGTATTGACCTATGTTATAAGAACGTCTACTTCTTGTTACCTTGTGTTGACCTATGTTATAAGAACGTCTACTTCTTGTTACCTCGTATTGACCTATGTTATAAGAATGTCTACTTCTTGTTACCTCGTATTGACCTATGTTATAAGAATGTCTACTTCTTGTTACCTCATATTGACCTATGTTATAAGAATGTCTACTTCTTGTTACCTCGTATTGACCTATGTTATAAGAATGTCTACTTCTTGTTACCTCGTATTAACCTATGTTATAAGAATGTCTACTTCTTGTTACCTCATATTGACCTATGTTATAAGAAAGTCTACTTCTTGTTACCTCGTATTGACCTATGTTTGGTTAATTGAACTTCTTGAGCTTTTCATTTTTTAATTGTATATTTTTTTGTTTATTGGTTGGATTTGTTATTTTGTGTTTTCTCATGTTTTTTCCCCTGATAATTGGAGAAAGAGTCGAATATTTATAATCTTGTATTAAATTAAAGTTTTGACCCGAATAAAAGTTCAAAATCAGTTAAATGACTTAAATAAACGAGTATTCAATTAATGTCCATGTCGTACGAAAAAGGCCCCAGGAAATAGCAGTTAAATAAGGGGATACATTTGTATATTCCCAGGAAATAATACAATTACGAAGTGCGGTTATTATATATACATGTTTGTTATTGTATAATCATTACAACTGTATATTACTGCTTATGTTTATTATCTCATTCCACAAATTTCGACTGTCCAGGTGATGTTCACAGTACGAACTGTCATTAATGACACATTATCACCGCGACCAATCGATAATATGTCCAATATGCGTGCCATATGCAGTGTCGTCCTTCCTCTGGTATCTATACATGATATTGACTTTTGTTCCAGCAAAATGTAAAAAAGCTGTTGGAACTGGCACATGATGCTTTGGCAGATGAAAGTGTCTTAAATAAAATAGGTTAAGTAGACAGATGAACGGAAAACTGACACATTGTAATAAAGAAAGCTCACAAGGCCAAACAAAAAGGATATTTCAAGATAATAATTGAAAAAGTGTTTTATATATATATACAAAATACCTGATTCTCTTCACCAATCCATTCCACACAAGCTTCTAACCAATCATTTGGAGCATTGATAAACTTTGACTTCAGCCATGTTGCGGCAGCTGATATGCAATTGTTCATCTTAAATACATTAACAAAATGCTTTTCATTTCAAGTTTTTTCATTTGTAGGTAAAAAAATTCTTAAATTCTGAAAGTCATTGTAATTTGTGCATAAAACTGTTGTCATGGTTGTATTCACAAATAAGACATTATGAAATTTTAATTAATCTGTAATAAAAAAAAAAAAAACTTGAACTGTGAGCTCTTGCTCACATAGATACACTAATTAAGATATTTGGTGCTGGGGAAGTTGATGGAAATTGGATGTTAAAATGCCTTTCACAGTAAAGCATGCTCACATGATGACTGCCATTAAATTTCCGAGTGCTCTGATCCCTAATTCCTCAGAAAAATGTGAAGAAAATTTCATACATGGTCATTATGTGTAAAAATATATAAGAATTTTACAGGAAGTTGAAGTGTGATGAATCTAAAAATGCATCACATGGTATAGTATGCTCACATGAAGCTTAATACCAAATTTCAGGAGGCTCTGATTTGTGTTTCCTGAGAAAAATATTTCATATGAGGGATGGACACACAGACAGAAGAAAAACGACTGACAGACATAAACCAGGCTTTTAGGCAAACTTTTAATGTGACAAAAGAAAACAATAATCTAAAGGATCTTTGAGCACTTTTACTGCAACAACATAAATAAATAAATCAGAGGTTCTTCTTATGAGAACTTTTATAATGAAAACATACATTTTATAAAAGAACAGAGTTCCAATGTCCCCCATGTTGCACATATCTTATGTATCAAAGAAACAAGGGCGTTAACTAAAAAATACTCTTTTTTTGGTTCTTTAAATCTGTTGATAAATATCTTAAGAGAAATGAATGCTTCAGAGCAAATTCATTGTGATTTCTAATATGATTAATATTTCAAAGGGGCATAATTCTTTTAAAAATAATTTATAGACAAAGATTTTCAAACTCATCCAAGACATTGATGATATAAAACTATGTGAGCCAATGCTCCGTGTTGAAGGCCGTACCTTGACCTATAATGGTTTACTTTTATAAATTGTAACTTGGATGGAGAGATGTCTCATTGGCACTCATGCCACATCTTCCTATATCTATAATATAAATTTCATTCAAATCTGGCAAGAATTGTACACATGAGCATGACAAGAACACTCACAAGGCAATGTTCCATTTAATCAATATTTCCAAGGGGCATAACTCTTTTAAAAAAAAATATCGGCACAGATTTCCAACTCGTCCAAGACATTGCTGATATAAACCTACAATATAAGTTTCATATAAATCTGGCAAGAATTGTACACATGAGAGCGCTAATGATGCAATTTTTCATATAATTGATGTTTCAAAGAGGCATAACCCTTTTTAAAAGAATTGATCGGCATTGATTTTCAAACTCGTCCGAAACATTAATTCTGATATAAACCTATGATATAAATTTTAAAAAAATCTTTTGTCGCAGGCTAGAGGAAAACCAGGACCAAGCCAATAACTGTATTTTATGCCTATGGCCTATTGCTAGCAACAACAGTCATGTTTGTTGAAGCCAATGAAGGATCAAATTCATGGATACAAATTTTAAAGTTGATTCCCTACTAGAAACATTTTAGTAAAGTTTGGAAACAGCATTTTGGCCCAGTAGATCAAAGGGGAAGATTTTTTTAAACGTTTACATCTAGGAATGGACGAAGGATGCCAATACTGTGGGTTCATTAATTTTTTGGGTACCATCCCCAATTTTCGAGGATTTAGAAAAAAAAGTATTTTCTTGGATATCTAATTTCTAGGTTTTTACCAAAGCTTGCATATAAGTATTAAGATTAATTGTACTTTGTTGACATTCAAATTTGTGGTTTAGCACTCCTTCGAATTCCACTAAAATTGGTATCCCACAAATAAAGATGAATCCACAGTAGCTCACATGGCCTTTGGATGTTGGATGTGTACCGATTGATATTTTAGTCTTAGATGCATGATATTTTTTTTATTAGTTGTAATTGGCTTTGAACTAGCTGTCAGTAACTGCAAGTACTCTCAGATCTGTACTTAGTGTCTTTTTGTTGTGGGGATGTATAAGTACCCTGCCATGTCCACTCTGTGTTTTTGTAACTTGTTTTGCATCTATCTGATGAGTTAAGCCCTTTTCAACTGATTTTTATAGTGTGTTCATGTGTTGTACTGTTACACCACTGTCCTAGGTTAGGGGAGGGTTTGGCGCCCGCTAACATGTTTAACCCCGCCACATTCTGTATGTGCCTGTCCCAAGTCAGGAGCCTGTAATTCAGTGGTTGTCGTTTGTTGCTGTATATCATATTTGTTTTTCGTTCATTATTTTGTACATAAATCAGGCCGTTAGTTTTCTCGTTTGAATAGTTTTACATTTGTCATTTCGAGGCCTTTTATAGCTGACTATGCGGTATGGGCTTTGCTCATTGTTGAAGTCGTACTGTGACCTATAGTTGTTAATTTCTGTGTCATTTGGTCTCCTGTGGAGAGTTGTCTCATTGGCAATCATACCACATTTTCTTATTTTCATATTTATAGCCTTCTTGATTCAAAATTTCTTTAAAAAAAATCATGCTTTTTTTTATTCCCACTTACTTTACCATATTTATCATCTGAAACTGTTGAAAATAAACATGTCAGAGTTAAATCAAATGTTTTATTCTTTATTTTCCGACTGATTTAGACAACTTTTCCACAAATTTCCACAAATTTCCATAAATGCACAAATAAAATAAAAAAAATAGGATCAGAGGTCTGAGACAAGACGGTCTGAAGGCATAAAACAAGCATTTTTTTTTTGGCCTGAGATACTGATTTCAAGGATGGTGTTGATTTCATGTTTGGGAAAGAAGTCTATGAATTTTATTAAATAAATTTAAACAAAACATTGTTGTTTTCTGTTCAGGCAATTATAATTATCTTTGATCTACCAAAATTTAACCCTTAGACTGCTACGGGCAACTATTCTTGTTCAGATAAAGCAGTCTACCATTGCTATGGACGACTATTGTCTTTTCCATAACTCGTTTCTTTATACAGTTACCATGGAATGGGCGAAGTCAATATTCATGAGATTGCAGCATTTTAGACTTGTAGAGATTTTGATTGGTTAGAATTCAGGGTATTTTCGAGTTTCTCTGGACTTTGAATCAACTGTAAGCAAAAAAACTGAAAGTGAAAAATTGTGATAAAAAAAGGTTACAAAATTGCGGATATTATTTTGAGTGATTGCCAACAGGTTCAGAATTATTTCAATGATAACGGCGTGACAGCCGCAGCCAATTTGAAGGATATGGACGAGAACAGAAGGTATGATAGATGGAAATAGAAACATTCTTGCAATCTGCCAACAGAGGACTTTTATCCGAGAACCACAGGAATTTCCGAGATGTACCAAACGGATGTACATGATAGGATTATGATGTTTATCATTGTGCTAATCAACTGTGAATCAAAATTGATCACTGAGATAGATAGTTCCAAACCTTTTGTTCAGGGGTTTCATTATCTTTCATGTTGACCAGTACATTTCTATTTAAAGGTGGTACTTTTCAATATATTCAATGAACATCTTATATAAAAATTTCTGAATTCAGGCGGTACTTACATGACTTATCAGTAGCATATATAGGAGGGTAAAAGTACCGGGTAACACCTCTCTAATGAATGGCCTGTTTGTTTGTTTAAGATTATTTATTGAGGAAACCTTTATCAAATAACATGTTGGCTAAACTTATATATAGTAATCTCAAATCGTACTTTCATGTTAATTTGACCTGTTGATACAATTTGTAATGTATTTTTGTTATTTAATGTTTACTTATTTAGTGTTATATCTAGTCTCACTATTTTTAATATATATATATGCCACCTTTGATTAGTGTTTAGTATGACGATAAATTTTCACTTTTGTTCTCGTACTTGGAACAACAAAATTATTTATTTTGTTAAAATTATTTCCGTACTCCATGTATACCTTACAACAAAATTATTTTAATTTACCCGTGTACGTTATTTTATTTGGCGGCATTTTGTCCAAGGTTATGGTTGTCTTTCTGATATTGTTTTACATCTAACCCCCTTGTTTTATTAATATTGTATTTACATTGTGTCATAGATCAAATTTATTCGTTCAGTGTATGTTCACTTGTTTTTGTTAATATGTCTTTTGATTGAGTTAAGCCATTTCAATTGATACTTTATAGTGTGTCTTTCTAGGTTGTGATGTTACACTATTGTTTCAGGTAGGGTGAAGGTTGGTGCCTATTAAAACATTTAAACCAGCTGCATTTGTTTGCACCTGTCCTAAGTCAGGAACCTGTTGTTCAGTGGTTGTTGTTTGATAATGTGGTTCATAAGTATTTCTCGTTTCTCATATAGATTAGACCATTGGTTTTCCTGTTTGAATGGTTTTACACTACTCACTAGTCATTTTTGGGGCTCTTTATAGCTTGCTGTTTGGTGTGAGCCTAGGCTCCATGTTGAAGGCCGTACTTTGACCTATAATGGTTTACTTTTACAAATTGTGACTTGGATGGAGAGTTGTCTCATTGGCACTCATACCACATCTTCTTATTATCATCATGAATTGTTCCATATTTTTCATGTCAGGGCCTTTTATAGCTGACTATGCGGTATGGGTTTTACTCATTGTTGAAGGTTGTACGGTGACTTATAATTGTTTATTTCTGTGTCATTTGGTCTCTTGTAAAGAGTTGTCTCATTGGCAATCATGCCACATCTTCTTATTTTTATATGGAAGTAGAAGTTGGCAGTGCAAGTCTGAAGGAAAATAGTTTATACATGAAAAGGGCGACTGGGCTGAGATGAAAGTTTTTCCTTTTGATAACCAAAATGGAACTAGTTTATCAAAAAAGATTTCAACAATATTGGTCCAATTCTGAATTCATAGACACATTTGCAAAGTTTTTACATTTATGGACTCGTGAATAAAACATAAAATTCTGAACATTATAAAAATAAGGAGATACAGTATGATTGGCAATGAGACAACTAACTACCAAAGTTCAATTGAAGTGGGTGCAAGAAATTATAGGCAACCACACGGCCTTCACCAATGAGAAAAACCCATACTGTATAATCGGCTATAAAAGGCCCTGACATGAAAAATATGAAACAATTCATAAAAAAACTTTACCTAAGTTTACCTTTATTTGCACCTGTACAGGTAAAAAATGACCAAAGACACAAAAAAAGAAAACAGAACAGAATCTGACAATATTTTTTATATAACTTGTATTGATGAATACCCAATATTTACAAAGATATAGCAATTTCAGCTGTGATTAACAATTTATACAGGAATACACAATAATACAGTAGAAATGAATGCAGCAGACTAAAAAATAGGTGGCCCAAATTTTTTCATTAGGAGTATTAGCATGATTAGGGTCAAAAGATGAGTTTCCAACATTGGATTGAATTTATCAAAGCTTAAACGGTACACCTTATGATATCGCTACTTGTCCGCAATTACTGAAAATCACGAAGATTCCTGTAAAATTTTGACATCACAATCGAAAATGTCTATTTGACGCCAAAAAGGAAAAGTGATTGATGTATGACGTCAATAGTTCAAGTCACAGATTTTCGCGTCAAGTGTCACAGATTTCCAAATAGCAATAAGGTCTATTTAAATGATCCATACGATTGTGAGTCTTAAAATGAGAAGAGACACTGAGATGATTGAATTGATCGACCTTTTGATCGTAATGATTGAATACGATTGATACATACCTGCCAACTTTTCAAAATCACCATGTTGGATTTTATAGTCCAATTTTATGTGCAAGAGGACCTTATGCTCCTTCAATATTGTCACAAGTTCTTTTTAATCTACTATTATCTGGTTTGAATGGGTATGTATGCAGTGTTTAAATATCCTTTTAACCCATTTGAATGCCTGTTTTGAGGTGTTCAGATTATATAATAAAGAATTTCGAAATTCAGATCAACACCTCTTATGTGGGAAATCCCCCATCAATCGTGAAAGTTGGCAGGTTTGGATTGATAACATTGTGACCCTTGAAAACCAAATAAGACAGTTGATTGAATGATCAACTCTTAAACATGTTAAAAGATATGAGTGATATGATCATGACCCTTGAAAACTGGATGAGACAGTTGATTGAATTGATGAATTCTAAACGATGCGATTGATACAATTGTGACCCTTGAAAACTAGATGAGACAGTTGATTCAATTGATCAACTCATTACTCTTTAAATGATTTGACTGATACGATCGTGACCCTTGAAAACAAGATGAAACAGTTGATTGATCCTACAACAGTTTTTGGATGAATTGGATTGACTTGTAATGGTGGTCACTTTGATTACTTGTTAATTATACTATTTATATGGGGAAATTGGTTAAAATTAGTATTACTAGAAGATGCCCGTGAAATTGTGGTACAATTGGGCAAGTGTTGAAACAAAGAGTGTCAAGGGTGCCTGTGTTTACACATAAAAAGGGGGGAGGATCAGTTCGACAAGGTCAACGCCCATTTCATTTTTGGACAGTTCTGCACCTGAGTAAAAAGGGTGGATGTTTTTTAATTTAGCAAAATGATGCACTTACAATACAATACAGGATTCTTATAGGCCTAACTGTCCTATTTACTTGGATTTCGCGGGCAGTACGTCGACTGAGCATGCGCGATTGCATATAAGACACTGATCGATAACGGTATCCGAATTTGGATATTTTCTCAAAAATTGGTGTTTTCTGTGGAAAAAAGATTGTTTCAAAGACAAATTTAGGAAGTACAAAATACTACATTTATACGTCATATCACAAATATTTCCAACTTTGTATGGTTTCAGAGGAGTTGCGGCTCAATGAAATCGGTCTCTTCCTTTAGTAGTAAAGATTTATAGTTCCGTAACTATTTCTCCGGAGACCAGCCATGTAAATATTCTTGTCTGGTTACTTCTTGTTCCTTGAACGTGCCTGACATCCCGGCCGGGTTCGTTTTCCCTAGGAACTATAAATATGACGTCAATCACCAGGTTCAGGGCAGTCTACCATTAAGGACGTTAAGGATTTCAAATGAGCAGATGGTCATACTGCTTTCATGTCGATCCGGCCCAAGTCGATCCGTCCCACGTTGATCTGACCCAACGTCGATCCGGCCCATATTTAAAGTCGATCCGGCCCCAATAAAAAATATATTTATAAGGAATAAAAATAAAGATATATATTAATTGTAATTCATAAATGTTTATGAATTTTATTATAATGTAAAAGGTGTACGGTAAAAAAAATGGCCTTTGACAAATATTTTCTTTAGATGAGTATAAAACAAGAAGTCGATTATGTTTTCATTACAAGTTTTCAAGATTATTGGGTATAATTATAATAAAAACGTATATAACAGAATTTTGTACAATCAACAGACATCAACATTAATCAGCAGTAATTAGCATTTTGTTTCAATTGACTGTAATCTTAACAAGTCTTTCATCCTGTGTAATAACAAATAGTTACATACACAACGGTACAAGCCGATCCCCAAGCTGATACATACAAACTTTGTTTTTGTTTTAAGTTCTTAAAACTTCTCAAATTGAGAAATGTTGTTTGATTTGCTAAATCCTTTCTATAAAAGAGGAGACAGAATGCGTTTGCTTTTAATATCACAATGGCTTTTCCTTGTGTGGTATGTTTCTAAATATGAATCAAAATATTCAACTGATATCAACGACAATGCTATTAGTTAAATATGTCATATATGTCGACATACAGAACTACACACAAAATAATCAACATCGATTACTATTAGTTAAACATGTCAGGAAACTCTCATAATGTCTGATGATGGCAGTGAAACACACCAACAACAGCCCGTATTATCTGGTGATATCTTTACCATTTTGCATTTATTAGAACACCAAACCGCCGACTGGGTTTTATCAGCTCGGAATGGAAGTTACAAACTTACAGTAAAATGGACACCCGGGAAGATAGTGGAAAGAGAGAGGTCGACATTACCACCTAAAAAGAAGTCATCAAAGTCACGTTCTGAAAGGAATAACCGCAGACTGAGGGCATTTTTGGCCAAAAAGTCCGAGTCAACTGCAGAGATTGGAACTCCAGCTCTAGATTTAGACAATGACTTTTCAAAACCTGATGAGCTAGGTATTACCGCTCAACGAATAGAGACAGATTCGGCAACAGACGCACCAGCTGAGCTAGTTTCTAAGAAAGATGAAGCTCCTCCACCACCAACAGCCACATCATCGCCAAAAGGTCCCTCTTCCTCTATAGGTGCCGAGGGTAAATCGAAAACTGGTAGAAAAAGGAAGGAACGCCGCAAACACAAAAAGGGGGAGATCAAAATACAAAAAATCACACTAGACCTTCCACAATAGACTTACTTACTTGAAGTGGAAGGAGAAACAACAATACTAAAAGCCAATTGTGAAACCTGAAAAGAACAAGGGCTGATAGAGAAACAAGAAAATGAAGCCTTTTATAAGGATGTCAAGAGAAGCCATGACCATTGGTTAGATGTAAGAGATAAGAGGAACTTTCTCTACTCAGAACAACGAGTGAAAGACATAGAAAAGATAGCAGAACAGAATAATTTGTATCTGAATTTGTATGAATAAAGGGATAGATAAGCCCAGGTCCTATTAATTTGTTAAACAGTTTTTTTGTTAAGGGGGCGACATAAGCCTACCCCACAAAAAAAAAAAAAAAAAAAAAAATGTGTGGTATGTTTCTTTAGAAACTTTCCTAAATGAATTTCAAACCTTCGTAGTTAATGACACTACATTTAGATCAAGGCGTGCTGAACCTCTAAACCTAGGTAGGAAAGATTACATTGATGTGATTGTTTTCGGCCTCCCGTTTGAAATAAAACCAATGGCGGTTAGGAAAAAATTTGAGATTTATGGAGAAATTCAATAACTAATCTCTCCGACATTCAAAGAGTTCCCTAACATACAATCGGGAGTTACATGTAGGATTGTACGAATGAACAAACTATACAGACAAATCCCCAAAAAACTGTATATTAAAGGCCAATCTGTCTCAATAAAATATGAAGGTCAACCACAAGGTAAAAAGTGTTACTCTTGTGGTGATCACGGTCATATCTCAAAAGATTGTCCGCAAAATTTCCCAGTCCCGGATTTTAATCCAGTTCCTTGCTTGAAATGTGGGAAACGAGACCACATGGAACTTCAATGTGGAAATCAAACCGTGCTAGAGAACAAAGACAAAGATGAAAATATAGTGGAAGACAAAATTTCCGATTCAGTGTATCAACAAAATACTAATACTCTAAATTCCATTTAAACTGTTAAAATTTGTCACAAAATCCTCCACAGTCAATATAGTTTATTCATATTTTATTATGGGGCCGGATCGACTTTGGGCCGGATCGACGTGGGCCCGGATCGGTTTGGGGACGGAATGACCAGATACCGTCATACTTTGGCTCTCACTTTACGAACTGTTACATTACAATGACAAGTAGACTAGCTGCCTCCTTACTTCAATATTTTTTGTATGTAATTATATTTAACCATACAGTGCAGTCTGGTCAGAGACATATAATACAATTATATGTCGCTGGTCTGGTGTATCCCCGCACCTAAGGCTTTTGGCTTCAATTCGGTACTCATAAAACCAATACACCTTATCGCTATTCCCGGCTGACCCGAGAATCTGTCCCGTTTGAACTTTTGACGTCATACAACAATCACTTTTCCATTGTGGCGTCAGATATTTTGTATTGTGACGTCAAAATTTTACGGGAACCTGTGTGATGGCCAGTAATGGCGGACAAATAGCGATAAGGTGTATACATTGCGGATATGACCGATATCACTGGCCGCGCAGACACCAAAGACTCCACTGTATATGTCTTTTAAATAAACATCTTGTTTATATTCATTTACTTAGTTTCGTAGTTTGTCCAATATCCCAGAACTTGTTTGTTATACAAAGCCAACGTGAAGACGACGAAGTCTGTAGGGAAACAAACTCTCGTTATAGACTAAATAACATATAGCAATTCTTACAAAAAGTCTATTCAATCGATTGTCGAATACTGTACCTATGTCCATGTGAGGTCAAATTTCATTCTCCTGCACAATTTTTAATAAATAAATCTTGGCGCTTCCCGCCGATTGGAACCTTATTTGGGAAAGGGGAAAGAAACGACAAATTAGTAATAGTCAGTCTCTTTTGTATTCGTATGATCACTCCATTAAAAGGAACACTCTGGGATTCAACAGACCTTAACTTAATTCCGTGCATACTTGTAACTTGTAAGAAATAAAATGGCTAAAACCTCTGACAAAAAGATGGCAAAGTAATCTACAAGGGCAACTGTAAGATAGTGCTTAATTTCAAAATCGGCCATGAATATCATATATGCCATCTCCTTCCGACTGATATAGCAAAATCCTAGGTACTTTATTCATAGGATTTGCACCATGTGACTTCATCCTTTTTATTTACGGTTACATTGCGTTATTGTTGCGTCAATGTATTTCCATGTATGTCCGTCCATTACTGATGTCAGGTTCAACCTGGGATTCAATGATTATACTAAGTTAACATGTCCGCGGTTCAACCCAGCTTTTGAGTCAACCAAGTTCTGATACTAACCATCCTTTAAGTTATCTGATATGATTTTCTTATCTGGAGGTGCCATTCACGTGTATGTATATGTCTAGTGCATGAAAGTATGACGTGTTCTATATCTTCGTCTGCTGTTTTACACAAATTATGTACATACTGGGGATATATTCTTATGTTGTCTTGACCTAGCTGTCTGTAGCATTTATGTTGGCTGTAACTAGTCTGCTCTTGTTTGCTGTTTTCCTGTATTCACATTGATTGAGTTGTTCCCTGAACAATGCCAGATATTGTGCGACATAAATGTTGGGGCTTCCTGTATATGAAGCCGAATTTCAGTGTCTTTTTATTATTATTATTAAAATTATTCTACTCGTTGTAGTTAGTTTTGGATTCGATGAATATTCATATCTATTCTGGATTTTAATACAGGATTTTAGTGAAGATTTTGGTCACTGATATTCCTCTATAGTTTGCTTGGTTCTGACGATCCTTATTATTTTCAGTGCTGTTGTCATTTTACCCCTTTATGTTTCAGCATCTGTGGAATGTCAAGTTTTATTACTGTATTGAGGATGTGCAATATAATCAGTAGAAGCTCGGTCTTAGCGTGTTTGTAATGTTCGTCTGAGATTCCATCAATATCTGAGGATTTTTCAATTTTCAGTCTTTTTTTACAGCATCATGTATTTACCCTCTTTTATTGACTCAATTCTAAATTTCCCCTTTTCTATCTTTTCAATATATGGTATTTTGCAGGGACGAGAGCTCATAATTTTCGTAATCAAAGTCCTGCCTGTAGTCTGGATTGGATAGTTCGTTGAAATTACTTTTTGAAGAATATCCTTGTTTGTTCCTGCAATTTGGTTATCCCTTCGCAGAGTCTTGGTAAATCAGAAACCATATGATCTTTGTTTTCTGAATAGCTTGTGGAAGAGCTTATTGTCCGTAGAAGATGCTGTCATTATCTGGTTGGCCATTTTATCCCTTTGTGAGACACAGGCCTTTTGGCTGCAATTAGCAGTGCCCCTGCACCCTGTCCTCCTCCCCCTAAATCCGCCTCTGCTCCTCAATTTTCCCATAAGACATGCTTCTCTTCTGATATATTTTAATCCAATTTGATTTCCAAGTGCTTTTTATTCTTATTTATTTATCGTTGTTTGGTATAGCCTCTTTGTGTATTATTTTTCTATTGCTGTGATGTCTTCTCTATCTTTTTGTTTCTAGTTCGACGTAGTTTGTCCACGCCATCGGATATGGTATTTTTTCAGATTGCATTTTTCCCATTATGTTATAGTTTTCTTTTTATTTTAGCTTTGACAGGTAACTGGTCAGATATGTTTTCTGCTTCCATATCATCAAAGATACGTACATTTTGTGTTTGTTTTTATTTGCTGAGAAAATATAGTGAATCTGTCGAGAAGATTTCCCGTTATGATGGAATAAAGGTTTCTTTCTCTGGGTAGTCTGGGTTTAGTTCAATAAATTTTCTGTGAAGGATATTTTCAATAGAGGATGATCAGGAGATGTTTTCGAGTGATGTGCAGACTCATTCAAGTCTCCACGTAACAGTATATCATGTGTGTTCCTGTATTTTCTTATTATTTTTGTCATTTGTGCCAGATTATCTTTATGTTTATAACCCACGTCTTTGTTGTCAGACGGCATGTATACATGAATGAGACATACGGGTGTGTTGTCAGTCTCTATCTATATAGCTTGTATTCTATTGTTCCCATCAACCATTACTGACATTTTAGCATCCATCTCTTTTTCCCATAGTATGCCTATACTATTATAGCTTTTCCCCAAGACAATAATATCATTAGCGGTTGTTTTCAATTATCTCTTTATTTTTGTTTGTCCGTCAGATAATTGATTGATGATGACAGGTGTTTGATAGTCTTCGTTGAATGTGTGTGTGTGTGTGTGTGTGTGTGTGTGTGTGTGTGTCTGTGTGTGTGTGTGTGTGTGTTATTAGGTTTCGTAACGAAGTATGAGTTTAATTGCAGTATGCATGTAGATAAAAAAAAGAAGTAGATGATATCAAGGGTAAATCAAAAACCTTAAAAACAGACAACACCATGGCAAAAATGAACAATGTCAAGATAAACAGCAGGTTACCAAACACTTAACAGAAAACTAAATACTGAGCAGCACAAACCCTACCAAAATCTGAGGATGATCTCATGTTCTCTTGAAGGGTTCCTGCTCTACTAGTGTCACCAGTCGTCTTGTTTATGACAAGTAAAATTCGGTGGTAAGTCACATTCGGTGGTAAGGCACACTCGGTGGTGTGATAATCTTGGAAAAGAGGATGGGATTAAAGTTACGACAATTAGAGCATATCCGTGGTCATCTCTATTATAGACATTCCATAGCATTTATCCAAATCCAGATTGCATCCATAAAACTTTTCGGGGGATGACTTCAACTTTGCAATTAGGAACCATTGGTTCAATAGCTTCCTTGCAATTCTCTATAAAGGAAATGACGATAGGAAACGCAATATCTTCAATGTCGTAGTTACTTGGAGATATATACTGTACATGTATAAACTTTATTACAAACGGATATCACATCCTCACTTTTACGATGCTGATGTTTGTAAAGTCCGAAAATATAGACACGACCCTGTAAATTTATTGGTCCTTTGAATAAACTTATTCTTTAACGTTTAAAAATTTAATTCTGTTGTAAGTTCTTTTGATATTGTATTTATCAAAATGACACTGCTTATATATGTTTTTAAAAAATAAATTAAAACACGACTAAGTATGTATTTGCAATTTGTTATACTCGTACATCCTGTCGATATTTATATTTTGGCATTGCATAAGGTCAGGCTTTTCTCAGACTCTATGACATCGTACTCTTAGATCGAGACTTTGTTTTTTTGTCATAAAAATGGGCCATGTTTAATTTTTCTAACTTTATTGACAAGCTCCTTCTTCAATGCCGTTAGGCTGGAAGTTTATAGAAATAAATATACCACCGATTTGAAAAAGTCATTCTAGATATATGGTAAAAACTTTAGTTAAGAAGGGCATACGATACAGTTTTGAACCTACGGTGGTTTTTTTTTTTTTTTTTTTTAAATTTACATACAAGCTGTTTTTCGCCTAGTCAATTCAAATATGTGATAAACATTTTCCTTCATGTGCTAATTTCGGAGATAAATGGGGTCGAAATTTTAGACATTTACTCAAAATTTCGGTTTCTCGGATATTTCTACCAATTGGATAGACATGCCTATTTTTTTATTCATTTTTTTTTTCAAAAGATAAACACAAAAGTCTATGATTTTTGGTAAAACTGACATTTGAAATATCTTATTTACATGAGTATGTTCTAAATTTGTGCAACAATTCCTGGGAAATAATTAATTTTTGTTAACTTTTCATAATTTTAGATAAACAAACATTTTTGTGGTATACTTGTCTAATTTAGAATTTTTCCATCGGTGATTTGTTCATAAAAATTAGTACAAATAATCTTCATACATAATCAAGCTAAATGTCATTTTGAAAATAAGTGGTCAATGAACTCGTTTTCAGTTAAGCTTATGATAAAAATAAGTCGAAAATGCATCTTTTCCCAATATGTCACTGTTTGACGTCGCGAAAAATAACATTTTACGTTAGCGACATCATTATATCTCCTGTAACTGTATCTTATCAGACCTCCGATAAATTATGACGTTATGATTGGTTTAACGCCGTCACGTGGTGACCCCTATGAATCCGTATGGGGTCAGTAGATTTCATATGGGGTTCATGACGTCACGTTTACTATTGAATGGTGACGTCATCGAATAATGTTTTTCATTGCTTATTTTTATACATTACGTAGCAGGAACAGTCCCGTGTGCGATAAATTCGTTTTATTATACCTCAGTATGTTTTTTCTATATAAGAAATAAGGAAATATTTGTGCTATTTCATTCCACAGACTATTTGACAGTCAATAGTTTCAAAGACTATTACCCCGGTCAATAGTTTTATGATCATATTTCCCGTACTTTTTCATACTTATTTTTCATTGGACAATAATGACGTCATTAACTATTCCGCTTGAAATTGTGCGCTTGGCAACGTAAAACTCTGATATCGTAAACGGTATAATCTATTAGTGTCTGTCGTTGTAATTTCAAATTAATATATCACTTACCAGAAGCAATTAAAAAAGAAAACAAAAATCTACGCGACACATTTTATGATCTAAAACATAATAAATGTATAATATGGGTCTGTCGACGTCTTCATAAACTGTGATTGCTTTGGTGTACGGTACTTTAGCTAGTGTTTATTATATGCACGGGAATTTTTACACAAGTATTCCTGGTCTTGATTACAGTATATGAAATATTTACAAGTACAACACGTACTATGAAAAAACTTATAGTTCATCTTGTGCATGTTTATGTGACATTTTTTTTCGTTTAGATGGTTTATGTAGACTTTTTAAAAAGTTTGTTTGTTCAGTATAATAAAACACTTAATGACTGGTTATGAGGGTAATAGCAAGTTTGCCAAGTTGTCCCTTTGATACTAACTATTGCCCTCGGCTTCACCTCGAGCAATAGTTGGTATCTCAGGGACAACAAACTTGCTATTACCCTCATAACCAGTCAATAGGTGTATAATATGGTTCACTACTGACTCTCTACGGATCCATAGAGGGTTAGTAAAATCCATAGGAGATTCGGCCTTCGACCTCGCCCCTATAGATTTTACTAACCCTCTATGGATCCGTAGGTGATCAGTAGCAAACCATATAACTTTTAAATGGTGACGTCATCGATTAATGTTTTTGTATTTCATTGCATATTTTTATACATTACAGTACGTAGCAGAAAAAGTCCCGTGTGCGATAAATTCATTATATGGTTCACTACTGACCCCCTAAGGATCCATAGAGGGTTAGTAAAATCCATAGGGGATTCGGCCTTTGGCCTCACCCCTATAGATTTTACTAACCCTCTATGGGGTCCAGGGGCGGATTTAGGGGGGAGAGGGCCCAGGGGGCCCGCCCCCCCCCTTTTGTGGGAAAAATTTGGTGGATTATATAGGAAATCACTGAAGCATGACTGGAGCGGGCCCCCTCTTAGGCAGTCAGTGGGCCCCACTTATGAAAATTTCTGGATCCGCCACTGGGGTCAGTAACAAACCATATAACTTAAATATTATCGCACCTCTGATAAAATATGACGTTATGATTGGTTTTACGTCGTCACGTGGTGACCCCTATGGATCCGTTTGGGGTCAATAGATTTCATATAGGGTTCATGACGTCACGTTAACAATTAATGGTGGCGTCATAGATTAATGTTATTGTATTTCATTGTTTATTTTGTTACATAACATAGCAGGAAAATTACCGTGTGCAATCAATTCGTTATACGGTTCACTACTGACCGCCGGCCAATACACCTTATTGCTATTTGGAAATCTGCGCCGGTTGACCCGAGAATCTGCGCCGGTTGAACTTTTTACGTCATACAACAATCACTTTTTCATTGTTGCGTCAGATATTTTCTATTGTGACGTCGAAATTTTATGGGAACCTTTGTGATGTCCAGTAATGGCGGACAAATAGCGATAAAGTGTATGGATCCATAGAAGGTTTTTAATTCCATAGGAGATTCGGCCTTCGGCCTCACCCCTATTGATTTTACTAACCCTCTATGGATCCGTAGGGGATCAGTAGCAAACCATATAACTTATAGTAAGCAGGAGTAAAGTCAAATGTCAAATTACAAGTATTAAAACACTTTAATATTAACAGGAGAATTGAGAGATAACATTCTACCATATTGAATTACCAGGTATGGTTGTTTTTGTTCTTTCCCTCGCATACTACAAACACTGTCATTCACAAACTACACTATAGACGTGCTTAAAGGAACGTATTATTTAAATAAATTTTTTCATCGCCAATACATGTGTCAGCTAAATTTTTCTACATAAATAAAGAGACCACAACAAACCGCTCGTTCACGAAGATGCGGAATTTCTTTTACTCTTAGCAGATAAGTGTCGTCTTTGAATATCCTGTATAGTAGATTTGGAGCCAGATTGTAGGGAATATCGTTTGTGCAAATTATTCATTCTCTGGTCTGTTGACCTGTCCTCTTTAGATGATCTAGGTAAATGCGACCGACTTTTTGGACGCACATCCTCAATCTCCTTTTCATCATCTGCTTCTTCAATAGTTACTTCCGGCAAGCCCGTTTTTCTATGAAACATTTGAGAGGCTCTTGAAGTTGGTCTCGGAGATCTAATTGTTGGAGCGGGAGACATTAACCTTTCATTCGGGTTAACTGTTGGCATTTCTAAATATTCGTGGGTTGGTCGTTCTAACTCCTCTCTCATGCCACGTAGTTTATGTTTCAAGGAAACCCTTTCTCGACTGTAATTTGCACCAAATTTTTCATATTCCATTTCAAGTTCATGAATATTTTCACTAAGCTTGTTTTCTGCCACTTTGTTTTTACGATCTACAACTGGATTTTTCAACATCTTCATGGCAGTCGACGACGGTGCTTTCCTTTTGGGATATTGAAAACTTGTAATATTCATATTCTCTGTTGCTATACAGTTATATAAAGGTCAATATTCCATTTTTTAAAGATAAAATTGTTGTTTGTAGTTTGCAGCACTGAATACAAATAAATCTAATCTTACACTATTTTAGTTTGAATTAAATAAATTCCCCATCGTTATCATTAATTAAATCTATAAATAAAAACTTTCTTGACATAACTTAATTTTCAAACTTTTATCAAATGTTTAGTGTGTCCATTGTTAAAATCTTTTAAAGAATGTTATTAAATTTGCGTGTATGTTCATAGACAGTGTGCGTCTTTATAAAACAACTCAAAAGTATCCAAGTATGAAGAAAACTTTATTTAACCTGTACTTTAATATACACATGCCACTTTGTTTTCAAATAAAACATTCTCTCCCAAGTCGGATTGGATAACCTACAAATCTGACGAACTTTTAAGATCGAAGTTTTTGTCACTCTTTAACTCCACTCTCCATTAAGGTGTAAAGATTGCGATTCGATTAATATAAAACTTTTTTTATGGCGCGATAAATAAAAAGATTGTTACGCTCGTTTGATATATTGATATACCCGCATTTTCTCCAGAAAAATCAAACAACAGAGAGGCGTTTTTGTTCTGAATCAAAACTGTAATTCACAGTCCGAACGTTCGGATCAAAACTTAAGAATACAAGGGTATAGTTCAGCGATACTTTCTAGTATTTTTGGTACTTAATTGTTGTCTCCGTCCCTTCCAGTAAATCCTTTATATACATGTATATATATTTGACGTGTACGGACCATGGTCTTGCTTGACAGAAATAGAACATCACTTGCAAATGTACGGGAAATAAGAGATACTAGACTTTGCATAATAGTAAAGCATTTTGGAATAGAATTTAGGCAAGCAAAAAAAAATCAGTTTTGTTTGTTTTTTATGGTTTGTTTAACTCATGGATGTAAATCGTCTGTGTATACCAAAAAAAGGTTTTAACATACTAAATGCCTTACATCTGTTTACCTATTAAATCTCTTCACACTGTGTTTATATGACAAGAAGTTACGAAAAGTGTCACACCTGAGTTCGTGTGATTTTGAATGGAAATAAAACAAAAGGCGTAAAAATAAAATATATTATCAAATTTTACTTTTGTTGATAAATTGTCATTTCATCACTTCAAGGATTTATAGTCTTACTATATAAATCCTTGATCACTTCAAGAAATATCTAACGGTCCAAAATGTTCATTTATGGAAGGGATTTAATCAGAAGTAATGTTTTAAGCAATTTATCAATTTGTGCACGATGGATAAGTTGTATTGTGAGAACAAAGTGAAACCAAAACATCTTTGCTAAATAAAATGTTGAAATTTTAACAAACTATTTTCTCATATAATATCACAAAAAAAATTTAAAAAGTAGTTTTTATTAAGAAGTTATTAAATTGTCATCATATTGGACTTATGCATGTCTTTGTATGAAACATTACATTATTATATAGTCGAAATGTTTCATTTTTTTTTATAGATTACTTTTAAATTATTCTATGTAGCACAACTGTTATTCGGTATTGTTGTCGAGAAAATGATCGCGAAAGAATAAGTAACGGTGGTATTGCAATTGGATCGTGAATGATCTAGTACAGGATCGTGATTGCAATAAGATTTCAAAATATGCGAAAAAAATATCAGTTGTATTATCATAAGGCGGTAAAAATCAGGAAAACAAGAAATATGTCTGTCAAAATTGATCAACATTTTGATCAGCATCTAAGAAAAATCAAAGTTTTAAATATCTTTATCCTGATGAACCCTTTTTAATACAATAGTAATACTATACAGAAGTTACATGAAATGAAAAGCACAGATATACATAAAATGAAAACATATAATATTAGTATGTACCATATTTACAATAAATAGAGTGACAGATTCAGCCAAGAGAACACACACATTAATTAATATGCCTTATAAATGTACTTCAAGTTGGATTTTTTTTCATATTGATTTCATAACTTCCTTAAATTTAATTGTATTTGGATAAGCAATCTACTTTTTATCAACCCTTTCTTTCTGTAGCCATAAATTTACACATCATTATGTAATGAAAATCACTCCAAGATCTTTTGATATCAAATTGTTCACGTATTATTTTATCTCTCTGATTTTTTTCCACCTATGGTAGTTTATGGTTAATCAGTGTAAATTGACAGAGAGTGTAAATATCCCGGGGTTCCAAAATGTCTGCTAAATATTTCTCAAAGTAAAAAAATCCCAATGCAATGTTTTCGGTTTCGTTTGAATATCTGAATACCATGTTTGTTTAATTTGATCTTGCAGAGATGTTTTAATAGTAGTCTTCAACCAAATTTCATTCATACAAGTTTTAACTAACCATATTATAGACTTCTGATAAGATGAAACTAGTTTCTTTAAGATTCTATACCTTTTATCCATTTAAAATTTACAAGTATTCCGCTTGTTCATTTCGAAAGCTATAAAGAGACACTAATCCGTGATTTCGGATTCCCAATCCGTGATCTCGGATTACTAATCCGTTATCTCGGATTCCCAATCCTTTTCTTTTCCTGATCAATAATCCGCGACCTCGGTTTCCAGTCCGTGATCATGTGTCATGTTCCCATATTAGATCATATTACGTGTCATGTTTGATGGTTGTTGAAAACTAATTATGTAACAAAAAATAACTTTACTTATAAATAATGAGTGATTGAAGATGTTTGCTGATCTTGTTTTTTATTTTTTGTCAGATATTCGAAATCTTCTGGTTTGATCCATGTTTGATAGTAAAATATAGCCTGATTTCTGTCCTGCGCATTACTTTGGTACCTTAGAACTTAAATTGACCAAACTTGGTATGCTGATGCATCATGGGAAAGGAATGTGTCAAATATTAAAGTCAGGTTATTCTGATTTTTACTTTGACCTTTGACCCCACGTGGCAGTTAACACGTTGTCTGATTTGTGTACGATGTGTAACTTTTGTATTCTCTGAAACTGACATTATCAAGATGCTTGATTTCTTGATTGACAACATATTTGTTACGTTTGGAGGACGTGTTTTTCAACAGACTGTCGGAATTCCAATGGGAACCAATTGTGCCCCTCTTCTTGTCGACTTGTTTCTTTATTATTATGAGGCTGACTTCATACAGGAACTTCTTAGGAAGAAAGATAACAAGTTAACAATATCCTTTAATTTTACGTTCCGCTATATAGATGATGTTCTCTCACTAAATAATACAAAATTTGGTGACAATGTTGAACGAATCTGTCCCATCGAACTAGAGATAAAGGATACTACAGATACAGTTAAGTCTGCCTCATATCTTGACTTACATCTAGAAATTGACAATGAGGGTCGGTTGAAAAAAAAAATTTACGACAAAAGAGATGATTTCAGCTTCCCAATTGTGAACTTTCCATTTCTATGTAGCAACATTCCAGCAGCGCCTGCATACGGAGTATATATCTCTCAATTGATACGATGTTCCCGGGCTGGTATTTCCTATCATGATTTCCTTGATAGAGGATTGCTGCTCACAAGGAAGCTATTAAACCAAGAGTTCCAAATGGTGAAGTTGAAATCATCCCTTCGTAAATTTTACGGACGCCATCACGAGTTGGTTGACCGTTATGGAATAACCGTTTCACAGATGATATCGGATATGTTCCTTATGTCGTAACTACAGTACCCTTCCCTTTTCACGAATGTGACCTACCGAATTAGACTATTTACCGGATTTGTAATAACATAAGCAACACGACGGGTGCCACATGTGGAGCAGGATCTGAGATCACCCCCAGTTTTTGGTGGGGTTCGTGTTGCTTAGTCTTTAGTTTTCTATGTTGTGTCATCTGTACTATTATTTGTCTGTTTGTCTTTTTATTTTTGACCATGGCGTTGTCAGTTTGTTTTCGATCTATGAGTTTGACTGTCCCTCTGGTGTCTCTCGTCCCTCTTTTGTACCGTAACACTTACATTGACAAAACTGTGTATGTAGAAGAATAATGCGATCGGGATAGATGTGACAAATACCAAAATCAGGTCACTCTGACCTTGACCTTAAAGTTCCTCATAAATACACCAGAAACATTCTCTAATCCCAGTAGATTCACAATTGAAATTGTTTGATTCATAAGTTGAAACTTTTCTTGTGGGCGACCGTGTGAAGGTTTCGGTTTTGAAAATTTAAATAGTTTTGAGAAGGTACTAGTAAATTGAAATTTATAGATTACTGATGCTTAGATCAAATTCTAATGCATAGTCTTTCTTTATCATGGAAAACGAAGATTTTGTCACACATCGTTTTTAGTTTGCCATTCAATTATTCTAAGTCGCAGAAATTAAAGATTCATAGAAAAACAGAAAAGAGCATGGTAAAAAAAAAGAAAAACAACTGTTCACAAACACTACGCAGAAAACTAGATATTAAAAAAAAAACTCCACCGAAAAACTGATAGAATGCGTAATGATTTTATGTGATGAATTGATAGATCATATCTTTTCTTTTCGATCATGTGGTTCGGAGGGATCACCTGCGCCACTAGTGACACTAGCCGTGGCTATTGTTATAACTCATTCATAAACAAGTCATTTTTAGATTAGACACCTTACAATAGCGGTTGATAAATGTTTCTTGTATAATCTTAGGACAACACAAATTACAAAAACATAGGCACATATTCATTCTGTATATTTCTATAATTTGAAATTAAACAAGGACAATGAATAAGGGAACAAGACGTATAGGGAACACAAACATTGAAAAATAAAATAGCACAGAAAAAACAACTGAAAAAAACCAAAGCAAAAAGTAGTCCATGAGCTCTTTAGAATTGAATAAAAGAACAGAGTTCCAATGTCCCTCGCTTTGCACATATTTTATCTGTTCTGTCCAAGGGCAATAATTGAAAAAAAAAATAAATTGTTCTTTAAACTTTTTAAAATTATCTTAATAGAGAGTTGGAGACTTGAGAGCAATTTCCGATATAATTAAAATAATTCTTAGGGAAACTCATTAAAAATATTTGATCGGCACTTATTTTAGAAATTTTCCGATACATTGCTGTCATATACCCTTGATATGAGTTTCATAAAAATCTGGCAGAAATTGTACAACAATACAAATTTCCATATAATTTATATTTCTAACGAGCATTACTCTTTTAAAAAAAGTTGATCGGAACTGGTTTTTGAACTCGCCTGAGACATTGCTGATATAAACCTACAATATGAGTTTCATAAAAATCTGGCAAGAATTGTACACATGAGATCGATAACGATGCAATTTTCCATATAATTAATGTTTCCAAGGGGCATAACTCTTAAAAATATTTGATCGGCTCTGATTTTCGATCTGGGCCGAGACATTGATGATATAAAACTATAATATAAGTTTCATGAAAATCCAGAATTGTACACATGAGAGCGTTAACAAGACCGGCCGGTATTTCTATGTCCCCCGCAACGCGTTGTGCTGGGGACAACTTGGGTTGACCATATGTGCTCCGGAAGGGTAAGCAGTTCCTGCTCTACTAGTAGCATTCGTCATGTTGCTTATTGCAAATAAAACATCTGTGACAAGTCGCATTCGGTGATGTCAAAATCGAGGTCGGGGTGAAAAAGATAAATAATGAATAAAATTCGAAATTAATTTAAAGTAACGTGTACTAAGGTTTTATATGACTACTTGGCGTTAATCTTGGCATATTTACAATAAATAACAGACAATTTGAAAAGTAAATGTGATTTTATAAATATACACAAAATAACAATTGCAAAACAAAGCACCAAATCTTACTCATACAGGTCAATGATCTATATATTCCCCTAATCACCAAAACGAATGTTTTTTTTTCTCACTAAATCAGAAAATCAAAACGGCTGTTATTTTCACTTGATACGTATAACTTTTCTGGTGTCAATTCTACCAGAGAATGCCGGACACAATAGCACCACAATGTTAAAGCACCAAACTATCTCTAGCGATCCAATTTCAACTTTTGATATTTGTTTTAAGTTGAGCGGAGTATCTTCTATGTAAGTTAGACATAGTCTTTTCCCGACGTCTCTCCTCAAGTGTTGCAATTTTTCTTCGTCTATATTTCGTTTCTGCGTCAGAAGAATCTTCACTGCCGTCAAAAGAAAGTTCACTAATACATTCATCTGATGAATTACCGTCTGATCTATAGTCGAACCTTTTTACACATCCTGATCTATAGTCAAACCTTTTCACACATCCGGCTGCAGTTTGTCGAATTCTTGATTTCTCTTGTTTAAGAAATTCCGGAGTTTTTAGTTCTTTTACCAAAGGAGATTTTTTACGGATGTCTGCTAGTTCTTGTTTTAAATTTTGCTTTTCCTTTCGTAATTGCAACTCTTTCCTCTGCTGCATTTTTTCAATGTCTGTTAAATGTGATTTCATCCGATTATTTGCTCCTTTGTTACATTTTTCTGCGTATTCTATATCCATAGATTTCCCCTTAGGTGGAACATTAAGGACAACAACTAAATTTGCCATCTTCTAAGTTTTATGTTGCCTGATAATTTCTTTCGTTAAAGTGAAAAATAAAATGCGTTGGTCAATATTTATACCTTGAAATAAGATCTCCTTCAGTCTAAATATCTCCTGGACTGTTCGAGGGACATCTCCGTAACACAGTCTAATGGGGTTGATCTCCCGGAGAGCTCTACAATGAAACCGGAGAATATTTACAATTGAAAGTAGTGATCCTTCATTAAAAGGTGAACGGAACAATGAGTAATTTGTCAAGGAACAAGAAACAATATATTTGTATTAAATGTCGCACCAAAGAATAATCCTTTAATACGTAAAGATTTATTGTTGTTTAACAGTTACAATTCCCTTGCACTTTTTAAATAAATAATATGTAAGCTGATCCTTTAATTGATGGATCACCGAATGACAAAACACAAAAGAACCTAACGCCACCTGAAGACCCAGCGGAATAACAAATACTGCATACCTACTTACATGTTTCGAGGCATCCATACAAAAGCATGCCGATAATATTTGTTTTGAAGCAATTACATTTCATTTGAACAGTAGATTAAATATTTACTTTTATTTTCTTTAAAGTTTGACAAAATAATGATATTATCAGAGTAAAACATTAATTTAAAATATCTTGTAATATTTATCTTATAAGTTGCGTGATAAATTGTATTTCAACCCGTTCATTCAGTTCACATTAAACATGCAATAATGCCTTTAACTCTTTATTTTAATTGATTTAACCTGACAGCGATTTTATTTGAAATATATTGGAAATGTCTAACACTAATAAAGAATCCCCGTCTATAGATATGAATACATTTTACGAATATTTTTAAGGATTTAAATGCTGGAGAAGAAGGAGATTCATATACTCCAATTTATGATGATAATCCTGGATGAGAACAAACAGAATTAGAAGTTTTGGAAGTGGGGAAGAATTTAAAAAATAACAAGACTCTTGGTTCCGATAAAATCCTGAATGAATATTTGAAAAATTCAACCCAGTTTTTGTATTCTTTTGCTATAAATTATCTAATATTGTATTAGATACTGGAATTATAAAAGACACTTGGGCAAATGGCATTATTAAACCTGTGTTCAATAAAGAGTTGCGCCATGAACGCATGATACGCCCGTCGCTTTTACAACAATAAAGTTCCATAATTACTCAATGCCATATCAGAAATTTATAAAAACTAAAGTGAGCTTATTTTAATAGATATAAACACAGTCACCAAAGTTTTATGAAGACTGCTCAAAGCGTTTTTGAGTTATTATCCGACATTTTGACGACGGACGGACGGAAGGACAACGGTAACCATAATACGTCCCGTAAACGGGCGTATAAAAATAAGGATAATGCTATAGACCTTGATAATTATTGAGCTATTACACCAATCTATTGTTGAAAGTGAAAGTAGTGATTTGGCAAAAGTGAAAGTAGGGTAGAAATTAGCCTTCAGCATTTATTCAAGATTCAACTCCTACCATTTGCATGTTTTTATGGCTCTCAAAAGAGAAAGAGCAGCGATGGGTTGTACTGGGACAAGCATATATTATTAGAAAAATAATCTAAGCAATAAAATGTATTCATGTTTAAACCGGTGCAATTTTCTAATTCAGTTTGACTTTTACAAAGAAATGCATTGTAACCAATGGTAAAAACAAATGTAGTATGAGGTCTTATTGGTGTTAGACAAGGAGAAAACTTGTCTCTTTTTCTATTTTCGATTTTCTTAAACGATCTTAAACAAAATTTTAGAAATCCAGAAAGTCTTCCTTTAGAACCCTTTTTAAAGTAAAATTTGAAAACGAAATTCATCTTTGAATTTTTCGTAGTATTGTATGCTGGGGCCTGGTTTTCGAAAGTATCCTAAGATATGTCATTAGATATATCTTAAGACAAACTTTATGACTTTCTTATGACTATCATATGATAAGTCATAGAATATAAATGAAAGCTGTCCTAAGATAGTCATACCTATGATGCTCTTATGACTGTCATATATAGTGAACATATGTTCTTTTATTGTGAATAATGATTAAAAAATGATGAAAATAGTTAAGGAAATAATAAGTATGAAAATAATAATTAGCACCATCCTTATTAATAACGAATATCTTATTTTTTCATTATAATGAACATGAAATTATAATAGTATATGAAAAAGAACTAAAATCCGAGTTGATAATGTGTTTAAATTTATTTTGTATATATATATGTATATAATAAAATTCTAGAACTTCGTATTCATGTATTATTATACATGAAATATTATTTACTTGTGAGTACTTTTAAGATTTGGTACATCGAGTATCGGGTCCCGCTAAAAACGAACTGCTCGTGCAAATACGTTAATAAACTACATAATCATGAGTAAAGAGGGAGTTCGAATTTTACGTCGAAGGAGATTTAAATTTTAATTGAAAAAGTGAAAAAGAATAAATCTTTACTATTTATCAGACTGAGCAAGAAACAGTGCCAATACAAGAGCACGGGAGGCTGCATGTGCAAAGATAAATTCAATAAATTCCTGTCGTAACTTTAATAATAATCGTAAGACCATCATAAGTCATGTCGCGAGGTGTCTTTAAGTTTACGATATAAGTTATGACATATCGTAACTTGGGACACTTTCGAAAATACATCTCACGACTATGACATGTCCTAAGACCATCTTAAGACATGTCTTAGTCCTAAGATACTTTCGAAAACCAGGTCCCTGATGTATATGATAGTCATGTTTTCAGAAACAAACGAAAGTGCAAAATTCCTTAGATATTGTAAAGGTAATTGCGAAAAATAGAAACTAAAAGTTAATATAAAGAAAACTAAAGTTATTGAATTTAGCAAGAGGAAAACTCTGAAAGTTAGAAACACTACGCTTAATTTCATCGTTTATGGAGAATGGAAAGATTTCTTCTTGAGATAAAGGTGATTTTTTTACTTCAGAGTATAAGCATATCTTTCGGTTCCGGTTTGGCGGACACATTTTTGGAAAGCTGAGAGTAATGATTTAATGAGAAATAGTATTTAAAAGTAGTATAGTGACATTATCAACTAGTATAGGGACCATAGTAATGACTTTTTGAGAGAATTTGAAGTTAAGTCCTAGAGATAGAGCCAATTTCTCGCCTGTAAACAGTAGCCGACATTTTGAAAATTTTTGTTCGGAATAAATTTTAATGAGTTTGAGTGGCTAAAAACAATATAGTGACACTTAAAATTAGTAGAAGAAACAAAATAAGGACTTTTTGAGAAAATTTAGGGTTACACACGATTGTAAACATTGACCATCATTTTGAAAATTTTGATTGGAATAAACATTCATAACGCCGAGGGATGAAGATTCCAGGAAACAGAGATGATCGTCAAGTTCTATTTTGAAAGGAACAAAGGGAGCAGAGAAAGGGAAAGAAGGTTTGAAGTGTTCCATATGTACAAATGACTTTACGAAAAGTAGAGGTTATTTGGTTAAGAATGGTTCAGACTGGTCGAGTATTGTTCAAACCTATGGTCGAGTATGGTTCAGACTGAAAAAATAGGTCGAGAACTGGTCAAGTATTGGTCGAGTTCAGGTCGAGAATGGGTTAAGACTGTTTCACACTGGTTGAGTAATAGTTCAGACTATTTTCAATAGCAAAGATAAGGGTCAAATACAAATCAGTACAGTCGAGTATGGTTAAGATTGGGGTCGAGTAATATCAAGTAAAATTCAAACCAATTCAGACTGGTCGAGTAAAAATCAGTACAGTCAAGTACAGATATAGGCCATTTCAGACTTTTACTGGTTTGTAGTGTTAATGATAATGAAACTTCTGGGAAAGTCATATATGTAGTAAGAAACCCCCCGTTGGAGAGAAAAGTGGTCAAATTCAAAATAAAAGAAACGTAAAAAAAGAAAAACGTAAAAAAACCAGCTCAGTGTTTTAACAATAGTTCTGGTGGATTGGATTTTAATGTAAATTAACAGAGTTTGAAATGTATATACACGAATGCAGACAGTTTTTGAAACAAATTTGGCGAATTTAAGCAGATATATGTATAAGGAGAGATACACTAGATAGCATAGCTATAGCAGAAGTGGCACCGAAAAATACAAGATACACTATAAATAAAGCCGAACAAGAAATATCAGGTGATGATTTCTTTCCAGGAGGCTTCCCATTAGATGCCAAACGTAGAATTGTAGTATATGCAAAGAAAACTTTAAATGCAGTTGAAGTAAAAATTGACACTAACATTTAGGAAAGTATATGGATTAAGATAAATCTTAAGTGGAATGATAAACTGTAGACAGAAGTCCGTCTTTAGTGAGAGCAGAATGGACTGCAAAGGAAGAAACAAGTATTGCATTTCTAGAATGTATTAGAGATAAATATTTGTATCAGGTAATATATCAGCAAACAAGGGAGAATCTGCAAAAACAAACAATAGTTTTTTCTGCTTCATATCGATCTGATGAGTTAAGCTTTTTTCAACTGATTTTTATAGTTTGTTCTTATGTTGTGCTGCAACAACACTGTCACAGGTTAGGGGGAGGGTTGAGCTCTCACAAACATGTTTAACCCCACCATATTCTTTATTTGCCTGTCCCAAGTCAGGAACCTGTAGCTTAGTGGTTGTCGTTGGTTCATGTCTGTCATGTTTGTTTTTCTTAGATTGTTTTGTTATAATATAAGCCGTTAGTTTTCTCAATTGAATTGTTTCATATTTTTCATGTCGGGACCTTTTATAGCCGACTATACGGTATGGGGTTTTCTCTTTTTTGAAGGCCGTACAGTTGCCTATAACTGCTTACATCCACTTCATTTGAACTTGGGTGGATAGTTGTCTCATCGGCAATCATACCACATCTCCTTATTTTTTTATAATAAGATTTTTTGGAAATTTGTTAACGCCAAGAGGAAATGTAAAAGTGGTGTTTCTGAACTACATAAGACAGATAAAGGTACTTATATAGCTAGCTGTGATAACAATAAGGCTGAAATTTTAGCAAATTGTATCAGTAGTGTCTTTACTAAGGAGGAGGTTGATGATTTACAAAATATGAATGCTATAAATGAGACTATAAATGATGTAGAGTTCATCACACAAGAAGAGATCAGATAATTATAAAAATGAGGAGATGTGGTTTGATTGTCAATGAGACAACTATCCACCAAAGTCAAATGAAGTGGATGTAAGCAAATAAAGGCAACCCTTCGGCCTTCAACAATGAGAAACACCCATTAGTCGGCTATAAAAGGCTCCGCAATCAAAAATATAAAACCATTCAATTGAGAAAACTAACGGCCTAATTTATAACAAAGCAATTTACGAAAAACTAATATGACAGATATGAACCAACGACAACCATTGAACTACAGGCTCCTGACTTGGGAAAGACACATAAAGAATGTGGCAGGGTTAAACATGTTTGAAGGTGGCATCCCCCTTGACCTGGGACAGTGGTGTAACAGTACATCATAAGAACAAACTGTAGAAATTAGTTGAAAAGGGCTTAATAGATCGATACAAAAATAAAGGCAATAGTAGTATACCGCTGTTCAATAGTCATAAATCGATTTAACTAAAACAAATCCGGGTCACAAACCAAAATTGAGAGTAACACATCAACTATAAGAGGAAACAAAACGGAACAACAGAAACACTGAACTGCTACAAAAAAAAACGCCAACATACGTAGAAACGGACTATGTGATAACAAATGCCATATTCCTGACTTGGTACAGGACATTTTAAGAAAAAATGGTGGGTAGAACTTGGTTTTATGGCTAACCAAACCTCCCGCTTATATGGCAATGTTAAAAATTCCGCTAAAATGACATATTACGTGACAGGAATACAGTACAAATAAATGCAAGAACATTCAGGACAGAGAAATACATAAATAAATAGTATAATAGTACATTTCAACATGTAAACCACAGTATGACAACGAATAAAATTAATTTACGACAGAACACACATACAGCACAATAGAATAATGAACGATGCGTCACACGAATGTATCAACGCCACAAAAAGTGACGTCACAGGTAAATTTCTAAAAATAGAATATAAAATTGCGATAAAGTTTGTAATGGTGTTATTTGATGCACCCTCTAACCATTACAAGAATATTAATTTAGAACCGTGTCAGCAATGATGTAATTATTTGTATTTATAACCATGTCGGTTTTTCTTCTAAATCAAACTGTGTAAAAACAAATAAATCCTGTGCATATAGTTGCTTCAAACTAAAAATCACACAAATGAACTACGTGATTAATATCGTTACTTCTACATACATATAGAAAATAAAAATAGAATTAAAACCACAGACGATAAGACAGAAAACAACATCCAACCAGAATTACAAATGAAACATCATAACTAAATACATGAATGTTAAATGTACAAATACCGAGACACATCTAATAGCAATGCGAATTTACACTCAGCAAAACAGTCATATTCGGTAATAGGTCACGTTCGGTACTTAGAAGTCCAGACGACATAGATGGTAAACAACAATCTAAGACGTGGAAAAAATGTCGTTAGTTAGTTTAGACACAGACACATAGATCAACCAATTCGTGATGGTGTCCATAAAATTTACGGAGTGTCATTTTTAATCTTTCCTCCTCATAACTCTGTTGGTGCAGTTTCTGCGTAAGGAGCACACTCCTGTATATGAAGTCCGTATAGTGTGAACATGCACGAGCATAACGTATCAAATGAGATATGTAAACACCTACGATGGGACAGAGGGTATGTTACTGCTGAGAAATGGGAAATTGATTACTAGTATTGGGAAGTTGAAATCGTCCCGTTTGTCATAGATTTTAGTGTGAAGTCGTCCATCTGTGTCAATATTGAGGAAAAGATCAAGGTATGAAGCAGTCCTTCTAGTATCAGTAGTATCCCTAATTTCAAGTTCACTGGGATATATGAGATGAAAGTACTGGCTGAAATATGGGTTATTCAGTGATAGGACATCTTCAATATATCTGAAAGTAAAATTAAAGAATTTCGCAAGGTGCTATTCTTTTTGTCTTTTAGAAGGTTTTGAATGAATTCTGCTTCATACGAGTACAAAAACAAATCGTCCAGTAGGGGTGCACAATTAGTACCCATTGGAATACCGACTCTCTGTTGATATATCAATCCTCCAAACCCAACAAATATATTGTCGATCAAAATGTCCAGCATTTTGATAATATCATCTTCAGTATATTTTTTGGTAGAATCAGTGTGGTTCTTTACAAAATAAGAATTATTATAACCCGTAACAAGAAATTTATATCAACGATTCCCATTTTTATAGAAAAAGCTCTGTCAGAAGAAACATCTCACAAAAACACAGACCGGACGTGGCAGGGTATTCATACATTCCTCACAACAAAAAAGACACATAGTACAGATCTGAGAGTACTCGCAGGTACTGACAGCTGTTCAAAGCCAATGATTAGTTGGTATAAATACCACAAAATCACCAGGCCCTAATAGAGCACATCCAATAGTTGTATATGAACTAAGCTCCATTATAGATAAACCTTTGTACTTTGTGCAAGTTGTTTGAAACCGGCATAGTTCCAGATAGTTGGAAGATAGCTATTATAACTGCGTTATCTAAAAAGAGTGACAAGAAGTTAGAATTGAATTATAGACCGGCCAGCCTTACCAGTATATTATGTAAACATTAGAAAAATAGTAAGGAAAAGAATTATGCACATATGAACTGTTTGTTGTCAATTTGTTTAGTGGTTAGCAGTATGGATTCCTGGGTGGAGGATTCACTACATTACCACTTCTATTAGTGTTGGACAAATGGATATATACTAGACAATGGAGGTATTGTTAATTCAGTATACATTGACTTTATGAAGGCCTTTGATAAAGTGCCACATGTTGCTACATAAAATGAGAGCATATGGTTTAGGTGACATAATATGTAATTGGGTGCAAAATTTCTTAAGTGACAGAAATCAGTGTGTACACGTTAATGAGTCCGATTCCAAATGGCATAGTGTATCTAGTGGTATCCATCATGGATCAGTTGTTCGTAATTTTTATAAACGACTTACCTGAATGTGTTCTATCAGACGTACTTTTATCTGCCGATGATACAAAATTATTTAGAGAAATAAAGGATGAAAGTGATGTACTAGCCATACAGTCAATGGAATGGAATGGAATGGAAAATGTGGATAGCGAAAAAGACATTGGAGTGACAATCGACAGAAATTTGAAAAAAAAACGTATTAAGACACAAGTGAATAAGGAAACCAGATTGTTGGATTAACTAGGATTTTTAAAACCTTGATAACAGAACACAAGGCCTTCTATTCAAAAGCACTTGTTCGTCTATATCTCGAATATGCCAGTAGTGCATGATCACCGTTTAAAAAGAAAGATATCGAGTCAATAGAAAACGTAAAAAGGAAATCCACTAGAATGCTACTACAATTGAAGAACATGAATTATGAATAAAGATTGCGTAAGTTAAAATTTCCAACTTTGAAATATAGACGCATGAGAGGAGATATGATAGAAACATTCAAAATTATTACAGGTTTTTATGATAAAAGTGTCACTACCGATATTTTTCAATTGAGTAACAACAATACAATAAGAGGGAACATTTATAAATTGATAAAACACCACAGTAAACGAGATATAAAAAGATAAAGCTTCACAAATAGATAAGTAGTAAATTTATGGAACAGCTTACCAGATCAAATAGTAACATCTCAGACAATTCATCAATTTGAAAACAGACTAGATAAACTTTGGGGAAATCACCAACTTATATATTACAACTAAGAAGAATATAGACCAATACCAGGAAGAAAGACTGAAAACTTTGAGCAAGAAGAAGATGAAGAACTACCTTTAGAAGACCAAATGGTGCTGCGGGCAATATTTACACAAGGTAGGGTGAAAGTTTATAGAATGATTTAATATTCAAGTTGGTGTAAAATTGTTAATACCGAAACAAAGCTTTGTAGTTTATTGATGCTTGGCTTAAGCCTAAAATTCGACACAGTTTTAAATGGGTTAATTTTATAGAAGCAATATTAAACAGTACCGGTATTGAATACATTTCTGCCAATCAAACGGCCTACTTTGATAAAGTTTACTTACAAAACAAATAATTCGTGATCAGTGTGTACAACAGTGGCCTAGTGATATTGAAAACTCGTCACGAGGAAAATTTTACTCGATATTTAAAAAAGGCATTACTTTTGAAAATTTTCTTCTTAAACTTCCTGATTATTTTCAGCCTTTGGATCACATATTTTATGTGTTCACATTTGCGTCTCCCTATCGAAACAGGAAGATGCCAAAATATTCCGAGGCAGGATAGAATATGCACTTGATGTAGGAGTAATATTGGTGATCAATTTCATTTGCTATTTAACAGTACTAATCAAAATATTATTGATTCAAGGGGGAAGTTTCTACCGAGCTACTTCGTAGTGAATCTTAATTATAAAAACATGGAAGGTCTTCTTTTATGATATAATGTACAACTATATAAACGACTTTTTGTATGTATCAAGATAATTCGAAATAAGAAGATGTGGTATGAGTGCCAATGAGACAACACTCCATCAAAGTCACAATGTGTAAGACGTTAGTTAACAATTATAGGTCAAAGTACGGCCTTCAACACGGAGCCTTGGCTCACACCGAACAGCAAGCTATAAAGGGCCCCAAAATGACTAGTGTAAAACAATTCAAACAGGAAAACTAACGGTCTAATCTATATAAAAAAAAACGTGAAACACTTTTGAACCACATCAAGAAACGACAACCACTGAACAACAGGTTCCTGACTTAGGACAGGTGCAAACAAATGCAGCGGGTTTGAATGTTTTAACAGGCGCCAACCTTCACTCTAACCTGAAACAGTAGTGTAGCATTACAACTTAGAAAGACACACTATAAATATCAATTGAAATGGCTTAACTCGATCAAAAAGACATATTAACACAAACAAGTAAACATACACTGAACGAATAAATTTGATCTATGACACAATATAAATAAAAATTAATAAAAAAGGTGATGTAAAACAATGTCAAAAAGACAACTATAACCTGGGACAAAATGGCGCTAAATAAAATAACGTACACAGGTAAATTTAAATATAATAATTTTGTTGTTAGGAGTACGGAAATATATTTTACAAAATAAAAAAAAATTGGTGTTCATAGTACGAGTACAGAAGTGAAAATTTATCGTCATGCTAAATACCTTTCAATGGTAGTACATATTAAAAATAGTGAGACGAGATATAACACAAAAACAGTAAAAATTGAATAACAAAAAGGCATTACAAATTGTGTCAAATTAACAGATCAAATTAACACGAAAGTACGATTTGAGAGTACTCGCAGTTACTGAAAGCTAGTTAAAAGCTGAAAACAATTAATAATAAAAAATCATGCATCAGAGACTAAAATCAATTAAAACACATCCCAGGGATTTATTGTTTTAACGCAATGGACAGTCAAAGAAGACATAACTTGTGCAATGCCAAAATAAAAGTATTTAACCTTATAATAAATATGTATTATGTTATAATAAGATTTTAAGATAAAGCTATCTCTATATAGAAAATAAACGTGGATGTGTATTAATACATCCCAAAAAAAAACATTCGAAAAGAATACAAATTTAGTTTTAATTTGTTGATGACAAAATCGATATTTGTGCCAATGTAAACAATATTCAAAGATCTTATTACAATATTAACAAGATACTCTTTACTAATAAGTTTGTTTAAAGGTTCGATGAGTTTACACGGATCACATAGTGATTTCCGCGCTTTTAGTACAATATTACCGCAAACTTTAGAATGTGAAATACAGGTACAGCCAAATTTACTAATCAAATATTTGTATCTATGAAAGAATTTACTAAATGTTTTAAGTGATTTATGGTAACGAAATCCCTGACTTAATAATTTACCAGTGATGCATTGATTCCGTTCGTTAAAATCTATGATATCATTACACACACGGGCATAACGAACTAGTTGGGATATATAAACACCGTATGATGGAGCCAAAGGAACATCGCCGTTTAAAATAGGAAGATTAACAATAGGGAATGAAAAATCGTCTCTTGTTGTAAATTTTAGTATGGAGTTTCCCTTTAGAAACAGAAATGTCAAAATCTAGAAAAGGACAACTACTGCTGTTTATGATAGATTTATTTAAAGTAAGTTCCTTTGGGTAAATTTCGGTAGTATATTTAGAGAACTCTGGATTATTTAACGAAAAAATATCATCAAGATAACGGTAGGTATTGTTGAATGTGTCAACCAAATGTAACAAAGACGTGTCTTTACTGAGTTTGGTCGTAAACTGAGATTCATAGCAAAACAGGAAAAAAATCTGCTATTGAAGGGGCGCAATTAGTGCCCATAGGAATACCTACTATCTGTCGATACACTTTAACGCCGAAACGTACATACTAGTATATGTTGTCCAGGAGAAAATTTAAAGCTTCAATCATATCTTCACATTTCAAGTAAGTGTATCTAGCATACTTTCCTTTTTCGTTACAAATAAATTTGCAATGAGATTTTTCAAAAGACCATTTAATTAAATATGAAAACTTTTTCTTGATAAGATTGTGTGGAAGTGTAATGTAGAATGAAGAATAATCATAAGTGTCAACAGAATTAAAAGGACCATCAAAATCACGTATTTTATCTAAAACCTCTAAAGAATTTTTAACACTCCAAAAATAATTCATACCATTATTTTCATTAACTTTATTACAAAAGTTAATAACAAGTTATTTGATAGTAGTAAGGGAGGTAGTTAGAAGCACTGACAGATTATTAGTAGAACACTTACTAGATGCGGAGATGAAATGAAATTTAAATGGTTGTTTGTGTAATTTGTGTAACCAGTACATAGTCGGGACTTTCAAATCTTCGGAAGAGGCTTTAAGCTGGGTAGTGGCAATGATATGCTTGTTTACAATTTGACTCTCTGTGGAGCGTACGGACCTGAATGTAGAAGAATTGATAATTTCGTTTTGGAGAACTTCCGTGTAGTAAATGAGTCACACCACCACTACATCATTGGCTGCTTTGTCTGTCGGTACGAATCTAAACCGATTTGCGAGTACTTGGAGTTTATATTTTATTCTAGAAATGGGTATATTATGAAACCTATTATTAATTTCAGAATTGTTTTCAAAATGAGATATACGAATATCAACAGTCTTCATAATTTTATTCAAATAACTGTCTAGAGATTTTTTATCAGATTTTTCACGTTTACACCAATTTTTACAGTAGGCAGACAGAACGTCTTTAATGACCTGGCTACACTTTTTCCAATCTATATTAGATGGAGGACGATATTTAAGTCCTTTCTATTTTAAATGTATTTGTGTTCACGTGTCGATTTAGAAGTCAAGTTGTTTGTTAGAAGCAGTATTTTAGGTTTATACGTAAATCATTGAGAGTATGCAGCAAAATTAAATAGAACAATCTTTCATTTACTGATTTAGTATGAAACTGTAACGAAGGACATACATAATATTTAAATATATTATTGTATTTCAAATGTTGCAAACATCTTTTAAGGAGATGTTATAATATTAGGAGGGAACTTAGATGATATTCAAACAGTATACGATTATCACATAATTCTAAATTGTATGGTAATATTAGTTACATAGTGTGCTAGTGACCTAATACGATATATATGGGGTCAGTAAATTCCCTATGGGATGAGAGCGAAGCTCGAATCTCCATATGGAATTTACTGACCCCATATATATCGTATTAGGTTACTAGCACGCTATGTAACGAATTTATCTTATCGACGATCCTAACATGTGGTATTTAGACTAGTGGCCTATCAAAGTGATCAAGTCTTCAATACCGTTAGTATTAAGAACCTTCTTCCATTGGTCTACAAAAACAAATGCCAACAATAACAACTTGTTAGTTTTAAATGTGTTTCATGAATTAATGTCAATCATTCATCATCAATTTCTTCGTCTGTTGAAACCTGTAAGATTTTTCCTCAACACCGTGATGTTTTTATAAAAGGACGTAACACCACTATTAACCGTGTATTGAAATAAGCCCCGCCTACTAACCCACTACGGCATATACACGGTATCCACGCGGTTTCTTTTAACCAATCATATTCCTAAAAATGTATAGTAGGTAAGATAAACGTAATTATCGCAGGATGATTATTCTTTTAATAATTCTATTATTTCCCATGCACATACACGTCATCGATACCGAAATGCCATAAATGTTTAATGGACAATAATGAATAAAAATTTGTGTTCTAACTAATAAAAAATCAAACTCTCGTATGATAGTAACTTCTCATGAAAATTGCACATCTGTAGATTATACACAAATCATCACGCGTCATATAGATAATCGCACATCACCGAAAGGACCATTGCACTTCGGCGCAGACAATCGCATCCTCATCGCACCTCCGAATCCTACATATATATTATTGATACCACTTATTTAATTCGTCATGTTCATGTCATGCTATTAATCATGACCTCGTGTTTACACGTGTATCTGTGTCTGAGTGTTTAAATCTTGAAACTAGACAGTTCAACATTCTTTCTTTCCTTTTAAACACTCTAGTAATTTCACTTTGGATTTTTGATTTTTGACCATGTTTTTAATTTGTTGATCCGACAGTCTTTCAGATATTTGTATATTTGCAAAACAAATTTCTTGGTAGAGGGGTCTAAATACAACACAAACAACATTTTCCAAAAGACCAAAAAAGTGAAAAAGTATATTTTAACAAAACGCATTTGACTAGCAGGTCGAACAACGGATGTTCTTAAACACTGCTGACTGCCATGGCGATTGCCAAATAAACGGATCACCAGATGGAACAAAATGGATCTTAATTATTAATTTAATACCAAACAGAAAACAATAAACTTGCAGAAAAGATGATATACCGCAAACATGAGGTGCAAAAATTGGTACGCCATATCCGGATTTCGACAATTAGTGTGTCTTCAGTGATGTTAGGAATCGAAATGGTATTTGGAAGGCCAAATACCATTTCGACATATAATTTACCTCAATTTAGGATAGACTCTTGTACTAGTATTTGTTTATATACATAGCTGATCTCAAAGTTACACCATTCTACTTGCCACTATACATTATGTACTGTGTTACAACCCTAGATAAAGCCGACGAGGAAAGGCATAACTCGACTAACGAAAGCTATATTTTATATAGCCTAGTTGGTCGAGTGGTCTATGGCTCTGGACACAGTGCAGGTGGTGTCGCCACAATGTCACAGAAGCAAGGCTTTCAATTCCACTGAGGAAAGAACAAAAAATTGTTAACGCAAATTTGTAGATTTAACATTTTTGGGCTAAATGTGAGACTAATTATATATATTTTCCGGACCATATGAGTATTTGGACCATACGACTTTTGAAAATAACTTCAAGAAATATCTAAATGAACTGTAACAAGATGTCGACTCCTTAACTCACAGAAAAATTGGTCATTGAACCCACTTTTTTTTCTTTTTTTAATTTTCTTTGTGTTTAAATTTGCTTTTATTAAATAAAAATTTCTTAAATATTTTCAACTATCGTTAGTTATCTAATGTGTTCTTGTTCCTATTCATAACATCTTATTATGACACTCAGATCGTATTAATAGGAGCAAGACCACATTGATTTAATGAAAACAAGAAGAAATCTTGTTTCTGAAATAATAATTTAAACACTTATGGACGATTAAATCGGAAGGATAAAGGCAATTTAAATTGACTCTAGCGAAGGCAAGAAAACAGATAAACCAAGATTCAGACTATAAGTAAAAGATAAGAGAATTCAGTCAGTAACTTGTGACTGTTTTGATTCAGAGAAGGAGCTGTGTGTTCCTGCAAAGGAAGTTAAAATGTATTCGAAATATACCTATATGGTCTGAATACTCATATGGTCCGGCCCGTTAATATCTAAACGAGTTTAATACTCATATGGTCATGACCATACGCGTATGGTCCAAATACGCATATTGTCCGGAACATAAACATTATGGTGTTAGCCCCATATAACCCCGGGTTATCCAAAAGGAAATGTCTGTCATAAAGTTGTCATATAATTAGACGTATATAATGAAATTAGAATTTGATGTGGCATCATGGTTAGTGACATAATCATCCTTCACGACAGACAAAACATAGCTGATCTAAAAGGTACACCACACCACCTTCTTGCCACTATACATCATTTACTGTGTTACAACCTTAGACGAGGGAAGGCATTACTCGATCGCGTCTAACGAAAGCTATATTCCTAAATAGCCTAGTTGATCGGGTGGTCTAGGGCGCTAGACACAGTGTAGGCGTTGTTGTTACGATGTCACAGAAACAAGGGTTCGAACGCCGATAATTATATAAGGGAAGAACACAAATTTGCTTACACAAATTTGCAGATCTAACATTGTTGGGCTAAATTTGAGACGAATTATATATATATATATATATATATAGATATATATATGTGTGTGTATATATATGCAAGTTGCTATCTCTGAAAAAAGAAATGTTATACGTGAACTTGCGTGTCTGTTATGATTGAGAGATCAGAAATTCATATATAAAGATGCATGATTTTACCTCATTCTTTAATTAAGATGTAGAAAACTGACATGGGTTCTTTATGTGACTGAGTGCTGTTTTGTGAGTGGCAGAATTCTTGTTAGAGAAAAAATTTCCAAAAGATAATATAACATAATACAAAATTGAGAAAAATCTTAAAAAATAGTTTGCCTAAATCAAGAATATTTAACCTTTCCTTGGTTATACCTGGGATTTAAATCTTATAATCTATCTAACAAAAAAAGGCACCGTAGAGCAGCAGAATGAATCGACTCAGTTATTTGAGTTACCTGAGAATATTATACACTTATTTACTGGCTATGAGTACAATAGCGGCTATGAGACATAAATTATTTCACGACGCGAAGCGAAGGGATATAGTAAGTGTCAAGGGTGACAATTAACTTTCTATTGTCCGAATATCCAGTAAATAAATGTTTTATTATAGAGAAGAAGCTGGTATATATTTCGGGACAATGATGGTTATTTTCTTTATACTGCACTCTTACAACTGTTTCAAATTAGATATTTTGGGTGAACAATCATTTTTGAATTTGATGCGGAGGACGTAAAAATTCCGCGAACTTTTATTCTTTATTGACGTCATAAATAAAACCCTACAGAAACGAATTGCTTATGTAATAAAAAAAAGGCTGTTTGCTTACAGTATTTCCCGTAAAAAGATAACCGGTTAATAGTTTTTTTGTGGGAAAATGTTTGCTTCCAGTAAATAGTTCATATCCAACAAATAGTTTTGAAAAAAATAACCGGTAAATAGTTTTTTTTTCATACAATTTCGTAAAAATAGTAAATTTATTAGTCTATAATTTTATTAAGAAAATACATACTGAGTAATAATAAAGTAAATTATTTTTAATTTTGATGTTTTTCCCTTTCGACAATTACAATCTAAATGTACTACATGTATATTGATTGTTAAAGTTGTGTCGGTAACTGTACTCTCTTAATTTATCTCGTTAGAGAATACTGTGAACGAGTTTACACGCATATGATATTGGCGAGATTTTGTACATGCCAATCTCGGGTTCTTTATATGTCTCTACCCAAAAAGAATCATAGCAACAAAAAAAAAAATAAACTGACCAACTGAATTAACAAACAAAAAATAAAATGAAAATAAGGAAAAGGTGTATCATTTCTGCTTATGAATATTCATTATCATGTGTAATAAATACAGATCTTAAGACAAGCATAAGAAAAAAATATTGGAAGTTAGAGAGAGAAAAGTTGGGAGTTAGATTAATTAACAAATAAAGAAAAGTTTTGTATTTAAAAAACTCAAAGGAATGTACATGCATGTTGTACTATTATTCTTAACTTGAACATGACTTTTGTAACTGGTACCATAAGCTATATGCATTATTAGGTGTTATTCTCCATTAAAACATCTGCATAGGTATCATTTCTGTTCGGTCTCATTGAATTCAAACAATTTCTAGAGCTTTGCAATCAATTTATTGCTGGTAATATTGACAAGAAAATTTGTAATAAAATCCTTTAAGTAAGTCCCCTAACCATATTTTGATTATCGGGGAAGCAGGATAAATATTGCTTAGATCTTTATTTCTTATTTTATTATTATTGTATCTTCATTTTCCTTTGCTTTACCTCGGCTCGATCATCTTAGTAATACTTACAATGTATCTACTTTGTATTAATTGTTGATTTGTTCTTGTCCTAATGTTACGATCATCTATTTCATGTAAAATAAATATCACATGTTGATAGATTAAAGATAATGAATACTTTTACTAATTCAGACATTTGGAATTATAATTAAAGCTTGTCAGCGGCTTGACCGCAAGTATTTATGTATCCGGTATCTTGTTTATTTTAACCATGTGCAATATGAGTATGTCAGCATTTTCCCACAGTATTCAACGCCATGAAAGTACGTCTTTCTGGATCCGCACTTGAATGGATAAAAAACGCGAGTGCTAGCTGTATCGAAAATCCGGAATCCCTGTTTAAGGCATTCAAGGACCACTTTCAGAATATCCATCCAAAGTGGCTTTTGGAGCAGCAGCTTTACGACCGTAGAATGCGCGAGGATGAAAATCTTGAAGACTATGCCAATGACATTGAAAAGCGATGCATACTATTACAGAAAAGTGAAAAGGACAAAGTGATGTGTTTCATCCGTGGAATAACGGCAACGCTAAGAATGTTCGTAATTCAACGAAATCCTCAAAATTGGCAGGAAGCGTTACATACGGCTAGATTAGCCAACGAATCCGTCCACGTTCTACCACAATTCAACCGTACAGCTGACGACCAAATGCAGATTTCGAGTGTGATGCAGTGCATCAAATCGCAAAATGACACTATTGCAAAATTGAGTGAATCTGTACAAAAACTAACTGTATCGCAAAATGAACCGGCTGTATGTGCAGTTTCCAGCATTACTTGTCAAATATGTGACAAACCAGGACACATAGCGAAAAATTGCAACCAACTACCAAGATTCACCGGCCCAAAAAAGGAAGAAAAGAGATGCTATAAGTGCGGTACCGTCGGACACATTCATAGAAACTGTCGAAAAAACTAGAAGTGCCTAGTCGTGTGAGGGCAGCCGCTGGGCTGAATGAACCTTTTACATGCCCCAGCGAAACTAACAATGTAAATATTTTTATGACTGGAATTAATTTGATAAACAATTATATTCAGATTAAGGTAGGACATGTTAATCGGTATGCTCTTATTGACTCAGGGTCAGACATTAATGTTATAAATGAACAAGTTATCAAGACTGTAAATTGTCGACAAGATAGATCAGATAAGACAAGAATTACTGCCGTTAATAATGAGCATTTGTCAATAAGTAGTGTTGTGTATATTCCAATTACAATTGGAAATCATATATTTAGTATAAAATTTTATGTTGTTAAAAGTATAAAGCCAGATATTATTTTGGGCTTAGAATTTTTACAATCAAATAATATTGTTATTGATTTTAATAATAATAAGATACGTGTAGACCCTAGACGTCAACTTATTTTAAGCAAAGACACTGTCATACCGCCGATGAGCGAGAAAGTAGTTGTAGCTAAAATAAGAGGTAGTTCTCTTCCTGATGAAATAATTGGTTTAACATCAGCATCGCCAAATTTATTGTCTTCTGGGTTAATGACTGCTAAGTCAATTAGTAAAGTAGATAAAAATCAGATTTTGTTTGGTGTGGGTAATTTTACTGATAAACCAATTACTTTATCAAAACAATGTAATTTAGGAAAATTTGTTTGTTTATCAAAGCACGATCAACTGTATGATTTAGTAGAGTATGTAATGTATCAAAATCAAGTATTGATGTTAAAAATCAAGATGATAAAACTTTGTCAGTAGATCAAGTATCTCAGTTAAAAGATTTAGTTGACAAATATAATGATGTTTTTGTTGGTAAAGACAGTAAGCTAGGTAAATGTTCACTTTTGAAACACAAAATTGAGGTTCCACAGGGAACCGCCCCTGTTCGTCAACGAGCATACAAGGTAGGCCCACGTCAAAAAGATGTTTTGGAAAACATGAATAAAGACATGCTTGAGCAAGATATTATTGAAGAGTCTATAAGTCCTTGGGGTGCTCCTTGTCTGCTCGTTGCGAGGAAAAATAACAATGGGTATCGTTTTGTTGTTGATTTTCGTTCTCTTAACAAACATATTGTAAATTTAGATGCTTATCCACTCCCTACAATAGACGAAGCGTTAGAAAGCTTAGGGTCGGCTTCACCGACGTACTTTTCATGTTTAGACCTTCAGTCAGGTTTTTATCAGTTAGAAATTGACCCCTCTTCCCGTCCCCTTACAGCGTGGCGTTGTCATTTGGGGTTGTTTCAGTTTAAACGATTGCCAATGGGACTGAAGAATAGCCCTCTGACTTTTCAAAGAGTCATGGAAGCAGTGTTGCGAGGACTCAATTGGAAATCATCACTTGTGTACCTTGATGACGTTATAGTGTTTAGTCGAACTTTTCAAGACCATTTATTACATTTGCAACAAGTTTTCGAAAGACTTCGTAATGCTGGACTTAAACTGCATCCGTCAAAATGTAACTTTGCAAAACGGGAGATACGCTATCTTGGACACATTGTCAATAGCGAAGGCATATCGCCCGATCCCGAAAAAGTGACCGCCATAAGAACTTATCCAATACCAACCAATTTAAAGCAATTAAGAGCATTTTTAGGACTTTCCGGGTATTATCGCCGTTTTATGAAGAACAATTCGAAACTTGCGTCACCTCTTTACCAACTAACGAGAAAAGATACGAACTTTAAGTGGACCGAACAGTGCCAAACGGCTTTTGACGAATTAAAAGAATCATTAAGTCAACCGCCAATCTTAGGATACCCTAAATACGACCAACCATTCCGTCTCTACACTGATGCTAGTTCGTTTTCGCTTGGAGCTGTACTATGTCAAGTTCAAAATGGCATTGAACGTATTACAGTGTTTAGTCGAACTATGTGCATATTACATGTTATGCAGGAAAGTCATTGTCTGCTTCTGAGAAGAATTACGGAATAAGTGAAAAAGAGTGCTTAGCTTTGGTATATGGTATAAAACATTTCGATTGTTATTTAAGACACAATAAATTTGAAGCTTTTGTGGATCATTCTTCTTTAAAATGGCTATTGACAATGAATGAACCTGTAGGAAAATTTGCAAGCTGGGTTGCATTATTGCATTCATACGATTTCGACATTAAATACCGCCAAGGGAAAATTCACACTAACGCAGACGGCGTATCAAGGCGGACTTATGATGATGAGGAAGATCAATCAGATAATTGGGATGAATTACCAACTTTCGAGTGTATTTCTAAACCAATTAATGGTACATAGAGGCGTGCCGAATTGACAAGTGATGCAGCAAAAGAACTGACCATAGTCACGTGTGCCGCTGCCGAAACGGAGAATGAAGAAAATGTAGTACTATCTAATGACAGTATCCGTGATTATCAAAGAAATGATGCGTGGTACAAAGATATAATTATTTATCTTGAAACAGAAACACTTCCAGACGATCCCAAGAGACGTAGAGATATTTTAACCATACACAACTCTTATGTCATAGACAATGGAACTTTATTTCACATTTATACTCAAGATAAACGAAAAGTTAAGAACATTGAAATAAACCTACAAATTTGTATACCAAAACGATTAGTGAAACTTGTACTTGAAGAAACACACGACTCTTTGTTAAATGGCAACCATTGTGGCATAAATCGTACTTTATTCAAAACGCGCTTACGATATTACTGGCCATCGTTAAACTCTGATGTTATAGATTGGGTAAAGTCTTGCGTAATGTCCAGCCAACGTAAGCGACCACAAACATTAACAAAAGCTAAATTAATGTCCATGCCTGTCCCCAGCCAACCATTTGAAGCCGTTAGTACTGATATTTTAGGACCAATGCGAAAGACTGTAACCAATGGAAATAAATATGTACTTGTATTTATTTGTTACTTTACTAAATATGTCGAACTTATACCTGTGAAAGACATTACCGCTGTTACCGTAGCAGACGCCTTTATAAAGAATGTCATATGCCGTCATGGTATTTGTAAAACTTTGCACTCTGACCGTGGAACGAACTATTTATCGAACATTGTTCGCGAAACTTGTCGTCTTTTAGATGTAGAAAACACAGACAACTAGTTTTCATCCACAGTGTAACGGTCAGAGCGAGCGAATGATGTCAACTATAGTGAATTCTATTTCCAAGCGTATTGATGATGACGAAGACAATTGGGATAGATTTATCCCGTTTATTCAATACTCGTACAACAATACACCTTACCTTGACATTACTGAATATACACCATTTTTTCTCACACATGGACGCTATCCTAGATCCTTGCTAGATATTAGCTTTGACAATTTTGAATTGCCAGTTACCTGCCGTGACTATATAATTCGTTTATTGGGAAATCTGGACAAATCACGAGAAGTAGCCGTGGAAATTCTCAAGGAACGAAAACAACAAATGGTAACAAAAGCAAACAGAAAGACACATGAACTACAGTTCGCTATCGGCGATATTGTGTACATATATCGGCCAGTTGTAACTCCAAGAAAGCATCGAAAATTCATGCGACCGTGGATTGGACCGTACTATATTACACAAAAACTTTCAGACATTCATGTTAAAATCCGCTGTAAATCAGATGGAAAACTAGTCAAGAACCGTGTTCACGTCAACCGTTTGAAACATGGGTTTTTATGGCATGATAGGCCACAGGACCCTGAACCTCCCCCAAATGTAGATGCCACTGAGCCCGCTATTCTTGCAGATGAAGAAATTCCCCCTAATTTTGTAGATAATACTGAAATACCCCAGGGTGTGGATAATGTGTCTCAAAATGGTGACCCTCAGAATGATAGTATTTCTGAAAAATTGTATGAGGTAGACAAAATTTTGAGAAAGAAATTTGTTGATGGTAAATGGTATTACCGAGTGAAGTGGTTGGATTTTGACTCCACAAATAATTCTTGGGTAGAGTACCAAGATTTAAATGAGAAATGTAAAAAATATGTAAATGACATGCATAAGAAAATATTTACTGATCGTAGAAGTAAAAAGAAGAATTAATTGTTTGTATTACACAAGTTTTGAATTTATATTTGTTTATTTCACAGACAAAACTTTGTTTACATGTTTGAATCATCGATGATTGGGTTGATAAGTTTGGTTATTTTTAGAAACATGTGTACTAGCAACTTGCATATTTGTAATCTATACACAATGACTATAGTACGTGTTTAGAAGTTTGATGTGGAAAACTTACCGTACTGTGTATATATTTTATTATTTGGTTTTGTAGCGTAAGTTTTTAATTTGAAATAAATATAGATTAGAAGGTAGATTTTTTTTTATAATTTTTTTTCCGTTTATAAATTTAAAGATAATTTTTCTCTTGGCTAAAAAATATTTTTTTTATCATTCCCGAGGAACTGATCACTCCTATGGTTTTGACAGAAAATGTAATTGATAACTAGTGATCTTTTACGTATTTGTTTTAGCTACGATTTAAAATTATTATTTTTTTCATTTCTATTTTAAAATTTTTGGATTTATCAGAGAGTGGTACTCTGTTTGAAAACCGGAGGTAATGTTACGATCATCTATTTCATGTAAAATAAATATCACATGTTGATAGATTAAAGATAATGAATACTTTTACTAATTCAGACATTTGGAATTATAATTAAAGCTTGTCAGCGGCTTGACCGCAAGTATTTATGTATCCGGTATCTTGTTTATTTTAACCATGTGCAATATGAGTATGTCAGCATTTTCCCACAGTTGTAATCTTGCACGTGTTGTCATGTAGTTCAGTTATGATATTTGACTTGAATAGTGAACATCAATAAAATGTAGTCTCTTTACAAAGTCTGGATTATTTAGGTTCCTTATGGAACCTCACAGTTGTCCCCAAGTTATAACCAAAAGGTGCCACGCAATACCTGAATATGCATAAGATATTTGTCACTGGGCGTTAAGCAATCAAAAATCAATGTGTATTACTTTATAGCAACAAATAACAGAATCAATAAAACAGATGTAACAGAGAAAGAAAATATATTTAAAGTTGCTCAGATTCCTTTAGATGAGGTTTTTCCAAACGCATTCAACAATTACAGCACTTGAAGATGACTCTATAATAACCAAACTCGATGAATCTACATTTTTTTTTGTCAATGCTTCACTTTGTGAAGTCTAAGCCAAAAGTTGAGGATTTTTTCCTCAGCGCTTTTCGGGACATATTCATAGGCGATGCCAACGTAACTATTGGGGTAGATTAGGAAGTTGTTGTAACAAGTTTTCGCTGTGTTCTTTTACGTGATTCAATATAGATAGACGGCGAGACCCTCTTTAGTTCGTTTGGCTTTTAATGGATTCCTTCCATATTGCCAACTTTGTACAATATATTTGAAATGTTGAATCAAGTCCTAAAGGAGCAACTTTCAAAGAAGCTGAAGCATCACAATGTAGTATATATGTCTGTTCCTTTATAGAATAAATTATCATCGCACGTACTAGTGGAATAAAAACTAATCGTTACAGATCTTTCACTTTTGTCGCTATCTGTTGTTGAGGTCGAGTTTCAATGTTTCAACAAAACTAATATCAGTTTAATCATCCTTTTAAAGTTTCGTTTTTAATGTACTAACTTGGCTTGGATCTATTATAGGATTAAACGCCTTTTTAAAGGAATTTATTGGTGTATAAACTCGACCAATTCACTCACAAACTAATAAAATATGTTTGTGAGTGACTTGGTACAGTTTATACACCAATAAATTCCTTTAAAAAGGCGTTTAATCCTTATAATCCTTTAAAATTGGAGATAAGGAATTTATTGTTCCACACTCATAACCTCTATCACACGTAAATTGTATATTTGTGTCATTGAATAGGCCTGGCGCATAAATATATTTGTTGGTTAACGCAAAAATATGTACTCCATGAAATTTTCAATCTGATAAAAAATAAACTACAAAAACTCTTATTATCATTCAAACGAATGTTTTGTGTTTATTATTTAATTTAACTATCAAGACCTATTAACTCGAATTGAAAATAAATTTTGTTAACGTCGATCCGGACTGTGCCATTATCGCCGCCATCTTGTTTACATTGGTTACGAAAAGAAGTTCGGTCAACGTCGTCTATCGAAAAATAAACAACGTCAAGAACAACTACCGGAAGTCCTCTCAACCAATGATATCAACGTATTTTCTTATACGCAAATCATATAAGAATTATTAATTCGTTCTGTAGTTATATCAGGAAAAAATTATTACAAAATCATAAATTTCCGCATGGTCAAACATTAAAGGTGGCGACAAACTATAAGCTTAACATGCCATTCTGATTGTTATAAGATCAAATTGTTTGAACAAGAACTCGTTTTGATATGCAATAAAAACAAACAATTTATAAATTAGTATTTCGATTTTGATGTGTTTTTATTTCCTTCAAAATTTCTTATTCTTCAAACTTCGACATATTGGGGCTAATATATGTTCAATTTTCTGCAAGGGGACTTTGAAATATACTTGAGTGAACCGAGTTTTCGAATCAAAAGAAGAATGCTCAACTATTGTATCCCATAAAATACATTGTTTTTGGTGTAAAAATTTAACTGCTTACAACAATGTGTATGATGAATTTTGAAATCTTTTTCAGGAGGAAAATTATTGCACTGTAGCGAAAAAAAAAGATGTAATTATACCATAATTCAAAAGCGGAAAGTAAAAGGCAACAGCAGTATATCGTTGTTCAAAACTCGTTAATCCGAATTAATATATAAATCAAGATATGACCCTGAGGGAATCGCTTGAACTCCAAATGAAGCTCGATCCGGAGAGTCGACAAAGTAAGCGTCTTCTTCTATGATGCAATCAATTCCAATAAAAATATCCAAATAGGGTTAAAACACAATCTGCAAATTCACAGATCAGAAGACTATTCGGATATCTTAAGGTCTATACGACCTATTTCACGATTGTTTAATAAACTGTATCTAAGTAAAAATGAAAAACACGCATGCTAAGAAATCCTTGCTTAAAATTCCGGTGGACCTCCTACGGCACCTAATAGTAGTTAAAGATCTCATTTCATTCAACAAATTAATGTATGACCTGCATGGACGTGTCGCTTAAAACACGGCCATATAGCAAATGGTCAATATTAATCATCCATGTAATTTGCTCTATGGGATGTTTGCAAAATTTCAACGGAGGCAATTTCTTGGCATGACGAGACAGCATCTCAGCGATAAAAGAATATGTTTGAAAGAACTATGCACTTGGCTACCTTTTTTTTCTTCAATTCGTTTTTAAAACGTCTTGGTTTCTTCAATTTGAATAATAGAAAATAAAACTATATATCAAACGAAAAATGGATAAAGTGAGAAACAAGTTTCTTTCATTAGTGAAAACTACTGCTTCATTGCTTATCTCAGAGTTTGAACCAAAACGTGGTAGTATGGTTCGACTCCAATCTTAATTGACTGAGATTGACAGTTTCCTTGCCGAAGGTCAGTGGTTCTCTCCGGGCGTCCCAGCTTTCTACACACAAAAAAAGCTGGGCGCCATGAAATAGCAAATAATGATAAAAGTGTCGTTAAAGACCAACAATGAATACATCTCATTGTATATCTTAGACTTTTCACACACATGTCATAGTTTTGTTAAACACGAATCTATTTATTTGAAATTGAATTTGACAATAGCAATTTTCCCGCATCGTATAATGGTGAATCCGGATAACACTGTAATATGTGCCGCTGGACATGAAAAAGCTTGACCTCTAATAATTTTGAATAACTAGAAGAATAGATGAATTTTAAAGCAGAACTATCACAGGTAGTAACCTCGGCATATCGAGGAGCGTTTAGTACAGTGATTTTGTCATAGTTTGGTTAAGTTGAACATGGTTAAGTTAAGTTACTTCCCCGAGCGATGGCCTCAGTTCTATTCAAACGAGCAAATAAAAAGCAGATAAGATGTTTGAATCTGTATTATAAGTCAAACGTTCTACATTGGAATTGTTGTTTTCAAGAAATTAACGCAGAATAAGCAAACTATCGAAATTGACATGGTTTGATTAAGCGATGACATGGTTTGGTTAAGTGTCTAGAAATTCGTCATGGTTTTGATCAAGTTTGTCATGGTTTAGATCCAAATTAATATATATGTGTTTCACTTCAATATTGGTAGTTTGTTTGAAAACGTTTGTAATTAAACGAAGTTACACAATTTGCCAACTGACTATGAAGAAAGAAAAGCCTTTTAAACCAAATTTGGAGGGTGTGATCGGCATACATTAAACAATTTTATTTTTCGTGACATGTTTTTATATGCAAATCATACCACTACGAGTGTCTTGTAAAAGAATTTGAAATAAATGAGCACTTATGTAATCCCACATACAAAAAATCAAGGATGAGATTTTGGTTCCATTAATATATCCCCCAGAACTAGAAATTAAAGAAACAACAGACACGGCTTCCTCTGCCTCATTTTAGACTTATGCATTGATCTTGACATCAGCTGTCATCTCAGTACCAGAGTCTATGACAAACGAGACGATTTTAATTTGAAATTATCAATTTCCCCACCTTAGTAGCAATATACCAACTTCTCAGTCTTAAATGCATGATTTGTTTTATTAATTGTTTGTGGCTTTGAACTAGACTCTCAGATCTGTACTTAGTGTCTTTTTGTTGTTTGGATGTACAAGTACCCGGCCACGTCCACTTGTATTTGTAGTATTTGTATGTTTATCCATCTGATGAGTTTAGCCTCTTTCAACTGATTTTTATAGTTCGTTCTTATGTTGTACTGTTACACCACTGTCCCAGGTTAGGAGGAGGGTTGGGATCCCGCTAACATGTTTAACCCCGCCACATTCTGTATGTATGTGCCTGTCCCAAGTCAGGAGCCTGTAATTCAGTGGTTGTCGTTTGTTTATGTGTTACATATTTGTTTTTCGTTCATTTTTTGTAAATAAATTAGGCCGTTAGTTTTCTCGTTTGAATTGTTTTACATTGTCATTTCGGGGCCTTTTATAGCTGACTGTGCGGTATGGGCTTTTGCTCATTGTTGAAGACCATACGGTGACCTATTGTTGTTAATGTCTGTGTCATTTGGTCTCTTGTGGAGAGTTGTCTCATTGGCAATCATACCACATCTTCTTTTTTATATTCACCTGCATATGAGATATACATTTCCCAACGCATTCGGTATTCAAGAGCTTGCAGCTGAGACTCAGACTTTGTAAAACGTCACCAGTGTCTAAGCAGAAAGTTGATGAACCAGGGGTATGTCAAAGAACGTCTCATCCTTTTTCTAAAAAAAAGTTCATCGGAAGATACCAAGACCTTGTTGATAAATATTCCTTATCAACTTCACAAAAAATAAACGATGGTCTTGAAGTATAGATTCTAGGTACTGTCGTTGTTTGCCATCTTAATGACGTCTTATAGTTTTCTTTTATTTGTCTTTGTAAATTATAAATTTAACTGTTTAGTCTATTTTTTGGCAATATCCATTTGACGTAGCTCGGTACTTTTACATCCCGTCATTGTGTTATTGTGCTATGGTAAATTTTTGTATTCTTGTCTTTCGTTTTTGCTGATGTGCGTTGTCTATTTGCCTTTTAGTTTTTCTTTGTTGACATATTTTTTTGTTTTATAGTGATTAAGATTATAACACAATACTAAAATTGAGAATGGAAATGGGGAATGTGTCAAAGAGACAACAGCCCGACCATTGAGCAGACAACAGCCGAAGGCCACCAATGGGTCTTCAATGCAGCGAGAAACTCCCGCACGCACCCGAAGGCGTCCCTCAACTGGCCCCTAAACAATGAGTATACTAGTTCAGTGATAATGGACGTCATACTAAACTCCAAATTATACACAGGAAAGTAAAATTAAAAATGATACAAGACAAACAAAGGCCAGAGGCTCCTGACTTGGGACAGGCGCAAAAATGCGGCGGGGTTAAACATGTTTTTTGAGATCTCAACCCTCCCCCTATACCTCTAGCCAATGTAGAAAAAACAAACGCACAACAGTACGTACTGACTGCTGTAACCCTATTTTTGACATTTTTACCTATTATGTCTATATGTTTTGTTCATACATTGTTGTCAATATAAAGGAATTTTATGCGACTGTCATACAAGTCAGAGGTTTAGCTGGCTATAAAACCAGGTTTAATCAACCATTTTCTACATACGAAAATGCCTGTACTAAGTCGGGAATATGACAGTTGCTATCCATTCGTTTGATAGTTTAAGCATTTGATTTTGCCATTTGCTTAGGGACTTTCCGTTTAGAATTTTCCTCTGAGTTCGGTATTTTTGTTATTTTACTTTTTCCTGCAATATAATTTAAATAGTCACTGCTCTTTTAAACTAGCTTTCGATATGATAATTACAAAAACAGAAAGCGCTGCTTCTGTTTCATATAGAATATTTTCTCCCTATGTCCATGATTGACTCTGCCAGGGATATCGTGGGCGGCATCACTTGTAAAATAGTTAAAGACGTCTACTTAAAGTTGCAAAACGTATCAGCTAGTCAAAATGAAATTTTTGTTTTACATTTTTTTTTCTAGCAAAGTATACATCTGTTGTTTTATTTTGAAGCAGTCTATGATGAATGAAAGGAGATGTGGGGGTTATACGCCCATGATATAGTAACCCAACTCCAAAACTAACCAAATGATATTAAGAGGACACCATATAAGGCTTCAACCATCCGCAAAGGAAAATGTTAACGCGTGACATGGACAAAAGTTAAAACTTATTTGTTTTATAAAATATTAGTGAAATCAAAAAAAAAAGTACTCACAAAGTTCCGAATGTATGAAAATGTGAATATGTTTTTGTAGTATTGTATACATTGGTTTTCTCATTTAAATTTTTTTACAATTAATTTTGTCGGAGGCTTTAATAGCTTGCTAAGAGGTATGGATTTTGCTCATCATTGAAGACCTTACGGCTACATATAACGTCACAGTTCCCAAATTGCACCGAGTACCCAAATTGTACCTATTTAGCAAAAATAGCAACGAAGATCTTACAAGTTTTCTTAGGGACTAAACAATTTGCATTTTTTCATCATTTGACATTGTGCACGTCTTTCAAATAGGTATATACAAATGTATATTTAAATATACACAAAACATTCACAGTATACATGTATATCAACAGATGAAGTGTTTACCGGAAAAAGTAAAATCTGTGAAAACGTTGCCATGCGATGTCCACAAAAAGTCATCTTTTAAAAATGAGCAAATACAATATGTTACAGGCATCAATTTCTTGAAAAATTAAAAGCTAGCATGGACTATTGTCAAATTGTTCTAAATGTTTGAATAAATAACACAAAACATCAGTTATTCGATTTTTACGGACGTGAATTTAAGCATAGATGCAATTTGGGTACTCCTCATAACCGGATCATGGGTCGTTCGGAGGTCGGTTTAAACCAATTTTTCCATGATACAATATGGATTCAAAATTTAATTGGTGGGACTATATTGTAAATAAGGATGTATCTACAAAATAAATATAAAATGGAAACTTTTGTCTTGATGGTAAAAAAACGTAGGTGATGAAACTGTCAAAATAGGTGCAATTTGGGTACCCTCAAGTATGCTAACATCTACGTCATTTTGGTCTCGGGTGGCTTGTTCTCTCATTGGCAATCAAACTGCATGTACTTATTATATAATACTACATTGTATGTGCGTTCATATGTCCTTTTGGAATTTCCATATAAAACAATTTTATAAAAATATATATAAATAGTAGTATAATGTCTGTTTATTCTGATCGTTACTATTCCATGTATTCCTTGATACACGACAAGAATCCCATAACTGAACCATGTCGAACATAAAAATAAACCATGACACCAATGCACCAAACCATGACACTGAATTTTCTGTAATCTTAAATTGTGTGTAATGGTAGCTATTTTTCGGAATCATTGACGGCAGTTTTATATTAAAACGAAATATGTGATGTAACAGACGGTAAGCAAACCACTTTTCTTTATGCATTAAAAACGAATCACAACTTTTAAATTTTGACATACGCAAGCATTATTCTGTGTCAAATTATTAACTATATGATAAAATAGGTTTTGTACTATCATATTAGCTATAAACAAAGTTACTTACCAGCTTGAATTTATTGTCAGAAGTTCCATTAACAAAATATTCGAATGTTTATCTTTTGGCATTGTTTGTCATCAAAAACACTTAACACCGTCATGTCTAACTTAACCAAACTATGACAAAAGCAATGTACTAAACGCTCCTTGATATGACGAGGTTACTACCCGTGACTATCTTAAATTTTTGTCAGCTATTTTAGGGGAAAGCAATAAGAAATGAAAAGATATTTAAGATTTCCAAGGATAAGGCAACATTGAAGGGGCCTGTCTTTAAAGGTTGGTGTGTCCATCATATTACATATGTGGCAACCTTTTGTTTGAGGCTTTAAGCAAATTTAACTTTTCAAAGTTATTTAAGTTTCATCACTAACTTAAAGTCGACACCTTATAATGTAGAATATCTATTTTAAACAGAAAAGGGTAATTTCTATGTCAAAAGATTGCAAAATTTTTGAGAATGAATAGAGCAGTCCCTATTCGAATGCAGCATTCGGTAACTTAGTAGACATGTCTTTGACAAGCAATACTTTGAACCACTGACAGTGTCTTTAACGATCCCATGCGCAAAAATGACAAAATTAAAAACAGAGTATTGTCCCTGCTAACCTGGAGAGTGTAGGTTTCAGCTCGAGAGTTCCCAAATGAAGACATTTTTTTTTTTCAGTTAAAAAATTTCAGGTACACAGTCTACAAAATGAAACAAAAGTTGAAAATCTGATGCTCGTCTTGGCGTATACTCAAGAATTTACTTATTCGGAACTGCTTAGAAATGAAAAGATGTCATAGGACACACGCGACCAGTCACGGCTTTTATAGAACGAGTTGCCCTTCATACATCTTTGACACATAGTCCCACAATGCCGTAATGTTCTAAAGCATAATAAAAAATATCTTAAAGTCCACTATAAAAGAAATAACATAACTAATAATCTTAACCATAAAATTTTATATGAAAAAAAACCCCACAGATATTAAAGTTTACATTCATTACAAATGGCAGGAACTATATTTGTAGACAATCGATTACGAGCGACCAAACAGGTCATTTTTCAAAATCAGATCATTTCGTCTTTTTCTATATATTTAGTTCTTTGAGTCTCTTTTTTGCTTTTTTTACTTTATTATTCATGACATGAAACCTTAACTTCATGTTCTAAAACATATACGTGTGCACTGTGCTTCAATGAAAAAATATGGGGTAAAAGTCAATGAGACAGCCACCTAGTGACAGAAATAACAAAAAGACATGTGCTCGGTTTTACGGTAAACCATATATATGCGAGATTCCCTCACGGGAGAACGGAAGAAAGACCATTCACAATTTGTCTTACATTTGTTTTTCTCTCTTTTAATTAAATAGAAAAAAACAAAACCTTTCGAATGTTGAGTTCATCAGATAAAAATATTCCCTGTGGAATAACCCCCCCCCCCCCCCCCTTTCTTTTTTTGGTGCTCTCCAATTTCAACCCTAAAATAAGGCTTTCCAATCTAATTAAAATTAAAACCTTGCTTTCTAACCTATCTTTTCATGTACCGGACCGGGAACTTTCTTTATTTAATAAGAAAATATACAGTGCCGTTATATAAATGCATGTTGTCTGCTTGGAGTCCCCGCCCGAAAAGAAAGAAATAGCCAAACTCCAAGATACTACATTCCTGCATCACGTGATTTTTGCCACGTGGAGCTTACATTAGAATAATTACCGAATATGGAAAGTGAAACTACAATTCAAAACATAAAGTCCGAAGGCACACAGAAGAAAAAGAAGGTTTTTTTTTGGCAAAGGGTGCCGGGGTAATCTTCTCTGTGTTCATAATATACATGAAATATTTGCCACTGCCTCTTGTTTGTTCTATAAATTCTAATCCTGAGTTTTCTATCTGTTACATGCCAAGAAATCCTCGCTAAAAATTCCGGTTGACCTCGTACGGCACCTATTAGTAGTTAAAGATTTGATTTCATTCAACAAATTAATTTATGACCTGCATGTACGTGTCGCTTAGAACACGGCCATATACCAAATGGTCAATAATAATCATCCATGTAATTTGCTCTATGGGATGTTTGCAAAATTTCAACGGAGGCAATTTCTTGGCATGACGAGACAGCATCTCAGCGATAAAAGAATATGTTTGAAAGAACTATGCACTTGGCTACCTTTTTTTCTTCAATTCGTTTTCAAAACGTCTTGGTTTCTTCAATTTGAATAATAGAAAATAAAACTATGAAAACTGGATAAAGTGAGAAACAAGTTCCGTTCATTAGTGAAAATTACTGCTTAATTGCTTACCTCAGAGTTCGAACCCTATACTTGGTAGCTTGGTTCGACTCCAATCTTAATTTACTAAGATTGGCAGTTTCCTTGCCGAAAGTCAGTGGTTCTCTCCGGGCTTCCCAGCTTTCTACACACAAAAAAAGCTGGTCGCCATGAAATAGAAAATAATGATAAAAATGGCGTTAAAGACCAACAATGAATACATCAATCATTGTATATCTTAGACTTTTCACACACATAACATAGTTTTGTTAAACACGAATCTATTTATTTGAAATTGAATTTGACAATAGCAATTTTCCCGCATCGTATAATGGTGAATCCGGATAACACTGTAATATGTGCCGCTGGACATGAAAAAGCTTAACCTCTAATAATTTTGAATAACTAGAAGAATACATGAATTTTAAAGCAGAACTATTTTAAATTTTGTCAGCTATTTTAGGGGAAAGCAATAAGCAATGAGAAGATATTTAAGATTTCCAAGGATAAGGCAACATTGAAGGGGACTGTCTTTAAAGGTTGGTGTGTCCATCATATTACATATGTGGCAACCTTTTGTTTAAGGCTAAAAGCAAATGAAACTTTTCAAAGTAATTTAAGTTTCATCACTAACTTAATGTCGACACCTTATTATGTAGAATATCTATTTTAAACAGAAAAGGGTAATTTCTATGTCAAAAGATTGCAAAATTTCTGAGAATGAATAGAGCAGTCCCTATTCGAATGCAGCATTCGCTAACTTAGTAGACATCTCTTTGACAAGCAATACTTTGAACCACTGACAGTTTCTTTAACGATCCCATGCTCAAAATGACAAAATTAAAAACAGAGTATTGTCCCTGCTAACCTGGAGAGTGTAGGTTTCAGCTCGAGAGTTCCAAATGAAGACATTTTTTCAGTTAAAAGATTTCAGGTACACAGTCTACAAAATGAAACAAAAGTTGAAAATCTGATGCTCGTCTTGGCGTATACTCAAGAATTTACTTATTACTTATTCGGAACTGCTTAGAAATGAAAAGATATCACAGGACACATGCGATCAGTCACGGCTTTTTTAGAACGAGTTGCCCTTCATACACCTTTAACACATAGTCCCACAATGCCGTAATGTTCTAAAGCATAATAAAAAATATCTTAAAGTCCACTATAAAAGAAATAACATAACTAATAATTTTAACCATAAAATTTTATATGAAAAAAAAACACAGATATTAAAGTTTACATTCATTACAAATGGCAGGAACTATATTTGTAGACAATCGATTACGAGCGATCAAACAGGTCATTTTTGAAAATCAGATCATTTCGTCTTTTAAATATTTAGTTCTTTGAGTCTCTTTTTTGCTTTTTTTTACTTTATTATTCATGACATGAAACCTTAACTTCATGTTCTAAAACATATACGTGTGCATTGTGCTTCAATGAAAAAAATATGGGGTAAACGTCAATGAGACAGCCACCTAGTGACAGAAATAACCAAAAGACATGTACTCGGTTTGACAGTAAACCAGATATATGCGAGATTCCCTCACGGGAGAAAGGAAGAAAGACCATTCACAATTTGTCTTACATTTGTTTTTCTCTCGTTTAATTAAATAATAAAAAAAAAAAACCTTTCGAATGTTGAGTTCATAAGATAAAAATATTCCCTGTGGAACAACCCCGCCCCCTTTCTTTTATTTTTTTGTTGGTGCTCTCCAATTTCAACCCTCAAATAAGGCTTTCCTATCTAATTAAAATTAAAACCTTGCTTTCTAACCAATCTATTCATGTACAGGACCGGGATCTTTCTTTATTTAATAAGAAAATATACAGTGCCGTTACATAAATGCATGTTGTCTGCTTGGAGTCCCCGCCCCAAAAGAAAGAAATAGCCTAACTCCAAGATACTACATTTCTGCATCACGTGATTTTTGCCACGTGAAGCTCACATTAGAATGAATACCGCATATGGAAAGTGAAACTACAATTCAAAATAAAAAGTCCGAAGGCACATAGAAGAAAAATAAGGTTTTTTTTTTGGCAAAGGGTGCCGGGGTAATCTTCTCTGTGTTCATAATATACATGAAATATTTGCCACTGCTCCTTGCCTGTTCTATAAATTCTAACCCTGAGTGTTCCATCTGTTACATGCCAAGAAATCCTCGCTAAAAATTCCGGTGGACCTCCTACGGCACCTATTAGTAGTTAAAGATTTGATTTCATTCAACAAATTAATTTATGACCTGCATGTACGTGTCGCTTAGAACACGGCCATATACCAAATGGTCAATATTAATCATCCATGTAATTTGCTCTATGGGATGTTTGCAAAATTTCAACGGAGGCAATTTCTTGGCATGATGAGACAGCATCTCAGCGATAAAAGAATATGTTTGAAAGAACTATGCACTTGTCTTCCTTTTTTTCTTCAATTCGTTTTTAAAACGTCTTGGTTTCTTTAATTTGAATAATAAAAAATAAAACTATATATCAAACGAAAACTGGATAAAGTGAGAAACAAGTTTCTTTCATTGGTAAAAATTACTGCTTCATTGCTTATCTCAGAGTTCGAACCCTACACGTGGTAGCTTGGTTCGACTCCAATCTTAATTGACTAAGATTGACAGTTTCCTTGCCGAAGGTCAGTGGTTCTCTCCGGGCGTCCCAGCTTTCTACACACAAAAAAAGCTGGGCGCCATGAAATAGCAAATAATGATAAAAGTGGCGTTAAAGACCAACAATGAATCCATCAATCATTGTATATCTTAGACTTTTCACACACATATCATAGTTTTGTTAAACACGAATCTATTTATTTGAAATTGAATTTGACAATAGCAATTTTCCCGCATCGTATAATGGTGAATCCGGATAACACTGTAATATGTGCCGCTGGACATGAAAAGGCTTAACCTCTAATAATTTTGAATAACTAGAAGAATACATGAATTTTAAAGCAGAACTATTTTAAATTTTTGTCAGCTATTTTAGGGGAAAGCAATAAGTAATGAGAAGATATTTAAGATTTCCAAGGATAAGGCAACATTGAAGGGGACTGTCTTTAAAGGTTGGTGTGTCCATCATATTACATATGTGGCAACCTTTTTTTAAGGCTTAAAGTAAATTAAACTTTTCAAAGTTATTTAAGTTCCATTACTAACTTAATGTCGACACCTTATAATGTACAATATCTATTTTAAACAGAAAAGGGTAATTTCTATGTCAAAAGATTGCAAAATTTCTGAGAATGAATAGAGCAATCCCTATTCGAATGCAGCATTCGCTAACTTAGTAGACATGTCTATGACAAGCAATACTTTGAACCACTGATAGTGTCTTAAACGATCCCATGCGCAAAAATGACAAAATTAAAAACAGAGTATTGTCCCTGCTAACCAAGAGAGTGTAGGTTTCATCTCGAGAGTTCCCAATGAAGACGTTTTTTTTTTTTTCAGTTAAAAAATTTCAGGTACACAGTCTACAAATTGAAACAAAAGTTGAAAATCTGATGCTCGTCTTGGCGTATACTCAAGAATTTACTTATTCGGAACTGCTTATTAGAAATGAAAAGATGTCACAGGACACATGCGACCAGTCACGGCTTTTATAGAACGAGTTGCCCTTCATACACCTTTGACACATAGTCCCACAATGACGTAATGTTCTAAAGCATAATAAAAAATATCTTAAAGTCCACTATAAAAGAAATAACATAACTAATAATTTTAACCATAAAACAAAAAACACAGATATTAAAGTTTACATTCATTACAAATGGCAGGAACTATATTTGTAGACAATCGATTACGACCGACCAAACAGGTCATTTTTGAAAATCAGATCATTTCGTCTTTTTCTATATATTTAGTTCTTTGAGTCTCTTTTTTGCTTTTTTTTACTTTATTATTCATGACATGAAACCTGAACTTCATGTTCTAAAACATATACGTGTGCATTGTGCTTCAATGAAAAAAATATGGGGTAAACGTCAATGAGACAGCCACCTAGTGACAGAAATAACCAAAAGACATGTACTCGGTTTGACAGTAAACCAGATATATGCGAGATTCCCTCACGGGAGAAAGGAAGAAAGACCATTCACAATTTGTCTTACATTTGTTTTTCTCTCGTTTAATTAAATAATAAAAAAAAAAAAACCTTTCGAATGTTGAGTTCATAAGATAAAAATATTCCCTGTGGAACAACCCCGCCCCCTTTCTTTTATTTTTTTGTTGGTGCTCTCCAATTTCAACCCTCAAATAAGGCTTTCCAATCTAATTAAAATTAAAACCTTGCTTTCTAACCAATCTATTCATGTACTGGACCGGGATCTTTCTTTATTTAATAAGAAAATCTACAGTGCCGTTATATAAATGCATGTTGTCTGCTTGGAGTCCCCGCCCCAAAAGAAAGAAATAGCCTAACTCCAAGATACTACATTTCTGCATCACGTGATTTTTGCCACGTGAAGCTCACATTAGAATGAATACCGCATATGGAAAGTGAAACTACAATTCAAAATAAAAAGTCCGAAGGCACATAGAAGAAAAATAAGGGTTTTTTTTTGGCAAAGGGTGCCGGGGTAATCTTCTCTGTGTTCATAATATACATGAAATATTTGCCACTGCTCCTTGCCTGTTCTATAAATTCTAACCCTGAGTTTTCTATCTGTTACTGACGAGACAGCATCTCAGCGATAAAATAATATGTTTGAAAGAGCTATGCACTTGGCTACCTTTTTTTCTTCAATTCGTTTTTAAAACGTCTTGGTTTCTTTAATTTGAATAATAAAAAATAAAACTATATATCAAACGAAAACTGGATAAAGTGAGAAACAAGTTTCTTTCATTAGTAAAAATTACTGCTTCATTGCTTATCTCAGAGTTCGAACCCTACACGTGGTAGCTTGGTTCGACTCCAATCTTAATTGACTAAGATTGACAGTTTCCTTGCCGAAGGTCAGTGGTTCTCTCCGGGCGTCCCAGCTTTCTACACACAAAAAAAGCTGGGCGCCATGAAATAGCAAATAATGATAAAAGTGGCGTTAAAGACCAACAATGAATCCATCAATCATTGTATATCTTAGACTTTTCACACACATATCATAGTTTTGTTAAACACGAATCTATTTATTTGAAATTGAATTTGACAATAGCAATTTTCCCGCATCGTATAATGGTGAATCCGGATAACACTGTAATATGTGCCGCTGGACATGAAAAAGCTTAACCTCTAATAATTTTGAATAACTAGAAGAATACATGAATTTTAAAGCAGAACTATTTTAAATTTTTGTCAGCTATTTTAGGGGAAAGCAATAAGTAATGAGAAGATATTTAAGATTTCCAAGGATAAGGCAACATTGAAGGGGCTTGTCTTTAAAGGTTGGTGTGTCCATCATATTACATATGTGGCAACCTTTTGTTTAAGGCTTAAAGTAAATTAAACTTTTCAAAGTTATTTAAGTTCCATTACTAACTTAATGTCGACACCTTATAATGTACAATATCTATTTTAAACAGAAAAGGGTAATTTCTATGTCAAAAGATTGCAAAATTTCTGAGAAAGAATAGAGCAATCCCTATTCGAATGCAGCATTCGCTAACTTAGTAGAAATGTCTATGACAAGCAATACTTTGAACCACTGACAGTGTCTTTAACGATCCCATGCGCAAAAATGACAAAATTAAAAACAGAGTATTGTCCCTGCTAACCTGGAGAGTGTAGGTTTCATGTCGAGAGTTCCCAATGAAGACGTTTTTTTTTTCAGTTAAAAAAATTCAGGTACACAGTCTACAAAATGAAACAAAAGTTGAAAATCTGATGCTCGTCTTGGCGTATATTCAAGAATTTACTTATTCGGAACTGCTTATTAGAAATGAAAAGATGTCACAGGACACATGCGACCAGTCATGGCTTTTATAGAACGAGTTGCCCTTCATACACCTTTGACACATAGTCCCACAATGCCGTAATGTTCTAAAGCATAATAGAAAATATCTTAAAGTCCACTATAAAAGAAATAACATAACTAATAATTTTAACCATAAAATTTTATATGAAAAAAAAACACAGATATTAAAGTTTACATTCATTACAAATGGCAGGAACTATATTTGTAGACAATCGATTACGAGCGATCAAACAGGTCATTTTTGAAAATCAGATCATTTCGTCTTTTTCTATATATTTAGTTCTTTGAGTCTCTTTTTTGCTTTTTTTTACTTTATTATTCATGACATGAAACCTTAACTTCATGTTCTAAAACATATACGTGTGCATTGTGCTTCAATGAAAAAAATATGGGGTAAACGTCAATGAGACAGCCACCTAGTGACAGAAATAACCAAAAGACATGTACTCGGTTTGACAGTAAACCAGATATATGCGAGATTCCCTCACGGGAGAAAGGAAGAAAGACCATTCACAATGTGTCTTACATTTGTTTTTCTCTCGTTTAATTAAATAATAAAAAAAAAAAAAACCTTTCGAATGTTGAGTTCATAAGATAAAAATATTCCCTGTGGAACAACCCCGCCCCCTTTCTTTTTTATTTTTTTGTTGGTACTCTCCAATTTCAACCCTCAAATAAGGCTTTCCAATCTAATTAAAATTAAAACCTTGCTTTCTAACCAATCTATTCATGTACTGGACCGGGATCTTTCTTTATTTAATAAGAAAATCTACAGTGCCGTTATATAAATGCATGTTGTCTGCTTGGAGTCCCCGCCCAAAAAGAAAGAAATAGCCTAACTCCAAGATACTACATTTCTGCATCACGTGATTTTTGCCACGTGAAGCTCACATTAGAATGAATACCGCATATGGAAAGTGAAACTACAATTCAAAATAAAAAGTCCGAAGGCACATAGAAGAAAAATAAGGTTTTTTTTTGGCAAAGGGTGCCGGGGTAATCTTCTCTGTGTTCATAATATACATGAAATATTTGCCACTGCTCCTTGCCTGTTCTATAAATTCTAACCCTGAGTTTTCTATCTGTTACTGACGAGACAGCATCTCAGCGATAAAATAATATGTTTGAAAGAGCTATGCACTTGGCTACCTTTTTTTCTTCAATTCGTTTTTAAAACGTCTTGGTTTCTTTAATTTGAATAATAAAAAATAAAACTATATATCAAACGAAAACTGGATAAAGTGAGAAACAAGTTTCTTTCATTAGTAAAAATTACTGCTTCATTGCTTATCTCAGAGTTCGAACCCTACACGTGGTAGCTTGGTTCGACTCCAATCTTAATTGACTAAGATTGACAGTTTCCTTGCCGAAGGTCAGTGGTTCTCTCCGGGCGTCCCAGCTTTCTACACACAAAAAAAGCTGGGCGCCATGAAATAGCAAATAATGATAAAAGTGGCGTTAAAGACCAACAATGAATCCATCAATCATTGTATATCTTAGACTTTTCACACACATATCATAGTTTTGTTAAACACGAATCTATTTATTTGAAATTGAATTTGACAATAGCAATTTTCCCGCATCGTATAATGGTGAATCCGGATAACACTGTAATATGTGCCGCTGGACATGAAAAAGCTTAACCTCTAATAATTTTGAATAACTAGAAGAATACATGAATTTTAAAGCAGAACTATTTTAAATTTTTGTCAGCTATTTTAGGGGAAAGCAATAAGTAATGAGAAGATATTTAAGATTTCCAAGGATAAGGCAACATTGAAGGGGCCTGTCTTTAAAGGTTGGTGTGTCCATCATATTACATATATTTATTTCTATTCCGTTATATTTGGAATTTCCCTATTCTATTTCTATCTTTAGACTTGTGGTACAAGTTTGGCTAGTATGTAAATCAGAAGTGGTCTGATGTTACTGTTGTTTTCTGCACGAATATTTCGAGGGCGGTAGTACGGGTGGGGTTTTATAGGCATATATAAGTCCTGATTACGTTTGATTATTATCGATGTGCTCCAGTAACTTTGATAGACGAAGTTAACGTTAAGCTCTGCATAATATGTCCGAGGAAGGCTCCGACCATGATGAACGCCGTGCTACTACTCAACATGCTGAAAATAGTAACGAAACAGAGTTAAGTACGGACGGGGCTATTTCGCTTTTAACTTCAGCTTTAAGCAATGCTTTAGAGAAGCAAAAACATTCCTTGATTAATCATTTCGAAGCTCGTTTAGGAAAAAGTGTTAAAGCAACCGGTGTCGACCAACCAGAATTTGTATTCCAAAGTGAGGGAATTAAAGTGCAACATTCGTTTAATACCGAGCGTCTGGAGAGGCTTGCTGCCGTTGAAAGTTGTATAAAGCTTGGAAACGCTTCCGAAGTTAGTGAAATTATTATCCAGGAAAAGGAAATCATCCGTAAGCGTAACAAAATTCTAAAGATAGCCGAGAAGCATGGATGGGACACGGTTAAAGAGTACTTGGATAGTCCGTTGGCCGACAATAAAGAAGATGCTAGTGATTTGCGTGCTGCTATTTCCAGGGCTTCTCGTAAAAGAAGTTCCAAGCCGTACAGTAAACCAGAATCTTCCAATAGTGGTTCCGGAAAAGGAGAATTCAATTCCAGGAGTTTTTTTTCGTGGCCTTGGCCAAGTCAGTGATACCGAGTTCTCCAAAGCAGGCAAGTCAGAAAGTTACAAGTGTTTCTATTGTAACCAGCCCGGGCACTTTGCAAGGAACTGCCCCGAAAAAAGGATTCCTACAGCGACAGTTGGTGCACCAAAGTTCCAGGAACAGAACACAGGAAAGACCCAGTAACAAAACAGATACAGACATAGATGAAGTTGAGTATTGTTTTCAATTTGTTAACAAGTATGAGAAAAAATCTTGTCAAAATCTTATAAATGTGAAAGGAAATTTAAGAAAACATGCATTGTTTTGGAAAAAAGTACTTAACGCTAATGATTTTATAATGAATGTTATTAATTTTGGTTATAGAATTCCTTTTCTGAGTGAACCACCGACTATTTTTCTAAGTAATAATAGATCCGCGTTAAAACACTCAGAATTTGTGGAAAATTCTATTGAAGAACTTTTAACTAAAGAATGTATAAAAGAAGTAAATCGACCATTTGTCGTTAATCCACTTACTGTGTCGGTAAATAGTACGGGTAAAGAAAGATTAGTCTTAGATTTGAGACATGTTAATAAATTTGTCGAGAAACAAAAAGTTAAATTTGAAGGGGTTAAAGAAGCTATGACATTTGTAAATTTTAGCGGTTTTGGGTTTAAATTTGATTTAAAGTCTGGTTATCACCATATAGAAATTCACCCTGATCATCAAAAATATTTAGGATTTTCTTGGCAATATGGTGATACAGTGCGTTATTTTACTTTTTCGGTTTTGCCTTTTGGACTTTCATCAGCTGGTCATATATTTACCAAGACAGTACGTGTGTTAGTTAAATACTGGAGATCTTTAGGATTTCCCATGGTGGTTTATTTAGATGATGGTATGGGTACGGCAGAAAATTTTGATACATGTTTTGAATTATCGAAAACAGTAAAAAATGATTTACTGCTTTCCGGTTTTATTGCTAATACAGAAAAGAGTGTCTGGGAACCAGTACAAAATATTGATTGGTTAGGTTTTCTTTGGAACTTTAAAGATTGTACTTTAGAAATATCGCTTAAAAAATTATTTGCTTTAAAGCTGGTAATATCAAGCGTAGTAGATGGCAAAACTATTTTGACTTATAGATGTATTGCTAAAATATGTGGAAAAATCATTTCTATGATTCCTGCTCTTGGTAACGTTTGTCAAATGATGACGAAGCATATGCATATGCTAGTCTGTTGTAGATCTGCATGGGACGATGTCATCCCTATAAATGACAACATTTTGAAGGAACTAAAATTTTGGTATTTTGAATGCGAGTCACTATCTTTCCAACGCATTGTACCTATAAATAGAATACCACAGCGTGTAATTTTCACTGACGCTAGTCAGTATGCCGGAGCAGGGTTTATAACGAATGATAACAAAATTGTACAGTTTATGTTTGATGGTCATGAAAGAAACAAAAGTTCTACATGGAGAGAATTGAAAACTGTAGAAAAGAATATTTCTTCTTTTAAATCTGATTTAACAGGAAAATTTGTTAAACTTTATACAGATAACCAAAATGTAGTACAGATTGTTAAAAAAAGGTAGCATGAAAGTAGAATTACAAGACATTGCTTTAAGCTTATTTCATATTTGTTTGTCACATAATATTTTCTTGGATGTTGAATGGATACCTAGAGATAAAAATACTTATGCAGATTATCTGAGCAACATTTTTGATTATGACGATTGGGGTGTTTCCTATCAAATTTTTATATATTTTGATAAATTATGGGGACCATTCACATGCGATCGTTTTGCAGATTCGAAAAACAAAAAAGTAGACTATTTTAATTCTAGATATTATTCACCAGATACTTCCGGGGTTGATGCTTTCGCATATGATTGGTCTGCTCATAATAACTGGTTAGTTCCACCAGTTTGTTTAGTTAGCAAGTGTTTAAATCACATGCGGTTATGTAAAGCTAAAGGCACTTTAGTTGTACCTAAATGGCCATCAGCGTTATTTTGGCCTATCTTAGTGAATAGGTTTTCAGACAGATTTAAATCTTTTGTTATAGACTTTAGAGAGTACGTAAAACCTATGAACTTTTTTACAAAAGGTTCACAAGAAAAGAGTATATTTGCACAGAGACCTTTTAACAGTAATGTATATGTTTTGTTGTTGGATTTCTCGAAGTATTGAGATTTATGCATTGAATGTTGTATACAGACTGTAGTTGATTTAGTTTTCTGAGATGGTTATTTGCCGCAGTTATCAGATATGAGACTATATTCGTAAGAATGTTAAATTTAACATTGTGATGTTTTAACTGCAACAATTAGATATGTCATTGTTAACATTGTTGATTAATTGTTTATGAATACAGTGAGGGTTAATGCCACTGTATATATATAAGTACATGACTTTTTTAGATACTGTGAGGTTGAATGCCACAGTAAGTGTGCGAGGAAAATGCCGCACTCATTTGTTTGCGAGGAAAATGCCGCACTCATTTGTTTGCGAGGGAAATGCCGCATTCATTTATTTGCGAGGGAAATGCCGCATTCATTTGTTTGCGAGGGAAATGCCGCACTGGGTTGTTTGCGAGGGAAATGCCGCATTCATTTATAGTAGTAATGTTAATTATATTTACTTTGTTTATAGTTATTACTTGGCATTCATTATTATATTTATTTTACAGATCAATGGAAACAATTTGAGTGTTATGCCAATGATTCGAGATTTGCCAGTATCATACGAGATTTACCCTCTTTTGTCGAATCGTCTAGATCAAATTCTACAATTAAGAAATACAAGTGCTATTTTAAAAAAGTTTGAAAAATGGTGTGTTTCATGTTCACTTGAGTGTTTACCAGCGACAACTACTACGATTTCTATGTATATAGGTGGACTCATTCAACAGGGATCCAGTGTTGCGATTTTAGATGCAAGTTTTTATTCAATAAAATGGTTTCATGACTTTAATTTCAAACATAATCCTTGTTCAGACAAATTCCTTGGTCTTATTTATGAAGGAGGAAGGAGATTTCTAAGTAAACCTATAAACAAAAAAGAACCTATTACGCCAGATATATTAAGGAAAATTGTTTTGAAGTTCGGAGATCATAATAATCTCAAAACATTGCGTGTAGTAGTATTACTTCTGTTAGGATTTTCTGGATTTTTGAGATATAGTGAATTGGCTAACATTAATATGAATAATATTGAGTTTCAAGTCAGTCATGTTAAAATTCGCATTGATAAAAGCAAAACTGATTTATACAGAAGGGGTAATTCTGTTGTTATAGCTGCAACAGGTACAGATTTATGTCCAGTTTTTTGGTTAAATAAGTATATCAATTTAGCTGAATTGAGCAAAAATTCTGATAGCTATATTTTCAGAGCACTGTCTTTTATGAAATCAAAAGATGTTTATAAATTATGTAATATAAATAGTCCATTGTCCTATACCAGAGCGAGAGAAATTTTGTTAGAGAGTTTATCAGATATTGGTTTAGATAAGCTTAAGTTTGGGCTTCATAGTTTGAGAAGTGGTGGCGCTTCTACGGGGGCTAATAGAGGAGTCTCTGATAGGTTACTTAAAGTCCACGGTAGATGGGCTTCTGATAAAGCCAAAGATGGGTATATTAAAGACAATTTAAAATCTCAAATGGCTGTTTCCTTGAATCTTGGCATATAGTTCTCAAATTATTTATTCCTTTGTTTTATCGAAGTTACTGCGAGCAAACAAACCTAAATTATGACTTGTCTCTTATTTAGCCATGTATTTAGTATAGAAATGTTTTAAATTCGGACGAATTCATGAGGGAGAATTTAAATTTATTTCTATTCCGTTATATTTGGAATTTCCCTATTCTATTTCTATCTTTAGACTTGTGGTACAAGTTTGGCTAGTATGTAAATCAGAAGTGGTCTGATGTTACTGTTGTTTTCTGCACGAATATTTCGAGGGCGGTAGTACGGGTGGGGTTTTATAGGCATATATAAGTCCTGATTACGTTTGATTATTATCGATGTGCTCCAGTAACTTTGATAGACGAAGTTAACGTTAAGCTCTGCATAATATATTACAGTTATGTTTGTATTGATATGTATTTAGAGGACATTGTGAATGTATATAGATGGAATTGTGGTATATTTTTGTAATTTGTAAAATGTTTACAAGATATTAAATGTTGTTTCGCTGAGAAAATAAGAAAGTTACTGCGAGCAAACAAACCTAAATTATGACTTGTCTCTTATTTAGCCATGTATTTAGTATAGAAATGTTTTAAATTCGGACGAATTCATGAGGGAGAATTTAAGTGGCAACCTTTTGTTTAAGGCTTAAAGTAAATTAAACTTTTCAAAGTTATTTAAGTTCCATTACTAACTTAATGTCGACACCTTATAATGTACAATATCTATTTTAAACAGAAAAGGGTAATTTCTATGTCAAAAGATTGCAAAATTTCTGAGAATGAATAGAGCAATCCCTATTCGAATGCAGCATTCGCTAACTTAGTAGACATGTCTATGACAAGCAATACTTTGAACCACTGACAGTGTCTTTAACGATCCCATGCGCAAAAATGACAAAATTAAAAACTGAGTATTGTCCCTGCTAACTAAGAGAGTGTAGGTTTCATCTCGAGAGTTCCCAATGAAGACGTTTTTTTTTTTTTAGTTAAAAAATTTCAGGTACACAGTCTACAAAATGAAACAAAAGTTGAAAATCTGATGCTCGTCTTGGCGTATATTCAAGAATTTACTTATTCGGAACTGCTTATTACAAATGAAAAGATGTCACAGGACACATGCGACCAGTCACGGCTTTTATAGAACGAGTTGCCCTTCATACACCTTTGACACATAGTCCCACAATGACGTAATGTTCTAAAGCATAATAAAAAATATCTTAAAGTCCACTATAAAAGAAATAACATAACTAATAATTTTAACCATAAAACAAAAAACACAGATATTAAAGTTTACATTCATTACAAATGGCAGGAACTATATTTGTAGACAATCGATTACGAGCGACCAAACAGGTCATTTTTGAAAATCAGATCATTTCGTCTTTTTCTATATATTTAGTTCTTTGAGTCTCTTTTTTGCTTTTTTTTACTTTATTATTCATGACATGAAACCTGAACTTCATGTTCTAAAACATATACGTGTGCATTGTGCTTCAATGAAAAAAATATGGGGTAAACGTCAATGAGACAGCCACCTAGTGACAGAAATAACCAAAAGACATGTACTCGGTTTGACAGTAAACCAGATATATGCGAGATTCCCTCACGGGAGAAAGGAAGAAAGACCATTCACAATTTGTCTTACATTTGTTTTTCTCTCGTTTAATTAAATAATAAAAAAAAAAAAACCTTTCGAATGTTGAGTTCATAAGATAAAAATATTCCCTGTGGAACAACCCCGCCCCCTTTCTTTTATTTTTTTGTTGGTGCTCTCCAATTTCAACCCTCAAATAAGGCTTTCCAATCTAATTAAAATTAAAACCTTGCTTTCTAACCAATCTATTCATGTACTGGACCGGGATCTTTCTTTATTTAATAAGAAAATCTACAGTGCCGTTATATAAATGCATGTTGTCTGCTTGGAGTCCCCGCCCCAAAAGAAAGAAATAGCCTAACTCCAAGATACTACATTTCTGCATCACGTGATTTTTGCCACGTGAAGCTCACATTAGAATGAATATCGCATATGGAAAGTGAAACTACAATTCAAAACAAAAAGTCCGAAGGCACATAGAAGAAAAATAAGGTTTTTTTTTGGCAAAGGGTGCCGGGGTAATCTTCTCTGTGTTCATAATATACATGAAATATTTGCCACTGCTCCTTGCCTGTTCTATAAATTCTAACCCTGAGTTTTCTATCTGTTACTGGCGAGACAGCATCACAGCGATAAAAAAATATGTTTGAAAGAGCTATGCACTTGGCTACCTTTTTTTCTTCAATTCGTTTTTAAAACGTCTTGGTTTCTTTAATTTGAATAATAAAAAATAAAACTATATATCAAACGAAAACTGGATAAAGTGAGAAACAAGTTTCTTTCATTAGTAAAAATTACTGCTTCATTGCTTATCTCAGAGTTCGAACCCTACACGTGGTAGCTTGGTTCGACTCCAATCTTAATTGACTAAGATTGACAGTTTCCTTGCCGAAGGTCAGTGGTTCTCTCCGGGCGTCCCAGCTTTCTACACACAAAAAAAGCTGGGCGCCATGAAATAGCAAATAATGATAAAAGTGGCGTTAAAGACCAACAATGAATCCATCAATCATTGTATATCTTAGACTTTTCACACACATATCATAGTTTTGTTAAACACGAATCTATTTATTTGAAATTGAATTTGACAATAGCAATTTTCCCGCATCGTATAATGGTGAATCCGGATAACACTGTAATATGTGCCGCTGGACATGAAAAAGCCTAACCTCTAATAATTTTGAATAACTAGAAGAATACATGAATTTTAAAGCAGAACTATTTTAAATTTTTGTCAGCTATTTAAGGGGAAAGCAATAAGTAATAAGAAGATATTTAAGATTTCCAAGGATATGGCAACATTGAAGGGGCCTGTCTTTAAAGGTTGGTGTGTCCATCATATTACATATGTGGCAACCTTTTGTTTAAGGCTTAAAGTAAATTAAACTTTTCAAAGTTATTTAAGTTCCATTACTAACTTAATGTCGACACCTTATAATGTACAATATCTATTTTAAACAGAAAAGGGTAATTTCTATGTCAAAAGATTGCAAAATTTCTGAGAATGAATAGAGCAATCCCTATTCGAATGCAGCATTCGCTAACTTAGTAGACATGTCTATGACAAGCAATACTTTGAACCACTGACAGTGTCTTTAACGATCCCATGCGCAAAAATGACAAAATTAAAAACAGAGTATTGTCCCTGCTAACCAAGAAAGTGTAGGTTTCATCTCGAGAGGTCCCAATGAAGACGTTTTTTTTTTTTTCAGTTAAAAAATTTCAGGTACACAGTCTACAAAATGAAACAAAAGTTGAAAATCTGATGCTCGTCTTGGCGTATACTCAAGAATTTACTTATTCGGAACTGCTTATTAGAAATGAAAAGATGTCACAGGACACATGCGACCAGTCACGGCTTTTTATAGAACGAGTTGCCCTTCATACACCTTTGACACATAGTCCCACAATGACGTAATGTTCTAAAGCATAATAAAAAATATCTTAAAGTCCACTATAAAAGAAATAACATAACTAATAATTTTAACCATAAAATTTTATATGAAAAAAAAACACAGATATTAAAGTTTACATTCATTACAAATGGCAGGAACTATATTTGTAGACAATCGATTACGAGCGACCAAACAGGTCATTTTTGAAAATCAGATCATTTCGTCTTTTTCTATATATTTAGTTCTTTGAGTCTCTTTTTTGCTTTTTTTTACTTTATTATTCATGACATGAAACCTTAACTTCATGTTCTAAAACATATACGTGTGCATTGTGCTTCAATGAAAAAAATATGGGGTAAACGTCAATGAGACAGCCACCTAGTGACAGAAATAACCAAAAGACATGTACTCGGTTTGACAGTAAACCAGATATATGCGAGATTCCCTCACGGGAGAAAGGAAGAAAGACCATTCACAATGTGTCTTACATTTGTTTTTCTCTCGTTTAATTAAATAATAAAAAAAAAAAAAAAACCTTTCGAATGTTGAGTTCATAAGATAAAAATATTCCCATTGGAACAACCCCGCCCCCTTTCTTTTATTTTTTTGTTGGTGCTCTCCAATTTCAACCCTCAAATAAGGCTTTCCAATCTAATTAAAATTAGAACCTTGCTTTCTAACCAATCTATTCATGTACTGGACCGGGATCTTTCTTTATTTAATAAGAAAATCTACAGTGCCGTTATATAAATGCATGTTGTCTGCTTGGAGTCCCCGCCCAAAAAGAAAGAAATAGCCTAACTCCAAGATACTACATTTCTGCATCACGTGATTTTTGCCACGTGAAGCTCACATTAGAATGAATACCGCATATGGAAAGTGAAACTACAATTCAAAATAAAAAGTCCGAAGGCACATAGAAGAAAAATAAGGTTTTTTTTTGGCAAAGGGTGCCGGGGTAATCTTCTCTGTTTTCATAATATACATGAAATATTTGCCACTGCTCCTTGCCTGTTCTATAAATTCTAACCCTGAGTTTTCTATCTGTTACTGACGAGACAGCATCTCAGCGATAAAATAATATGTTTGAAAGAGCTATGCACTTGGCTACCTTTTTTTCTTCAATTCGTTTTTAAAACGTCTTGGTTTCTTTAATTTGAATAATAAAAAATAAAACTATATATCAAACGAAAACTGGATAAAGTGAGAAACAAGTTTCTTTCATTAGTAAAAATTACTGCTTCATTGCTTATCTCAGAGTTCGAACCCTACACGTGGTAGCTTGGTTCGACTCCAATCTTAATTGACTAAGATTGACAGTTTCCTTGCCGAAGGTCAGTGGTTCTCTCCGGGCGTCCCAGCTTTCTACACACAAAAAAAGCTGGGCGCCATGAAATAGCAAATAATGATAAAAGTGGCGTTAAAGACCAACAATGAATCCATAAATCATTGGTTATCTTAGACTTTTCACACACATATCATAGTTTTGTTAAACACGAATCTATTTATTTGAAATTGAATTTGACAATAGCAATTTTCCCGCATCGTATAATGGTGAATCCGGATAACACTGTAATATGTGCCGCTGGACATGAAAAAGCCTAACCTCTAATAATTTTGAATAACTAGAAGAATACATGAATTTTAAAGCAGAACTATTTTAAATTTTTGTCAGCTATTTTAGGGGAAAGCAATAAGTAATGAGAAGATATTTAAGATTTCCAAGGATAAGGCAACATTGAAGGGGCCTGTCTTTAAAGGTTGGTGTGTCCATCATATTACATATGTGGCAACCTTCTGTTTAAGGCTTAAAGTAAATTAAACTTTTCAAAGTTATTTAAGTTCCATTACTAACTTAATGTCGACACCTTATAATGTACAATAAAATTGAGAATGGAAATGGGGAATGTGTCAAAGAGACAACAACCCGACCATAGAACAGACAACAGCAGAAGGTCACCAACACGTCTTCAATGCAGCGAGAAATTCCCGCACCCGGAGGCGTCCTTTAGCTGGCCCCTAAACAAATATATATACTAGTTCAGTGATAATGAACGCCATACTAAACTCCAAATTGTACACAAGAAACTAAAATTAAAAATAATACAAGACTGACAAAGGCTAGAGGCTCCTGACTTGGGACAGGCGCAAAAATGCGGCGGGGTTAAACATGTTTATGAGATCTCAACCCTCCCCCTATACCTCTAGCCAATGTAGAAAAGTAAACGCATAACAATACGCACATTAAAATTCAGTTCAAGAGAAGTCCGAGTCTGAGGTCAGAAGATGTAACCAAAGAAAATAAACAAAATGACAATAATACATAAATAACAACAGACTACTAGCAGTTAACTGACATGCCAGCTCCAGACTTCAATTAAACTGATTGAAAGATTATGTCTTCATCATATGAATATCAGGCACAATCCTTCCCGTTAGGGGTTTAGTATCATACCATCATAACATATATGAGAAGAACATAACCCGTGTCATGCCAACAACTGGTTTTTAAATAAATGTGTTTAGTGCCGATGCAAAGACCCTATAAGTGAATCAATATTAACGCCAAAATATGCAATCTTTAATGACCTGACAACAGTATCGTAACTATATCCCTTCTTAATAAGTCTATTTAAAGGTTTTGTTAGCTTCAGAGGTGAATACTGACATTTTTGTGCTTTATAAAGAATATTTCCATAAAAAATTGGATGTGAAATACCTATCTATTTTAAACAGAAAAGGGTAATTTCTATGTCAAAAGATTGCAAAATTTCTGAGAATGAATAGAGCAATCCCTATTCGAATGCAGCATTCGCTAACTTAGTAGACATGTCTATGACAAGCAATACTTTGAACCATTTACAGTGTCTTTAACGATCCCATGCGCAAAAATGACAAAATTAAAAACAGAGTATTGTCCCTACTAACCTGGAGAGTGTATGTTTCATCTCGAGAGTTCCCAATGAAGACGTTTTTTTTTCAGTTAAAAAATTTCAGGTACACAGTCTACAAAATGAAACAAAAGTTGAAAATCTGATGCTCGTCTTGGCGTATACTCAAGAATTTACTTATTCTGAACTGCTTATTAGAAATAAAAAGATGTCACAGGACACATGCGACCAGTCACGGCTTTTATAGAACGAGTTGCCCTTCATACACCTTTGACACATAGTCCCACAATGCCGTAATGTTCTAAAGCATAATAAAAAATATCTTAAAGTCCACTATAAAAGAAATAACATAACTAATAATTTTAACCATAAAATTTTATATGAAAAAAAACACAGATATTAAAGTTTACATTCATTACAAATGGCAGGAACTATATTTGTAGACAATCGATTACGAGCGACCAAACAGGTCATTTTTGAAATCCAGATCATTTCGTCTTTTTCTATATATTTAGTTCTTTGAGTCTCTTTTTTCCTTTTTTTTTACTTTATTATTCATGACATGAAACCTTAACTTCATGTTCTAAAACATATACGTGTGCATTGTGCTTCAATGAAAAAAATATGGGGTAAACGTCAATGAGACAGCCACCTAGTGACAGAAATAACCAAAAGACATGTACTCGGTTTGACAGTAAACCAGATATATGCGAGATTCCCTCACGGGAGAAAGGAAGAAAGACCATTCACAATTTGTCTTACATTTGTTTTTCTCTCGTTTAATTATATAATAAAAAAAAAAAAACCTTTCGAATGTTGAGTTCATAAGATAAAAATAATCCCTGTGGAACAACCCCGCCCCATTTCTTTTATTTTTTTGTTGGTGCTCTCCAATTTCAACCCTCAAATAAGGCTTTCCAATCTAATTAAAATTAAAACCTTGCTTTCTAACCAGTCTATTCATGTACTGGACCGGGATCTTTCTTTATTTAATAAGAAAATCTACAGTGCCGTTATATAAATGCATGTTGTCTGCTTGGAGTCCCCGCCCCAAAAGAAAGAAATAGCCTAACTCCAAGATACTACATTTCTGCATCACGTGATTTTTGCCACGTGAAGCTCACATTAGAATGAATACCGCATATGGAAAGTGAAACTACAATTCAAAACAAAAAGTCCGAAGTCACATAGAAGAAAAATAAGGTTTTTTTTTGGCAAAGGGTGCCGGGGTAATCTTCTCTGTGTTCATAATATACATGAAATGTTTGCCACTGCTCCTTGCCTGTTCTATAAATTCTAACCCTGAGTTTTCTATCTGTTACTGACGAGACAGCATCTCAGCGATAAACTAATATGTTTGAAAGAGCTATGCACTTGGCTACCTTTTTTTCTTCAATTCGTTTTTAAAACGTCTTGGTTTCTTTAATTTGAATAATAAAAAATAAAACTATATATCAAACGAAAACTGGATAAAGTGAGAAACAAGTTTCTTTCATTAGTAAAAATTACTGCTTCATTGCTTATCTCAGAGTTCGAACCCTACACGTGGTAGCTTGGTTCGACTCCAATCTTAATTGACTAAGATTGACAGTTTCCTTGCCGAAGGTCAGTGGTTCTCTCCGGGCGTCCCAGCTTTCTACACACAAAAGAAGCTGGGCGCCATGAAATAGCAAATAATGATAAAAGTGGCGTTAAAGACCAACAATGAATCCATCAATCATTGTATATCTTAGACTTTTCACACACATATCATAGTTTTGTTAAACACGAATCTATTTATTTGAAATTGAATTTGACAATAGCAATTTTCCCGCATCGTATAATGGTGAATCCGGATAACACTGTAATATGTGCCGCTGGACATGAAAAAGCTTAACCTCTAATAATTTTGAATAACTAGAAGAATACATGAATTTTAAAGCAGAACTATTTTAAATTTTTGTCAGCTATTTTAGGGGAAAGCAATAAGTAATGAGAAGATATTTAAGATTTCCAAGGATAAGGCAACATTGAAGGGGCCTGTCTTTAAAGGTTGGTGTGTCCATCATATTACATATGTGGCAACCTTTTGTTTAAGGTTTAAAGTAAATTAAACTTTTCAAAGTTATTTAAGTTCCATTACTAACTTAATGTCGACACCTTATAATGTACAATATCTATTTTAAACAGAAAAGGGTAATTTCTATGTCAAAAGATTGCAAAATTTCTGAGAAAGAATAGAGCAATCCCTATTCGAATGCAGCATTCGCTAACTTAGTAGAAATGTCTATGACAAGCAATACTTTGAACCACTGACAGTGTCTTTAACGATCCCATGCGCAAAAATGACAAAATTAAAAACAGAGTATTGTCCCTGCTAACCTGGAGAGTGTAGGTTTCATGTCGAGAGTTCCCAATGATATTAAAGTTTACATTCATTACAAATGGCAGGAACTGTATTTGTAGACAATCGATTACGAGCGATCAAACAGGTCATTTTTGAAAATCAGATCATTTCGTCTTTTTCTATATATTTAGTTCTTTGAGTCTCTTTTTTGCTTTTTTTTACTTTATTATTCATGACATGAAACCTTAACTTCATGTTCTAAAACATATACGTGTGCATTGTGCTTCAATGAAAAAAATATGGGGAAAACGTCAATGAGACAGCCACCTAGTGACAGAAATAACCAAAAGACATGTACTCGGTTTGACAGTAAACCAGATATATGCGAGATTCCCTCACGGGAGAAAGGAAGAAAGACCATTCACAATTTGTCTTACATTTGTTTTTCTCTCGTTTAATTAAATAATAAAAAAAAAAAACCTTTCGAATGTTGAGTTCATAAGATAAAAATATTCCCTGTGGAACAACCCCGCCCCCTTTCTTTTATTTTTTTGTTGGTGCTCTCCAATTTCAACCCTCAAATAAGGCTTTCCTATCTAATTAAAATTAAAACCTTGCTTTCTAACCAATCTATTCATGTACAGGACCGGGATCTTTCTTTATTTAATAAGAAAATCTACAGTGCCGTTATATAAATGCATGTTGTCTGCTTGGAGTCCCCGCCCCAAAAGAAAGAAATAGCCTAACTCCAAGATACTACATTTCTGCATCACGTGATTTTTGCCACGTGAAGCTCACATTAGAATGAATACCGCATATGGAAAGTGAAACTACAATTCAAAATAAAAAGTCCGAAGGCACATAGAAGAAAAATAAGGTTTTTTTTTGGCAAAGGGTGCCGGGGTAATCTTCTCTGTGTTCATAATATACATGAAATATTTGCCACTGCTCCTTGCCTGTTCTATAAATTCTAACCCTGAGTTTTCTATCTGTTACTGACGAGACAGCATCTCAGCGATAAAATAATATGTTTGAAAGAGCTATGCACTTGGCTACCTTTTTTTCTTCAATTCGTTTTTAAAACGTCTTGGTTTCTTTAATTTGAATAATAAAAAATAAAACTATATATCAAACGAAAACTGGATAAAGTGAGAAACAAGTTTCTTTCATTAGTAAAAATTACTGCTTCATTGCTTATCTCAGAGTTCGAACCCTACACGTGGTAGCTTGGTTCGACTCCAATCTTAATTGACTAAGATTGACAGTTTCCTTGCCGAAGGTCAGTGGTTCTCTCCGGGCGTCCCAGCTTTCTACACACAAAAAAAGCTGGGCGCCATGAAATAGCAAATAATGATAAAAGTGGCGTTAAAGACTAACAATGAATCCATCAATCATTGTATATCTTAGACTTTTCACACACATATCATAGTTTTGTTAAACACGAATCTATTTATTTGAAATTGAATTTGACAATAGCAATTTTCCCGCATCGTATAATGGTGAATCCGGATAACACTGTAATATGTGCCGCTGGACATGAAAAAGCTTAACCTCTAATAATTTTGAATAACTAGAAGAATACATGAATTTTAAAGCAGAACTATTTTAAATTTTTGTCAGCTATTTTAGGGGAAAGCAATAAGTAATGAGAAGATATTTAAGATTTCCAAGGATAAGGCAACATTGAAGGGGCCTGTCTTTAAAGGTTGGTGTGTCCATCATATTACATATGTGGCAACCTTTTGTTTAAGGCTTAAAGTAAATTAAACTTTTCAAAGTTATTTAAGTTCTATTACTAACTTAATGTCGACACCTTGTAATGTACAATATCTATTTTAAACAGAAAAGGGTAATTTCTATGTCAAAAGATTGCAAAATTTCTGAGAATGAATAGAGCAATCCCTATTCGAATGCAGCATTCGCTAACTTAGTAGACATGTCTATGACAAGCAATACTTTGAACCACTGACAGTGTCTTTAACGATCCCATGCGCAAAAATGACAAAATTATAAACAGAGTATTGTCCCTGCTAACCAAGAGAGTGTAGGTTTCATCTCGAGAGTTCCCAATGAAGACGTTTTTTTTTTTTTCAGTTAAAAAATTTCAGGTACACAGTCTACAAAATGAAACAAAAGTTGAAAATCTGATGCTCGTCTTGGCGTATATTCAAGAATTTACTTATTCGGAACTGCTTATTAGAAATGAAAAGATGTCACAGGACACATGCGACCAGTCACGGCTTTTATAGAACGAGTTGCCCTTCATACACCTTTGACACATAGTCCCACAATGACGTAATGTTCTAAAGCATAATAAAAAATATCTTAAAGTCCACTATAAAAGAAATAACATAACTAATAATTTTAACCATAAAATTTTATATGAAAAAAAAACACAGATATTAAAGTTTACATTCATTACAAATGGCAGGAACTATATTTGTAGACAATCGATTACGAGCGACCAAACAGGTCATTTTTGAAAATCAGATCATTTCGTCTTTTTCTATATATTTAGTTCTTTGAGTCTCTTTTTTGCTTTTTTTTACTTTATTATTCATGACATGAAACCTTAACTTCATGTTCTAAAACATATACGTGTGCATTGTGCTTCAATGAAAAAAATATGGGGTAAACGTCAATGAGACAGCCACCTAGTGACAGAAATAACCAAAAGACATGTACTCGGTTTGACAGTAAACCAGATATATGCGAGATTCCCTCACGGGAGAAAGGAAGAAAGACCATTCACAATTTGTCTTACATTTGTTTTTCTCTCGTTTAATTAAATAATAATAAAAAAAAACCTTTCGAATGTTGAGTTCATAAGATAAAAATATTCCCTGTGGAACAACCCCGCCCCCTTTCTTTTATTTTTTTGTTGGTGCTCTCCAATTTCAACCCTCAAATAAGGCTTTCCAATCTAATTAAAATTAAAACCTTGCTTTCTAACCAATATATTCATGTACTGGACCGGGATCTTTCTTTATTTAATAAGAAAATCTACAGTGCCGTTATATAAATGCATGTTTTCTGCTTGGAGTCCCCGCCCCAAAAGAAAGAAATAGCCTAACTCCAAGATACTACATTTCTGCATCACGTGATTTTTGCCACGTGAAGCTCACATTAGAATGAATACCGCATATGGAAAGTGAAACTACAATTCAAAATAAAAAGTCCGAAGGCACATAGAAGAAAAATAAGGGGTTTTTTTGGCAAAGGGTGCCGGGGTAATCTTCTCTGTGTTCATAATATACATGAAATATTTGCCACTGCTCCTTGCCTGTTCTATAAATTCTAACCCTGAGTTTTCTATCTGTTACTGACGAGACAGCATCTCAGCGATAAAATAATATGTTTGAAAGAGCTATGCACTTGGCTACCTTTTTTTCTTCAATTCGTTTTCAAAACGTCTTGGTTTCTTTAATTTGAATAATAAAAAATAAAACTATATATCAAACGAAAACTGGATAAAGTGAGAAACAAGTTTCTTTCATTAGTAAAAATTACTGCTTCATTGCTTATCTCAGAGTTCGAACCCTACACGTGGTAGCTTGGTTCGACTCCAATCTTAATTGACTAAGATTGACAGTTTCCTTGCAGAAGGTCAGTGGTTCTCTCCGGGCGTCCCAGCTTTCTACACACAAAAAAAGCTGGGCGCCATGAAATAGCAAATAATGATAAAAGTGGCGTTAAAGACCAACAATGAATCCATCAATCATTGTATATCTTAGACTTTTCACACACATATCATAGTTTTGTTAAACACGAATCTATTTATTTGAAATTGAATTTGACAATAGCAATTTTCCCGCATCGTATAATGGTGAATCCGGATAACACTGTAATATGTGCCGCTGGACATGAAAAAGCTTAACCTCTAATAATTTTGAATAACTAGAAGAATACATGAATTTTAAAGCAGAACTATTTTAAATTTTTGTCAGCTATTTTAGGGGAAACCAATAAGTAATGAGAAGATATTTAAGATTTCCAAGGATAAGGCAACATTGAAGGGTCCTGTCTTTAAAGGTTGGTGTGTCCATCATATTACATATGTGGCAACCTTTTTTTAAGGCTTAAAGTAAATTAAACTTTTCAAAGTTATTTAAGTTCCATTACTAACTTAATGTCGACACCTTATAATGTACAATATCTATTTTAAACAGAAAAGGGTAATTTCTATGTCAAAAGATTGCAAAATTTCTGAGAATGAATAGAGCAATCCCTATTCGAATGCAGTATTCGCTAACTTAGTAGACATGTCTATGACAAGCAATGCTTTGAACCACTGATAGTGTCTTAAACGATCATATGCGCAAAAATGACAAAATTAAAAACAGAGTATTGTCCCTGCTAACCAAGAGAGTGTAGGTTTCATCTCGAGAGTTCCAAATGAAGACGTTTTTTTTTTTCAGTTAAAAAATTTCAGGTACACAGTCTACAAATTGAAACAAAAGTTGAAAATCTGATGCTCGTCTTGGCGTATACTCAAGAATTTACTTATTCGGAACTGCTTATTAGAAATGAAAAGATGTCACAGGACACATGCGACCAGTCACGGCTTTTATAGAACGAGTTGCCCTTCATACACCTTTGACACATAGTCCCACAATGCCGTAATGTTCTAAAGCATAATAAAAAATATCTTAAAGTCCACTATAAAAGAAATAACATAACTAATAATTTTAACCATAAAATTTTATATGAAAAACAAAAAACACAGATATTAAAGTTTACATTCATTACAAATGGCAGGAACTATATTTGTAGACAATCGATTACGAGCGAGCAAACAGGTCATTTTTGAAAATCAGATCATTTCGTCTTTTTCTATATATTTAGTTCTTTGAGTCTCTTTTTTGCTTTTTTTTACTTTATTATTCATGACATGAAACCTTAACTTCATGTTCTAAAACATATACGTGTGCATTGTGCTTCAATGAAAAAAATATGGGGAAAACGTCAATGAGACAGCCACCTAGTGACAGAAATAACCAAAAGACATGTACTCGGTTTGACAGTAAACCAGATATATGCGAGATTCCCTCACGGGAGAAAGGAAGAAAGACCATTCACAATTTGTCTTACATTTGTTTTTCTCTCGTTTAATTAAATAATAAAAAAAAAAAACCTTTCGAATGTTGAGTTCATAAGATAAAAATATTCCCTGTGGAACAACCCCGCCCCCTTTCTTTTATTTTTTTGTTGGTGCTCTCCAATTTCAACCCTCAAATAAGGCTTTCCAATCTAATTAAAATTAAAACCTTGCTTTCTAACCAATCTATTCATGTACTGGACCGGGATCTTTCTTTATTTAATAAGAAAATCTACAGTGCCGTTATATAAATGCATGTAGCCTGCTTGGAGTCCCCGCCCCAAAAGAAAGAAATAGCCTAACTCCAAGATACTACATTTCTGCATCACGTGATTTTTGCCACGTGAAGCTCACATTAGAATGAATACCGCATATGGAAAGTGTAACTACAATTCAAAACAAAAAGTCCGAAGGCAAATAGAAGAAAAATAAGGGGTTTTTTTGGCAAAGGGTGCCGGGGTAATCTTCTCTGTGTTCATAATATACATGAAATATTTGCCACTGCTCCTTGCCTGTTCTATAAATTCTAACCCTGAGTTTTCTATCTGTTACTGACGAGACAGCATCTCAGCGATAAAATAATATGTTTGAAAGAGCTATGCACTTGGCTACCTTTTTTTCTTCAATTCGTTTTTAAAACGTCTTGGTTTCTTTAATTTGAATAATAAAAAATAAAACTATATATCAAACGAAAACTGGATAAAGTGAGAAACAAGTTTCTTTCATTAGTAAAAATTACTGCTTCATTGCTTATCTCAGAGTTCGAACCCTACACGTGGTAGCTTGGTTCGACTCCAATCTTAATTGACTAAGATTGACAGTTTCCTTGCCGAAGGTCAGTGGTTCTCTCCGGGCGTCCCAGCTTTCTACACACAAAAAAAGCTGGGCGCCATGAAATAGCAAATAATGATAAAAGTGGCGTTAAAGACTAACAATGAATCCATCAATCATTGTATATCTTAGACTTTTCACACACATATCATAGTTTTGTTAAACACGAATCTATTTATTTGAAATTGAATTTGACAATAGCAATTTTCCCGCATCGTATAATGGTGAATCCGGATAACACTGTAATATGTGCCGCTGGACATGAAAAAGCCTAACCTCTAATAATTTTGAATAACTAGAAGAATACATGAATTTTAAAGCAGAACTATTTTAAATTTTTGTCAGCTATTTTAGGGGAAAGCAATAAGTAATGAGAAGATAATTAAGATTTCCAAGGATAAGGCAACATTGAAGGGGCCTGTCTTTAAAGGTTGGTGTGTCCATCATATTACATATGTGGCAACCTTTTGTTTAAGGCTTAAAGTAAATTAAACTTTTCAAAGTTATTTAAGTTCCATTACTAACTTAATGTCGACATCTTATAATGTACAATATCTATTTTAAACAGAAAAGGGTAATTTCTATGTCAAAAGATTGCAAAATTTCTGAGAATGAATAGAGCAATCCCTATTCGAATGCAGCATTCGCTAACTTAGTAGACATGTCTATGACAAGCGATACTTTGAACCACTGACAGTGTCTTTAACGATCCCATGCGCAAAAAATAACAAAATTAAAAACAGAGTATTGTCCCTGCTAACCTGGAGAGTGTAGGTTTCATCTCGAGAGTTCCCAATGAAGACGTTTTTTTTCTCAGTTAAAAAATTTTAGGTACACAGTCTACAAAATGAAACAAAAGTTGAAAATCTGATGCTCGTCTTGGCGTATACTCAAGAATTTACTTATTCGGAACTGCTTATTAGAAATGAAAAGATGTCACAGGACACATGCGACCAGTCACGGCTTTTATAGAACGAGTTGCCTTTCATACACCTTTGACACATAGTCCCACAATGACGTAATGTTCTAAAGCATAATAAAAAATATCTTAAAGTCCACTATAAAAGAAATAACATAACTAATAATTTTAACCATAAAATTTTATATGAAAAACGAAAAAACACAGATATTAAAGTTTACATTCATTACAAATGGCAGGAACTATATTTGTAGACAATCGATTACGAGCGAGCAAACAGGTCATTTTTGAAAATCAGATCATTTCGTCTTTTTCTATATATTTAGTTCTTTGAGTCTCTTTTTTGCTTTTTTTTACTTTATTATTCATGACATGAAACCTTAACTTCATGTTCTAAAACATATACGTGTGCATTGTGCTTCAATGAAAAAAATATGGGGAAAACGTCAATGAGACAGCCACCTAGTGACAGAAATAACCAAAAGACATGTACTCGGTTTGACAGTAAACCAGATATATGCGAGATTCCCTCACGGGAGAAAGGAAGAAAGACCATTCACAATTTGTCTTACATTTGTTTTTCTCTCGTTTAATTAAATAATAAAAAAAAAAAACCTTTCGAATGTTGAGTTCATAAGATAAAAATATTCCCTGTGGAACAACCCCGCCCCCTTTCTTTTATTTTTTTGTTGGTGCTCTCCAATTTCAACCCTCAAATAAGGCTTTCCAATCTAATTAAAATTAAAACCTTGCTTTCTAACCAATCTATTCATGTACTGGACCGGGATCTTTCTTTATTTAATAAGAAAATCTACAGTGCCGTTATATAAATGCATGTAGCCTGCTTGGAGTCCCCGCCCCAAAAGAAAGAAATAGCCTAACTCCAAGATACTACATTTCTGCATCACGTGATTTTTGCCACGTGAAGCTCACATTAGAATGAATACCGCATATGGAAAGTGTAACTACAATTCAAAACAAAAAGTCCGAAGGCACATAGAAGAAAAATAAGGGTTTTTTTTGGCAAAGGGTGCCGGGGTAATCTTCTCTGTGTTCATAATATACATGAAATATTTGCCACTGCTCCTTGCCTGTTCTATAAATTCTAACCCTGAGTTTTCTATCTGTTACTGACGAGACAGCATCTCAGCGATAAAATAATATGTTTGAAAGAGCTATGCACTTGGCTACCTTTTTTTCTTCAATTCGTTTTTAAAACGTCTTGGTTTCTTTAATTTGAATAATAAAAAATAAAACTATATATCAAACGAAAACTGGATAAAGTGAGAAACAAGTTTCTTTCATTAGTAAAAATTACTGCTTCATTGCTTATCTCAGAGTTCGAACCCTACACGTGGTAGCTTGGTTCGACTCCAATCTTAATTGACTAAGATTGACAGTTTCCTTGCCGAAGGTCAGTGGTTCTCTCCGGGCGTCCCAGCTTTCTACACACAAAAAAAGCTGGGCGCCATGAAATAGCAAATAATGATAAAAGTGGCGTTAAAGACTAACAATGAATCCATCAATCATTGTATATCTTAGACTTTTCACACACATATCATAGTTTTGTTAAACACGAATCTATTTATTTGAAATTGAATTTGACAATAGCAATTTTCCCGCATCGTATAATGGTGAATCCGGATAACACTGTAATATGTGCCGCTGGACATGAAAAAGCCTAACCTCTAATAATTTTGAATAACTAGAAGAATACATGAATTTTAAAGCAGAACTATTTTAAATTTTTGTCAGCTATTTTAGGGGAAAGCAATAAGTAATGAGAAGATAATTAAGATTTCCAAGGATAAGGCAACATTGAAGGGGCCTGTCTTTAAAGGTTGGTGTGTCCATCATATTACATATGTGGCAACCTTTTGTTTAAGGCTTAAAGTAAATTAAACTTTTCAAAGTTATTTAAGTTCCATTACTAACTTAATGTCGACATCTTATAATGTACAATATCTATTTTAAACAGAAAAGGGTAATTTCTATGTCAAAAGATTGCAAAATTTCTGAGAATGAATAGAGCAATCCCTATTCGAATGCAGCATTCGCTAACTTAGTAGACATGTCTATGACAAGCGATACTTTGAACCACTGACAGTGTCTTTAACGATCCCATGCGCAAAAAATAACAAAATTAAAAACAGAGTATTGTCCCTGCTAACCTGGAGAGTGTAGGTTTCATCTCGAGAGTTCCCAATGAAGACGTTTTTTTTCTCAGTTAAAAAATTTTAGGTACACAGTCTACAAAATGAAACAAAAGTTGAAAATCTGATGCTCGTCTTGGCGTATACTCAAGAATTTACTTATTCGGAACTGCTTATTAGAAATGAAAAGATGTCACAGGACACATGCGACCAGTCACGGCTTTTATAGAACGAGTTGCCTTTCATACACCTTTGACACATAGTCCCACAATGACGTAATGTTCTAAAGCATAATAAAAAATATCTTAAAGTCCACTATAAAAGAAATAACATAACTAATAATTTTAACCATAAAATTTTATATGAAAAACGAAAAAACACAGATATTAAAGTTTACATTCATTACAAATGGCAGGAACTATATTTGTAGACAATCGATTACGAGCGAGCAAACAGGTCATTTTTGAAAATCAGATCATTTCGTCTTTTTCTATATATTTAGTTCTTTGAGTCTCTTTTTTGCTTTTTTTTACTTTATTATTCATGACATGAAACCTTAACTTCATGTTCTAAAACATATACGTGTGCATTGTGCTTCAATGAAAAAAATATGGGGAAAACGTCAATGAGACAGCCACCTAGTGACAGAAATAACCAAAAGACATGTACTCGGTTTGACAGTAAACCAGATATATGCGAGATTCCCTCACGGGAGAAAGGAAGAAAGACCATTCACAATTTGTCTTACATTTGTTTTTCTCTCGTTTAATTAAATAATAAAAAAAAAAACCTTTCGAATGTTGAGTTCATAAGATAAAAATATTCCCTGTGGAACAACCCCGCCCCCTTTCTTTTATTTTTTTGTTGGTGCTCTCCAATTTCAACCCTCAAATAAGGCTTTCCAATCTAATTAAAATTAAAACCTTGCTTTCTAACCAATCTATTCATGTACTGGACCGGGATCTTTCTTTATTTAATAAGAAAATCTACAGTGCCGTTATATAAATGCATGTTGTCTGCTTGGAGTCCCCGCCCCAATAGAAAGAAATAGCCTAACTCCAAGATACTACATTTCTGCATCACGTGATTTTTGCCACGTGAAGCTCACATTAGAATGAATACCGCATATGGAAAGTGTAACTACAATTCAAAACAAAAAGTCCGAAGGCACATAGAAGAAAAATAAGGTTTTTTTTTGGCAAAGGGTGCCGGGGTAATCTTCTCTGTGTTCATAATATACATGAAATATTTGCCACTGCTCCTTGCCTGTTCTATAAATTCTAACCCTGAGTTTTCTATCTGTTACTGACGAGACAGCATCTCAGCGATAAAATAATATGTTTGAAAGAGCTATGCACTTGGCTACCTTTTTTTCTTCAATTCGTTTTTAAAACGTCTTGGTTTCTTTAATTTGAATAATAAAAAATAAAACTATATATCAAACAAAAACTGGATAAAGTGAGAAACAAGTTTCTTTCATTAGTAAAAATTACTGCTTCATTGCTTATCTCAGAGTTCGAACCCTACACGTGGTAGCTTGGTTCGACTCCAATCTTAATTGACTAAGATTGACAGTTTCCTTGCAGAAGGTCAGTGGTTCTCTCCGGGCGTCCCAGCTTTCTACACACAAAAAAAGCTGGGCGCCATGAAATAGCAAATAATGATAAAAGTGGCGTTAAAGACTAACAATGAATCCATCAATCATTGTATATCTTAGACTTTTCACACACATATCATAGTTTTGTTAAACACGAATCTATTTATTTGAAATTGAATTTGACAATAGCAATTTTCCCGCATCGTATAATGGTGAATCCGGATAACACTGTAATATGTGCCGCTGGACATGAAAAAGCCTAACCTCTAATAATTTTGAATAACTAGAAGAATACATGAATTTTAAAGCAGAACTATTTTAAATTTTTGTCAGCTATTTTAGGGGAAAGCAATAAGTAATGAGAAGATAATTAAGATTTCCAAGGATAAGGCAACATTGAAGGGGCCTGTCTTTAAAGGTTGGTGTGTCCATCATATTACATATGTGGCAACCTTTTGTTTAAGGCTTAAAGTAAATTAAACTTTTCAAAGTTATTTAAGTTCCATTACTAACTTAATGTCGACATCTTATAATGTACAATATCTATTTTAAACAGAAAAGGGTAATTTCTATGTCAAAAGATTGCAAAATTTCTGAGAATGAATAGAGCAATCCCTATTCGAATGCAGCATTCGCTAACTTAGTAGACATGTCTATGACAAGCAATACTTTGAACCACTGACAGTGTCTTTAACGATCCCATGCGCAAAAATAACAAAATTAAAAACAGAGTATTGTCCCTGCTAACCTGGAGAGTGTAGGTTTCATCTCGAGAGTTCCCAATGAAGACGTTTTTTTTTTCAGTTAAAATATTTCAGGTACACAGTCTACAAAATGAAACAAAAGTTGAAAATCTGATGCTCGTCTTGGCGTATACTCAAGAATTTACTTATTCGGAACTGCTTATTAGAAATGAAAAGATGTCACAGGACACATGCGACCAGTCACGGCTTTTATAGAACGAGTTGCCCTTCATACACCTTTGACACATAGTCCCACAATGACGTAATGTTCTAAAGCATAATAAAAAATATCTTAAAGTCCACTATAAAAGAAATAACATAACTAATAATTTTAACCATAAAATTTTATATGAAAAACAAAAAACACAGATATTAAAGTTTACATTCATTACAAATGGCAGGAACTATATTTGTAGACAATCGATTACGAGCGACCAAACAGGTCATTTTTGAAAATCAGATCATTTCGTCTTTTTCTATATATTTAGTTCTTTGAGTCTCTTTTTTGCTTTTTTTTACTTTATTATTCATGACATGAAACCTTAACTTCATGTTCTAAAACATATACGTGTGCATTGTGCTTCAATGAAAAAAATATGGGGAAAACGTCAATGAGACAGCCACCTAGTGACAGAAATAACCAAAAGACATGTACTCGGTTTGACAGTAAACCAGATATATGCGAGATTCCCTCACGGGAGAAAGGAAGAAAGACCATTCACAATTTGTCTTACATTTGTTTTTCTCTCGTTTAATTAAATAATAAAAAAAAAACCTTTCGAATGTTGAGTTCATAAGATAAAAATATTCCCTGTGGAACAACCCCGCCCCCTTTCTTTTATTTTTTTGTTGGTGCTCTCCAATTTCAACCCTCAAATAAGGCTTTCCAATCTAATTAAAATTAAAACCTTGCTTTCTAACCAATCTATTCATGTACTGGACCGGGATCTTTCTTTATTTAATAAGAAAATCTACAGTGCCGTTATATAAATGCATGTTGTCTGCTTGGAGTCCCCGCCCCAAAAGAAAGAAATAGCCTAACTCCAAGATACTACATTTCTGCATCACGTGATTTTTGCCACGTGAAGCTCACATTAGAATGAATACCGCATATGGAAAGTGTAACTACAATTCAAAACAAAAAGTCCGAAGGCACATAGAAGAAAAATAAGGGGTTTTTTTGGCAAAGGGTGCCGGGGTAATCTTCTCTGTGTTCATAATATACATGAAATATTTGCCACTGCTCCTTGCCTGTTCTATAAATTCTAACCCTGAGTTTTCTATCTGTTACTGACGAGACAGCATCTCAGCGATAAAATAATATGTTTGAAAGAGCTATGCACTTGGCTACCTTTTTTTCTTCAATTCGTTTTTAAAACGTCTTGGTTTCTTTAATTTGAATAATAAAAAATAAAACTATATATCAAACGAAAACTGGATAAAGTGAGAAACAAGTTTCTTTCATTAGTAAAAATTACTGCTTCATTGCTTATCTCAGAGTTCGAACCCTACACGTGGTAGCTTGGTTCGACTCCAATCTTAATTGACTAAGATTGACAGTTTCCTTGCCGAAGGTCAGTGGTTCTCTCCGGGCGTCCCAGCTTTCTACACACAAAAAAAGCTGGGCGCCATGAAATAGCAAATAATGATAAAAGTGGCGTTAAAGACTAACAATGAATCCATCAATCATTGTATATCTTAGACTTTTCACACACATATCATAGTTTTGTTGAACACGAATCTATTTATTTGAAATTGAATTTGACAATAGCAATTTTCCCGCATCGTATAATGGTGAATCCGGATAACACTGTAATATGTGCCGCTGGACATGAAAAAGCCTAACCTCTAATAATTTTGAATAACTAGAAGAATACATGAATTTTAAAGCAGAACTATTTTAAATTTTTGTCAGCTATTTTAGGGGAAAGCAATAAGTAATGAGAAGATAATTAAGATTTCCAAGGATAAGGCAACATTGAAGGGGCCTGTCTTTAAAGGTTGGTGTGTCCATCATATTACATATGTGGCAACCTTTTGTTTAAGTCTTAAAGTAAATTAAACTTTTCAAAGTTATTTAAGTTCCATTACTAACTTAATGTCGACATCTTATAATGTACAATATCTATTTTAAACAGAAAAGGGTAATTTCTATGTCAAAAGATTGCAAAATTTCTGAGAATGAATAGAGCAATCCCTATTCGAATGCAGCATTCGCTAACTTAGTAGACATGTCTATGACAAGCAATACTTTGAACCACTGACAGTGTCTTTAACGATCCCATGCGCAAAAATAACAAAATTAAAAACAGAGTATTGTCCCTGCTAACCTGGAGAGTGTAGGTTTCATCTCGAGAGTTCCCAATGAAGACGTTTTTTTTTCAGTTAAAAAATTTCAGGTACACAGTCTACAAAATGAAACAAAAGTTGAAAATCTGATGCTCGTCTTGGCGTATACTCAAGAATTTACTTATTCGGAACTGCTTATTAGAAATGAAAAGATGTCACAGGACACATGCGACCAGTCACGGCTTTTATAGAACGAGTTGCCCTTCATACACCTTTGACACATAGTCCCACAATGACGTAATGTTCTAAAGCATAATAAAAAATATCTTAAAGTCCACTATAAAAGAAATAACATAACTAATAATTTTAACCATAAAATTTTATATGAAAAACAAAAAACACAGATATTAAAGTTTACATTCATTACAAATGGCAGGAACTATATTTGTAGACAATCGATTACGAGCGACCAAACAGGTCATTTTTGAAAATCAGATCATTTCGTCTTTTTCTATATATTTAGTTCTTTGAGTCTCTTTTTTGCTTTTTTTTACTTTATTATTCATGACATGAAACCTTAACTTCATGTTCTAAAACATATACGTGTGCATTGTGCTTCAATGAAAAAAATATGGGGAAAACGTCAATGAGACAGCCACCTAGTGACAGAAATAACCAAAAGACATGTACTCGGTTTGACAGTAAACCAGATATATGCGAGATTCCCTCACGGGAGAAAGGAAGAAAGACCATTCACAATTTGTCTTACATTTGTTTTTCTCTCGTTTAATTAAATAATAAAAAAAAAACCTTTCGAATGTTGAGTTCATAAGATAAAAATATTCCCTGTGGAACAACCCCGCCCCCTTTCTTTTATCTTTTTGTTGGTGCTCTCCAATTTCAACCCTCAAATAAGGCTTTCCAATCTAATTAAAATTAAAACCTTGCTTTCTAACCAATCTATTCATGTACTGGACCGGGATCTTTCTTTATTTAATAAGAAAATCTACAGTGCCGTTATATAAATGCATGTTGTCTGCTTGGAGTCCCCGCCCCAAAAGAAAGAAATAGCCTAACTCCAAGATACTACATTTCTGCATCACGTGATTTTTGCCACGTGAAGCTCACATTAGAATGAATACCGCATATGGAAAGTGTAACTACAATTCAAAACAAAAAGTCCGAAGGCACATAGAAGAAAAATAAGGGGTTTTTTTGGCAAAGGGTGCCGGGGTAATCTTCTCTGTGTTCATAATATACATGAAATATTTGCCACTGCTCCTTGCCTGTTCTATAAATTCTAACCCTGAGTTTTCTATCTGTTACTGACGAGACAGCATCTCAGCGATAAAATAATATGTTTGAAAGAGCTATGCACTTGGCTACCTTTTTTTCTTCAATTCGTTTTTAAAACGTCTTGGTTTCTTTAATTTGAATAATAAAAAATAAAACTATATATCAAACGAAAACTGGATAAAGTGAGAAACAAGTTTCTTTCATTAGTAAAAATTACTGCTTCATTGCTTATCTCAGAGTTCGAACCCTACACGTGGTAGCTTGGTTCGACTCCAATCTTAATTGACTAAGATTGACAGTTTCCTTGCCGAAGGTCAGTGGTTCTCTCCGGGCGTCCCAGCTTTCTACACACAAAAAAAGCTGGGCGCCATGAAATAGCAAATAATGATAAAAGTGGCGTTAAAGACTAACAATGAATCCATCAATCATTGTATATCTTAGACTTTTCACACACATATCATAGTTTTGTTGAACACGAATCTATTTATTTGAAATTGAATTTGACAATAGCAATTTTCCCGCATCGTATAATGGTGAATCCGGATAACACTGTAATATGTGCCGCTGGACATGAAAAAGCCTAACCTCTAATAATTTTGAATAACTAGAAGAATACATGAATTTTAAAGCAGAACTATTTTAAATTTTTGTCAGCTATTTTAGGGGAAAGCAATAAGTAATGAGAAGATAATTAAGATTTCCAAGGATAAGGCAACATTGAAGGGGCCTGTCTTTAAAGGTTGGTGTGTCCATCATATTACATATGTGGCAACCTTTTGTTTAAGGCTTAAAGCAAATTAAACTTTTCAAAGTTATTTAAGTTCCATTACTAACTTAATGTCGACATCTTATAATGTACAATATCTATTTTAAACAGAAAAGGGTAATTTCTATGTCAAAAGATTGCAAAATTTCTGAGAATGAATAGAGCAATCCCTATTCGAATGCAGCATTCGCTAACTTAGTAGACATGTCTATGACAAGCGATACTTTGAACCACTGACAGTGTCTTTAACGATCCCATGCGCAAAAATAACAAAATTAAAAACAGAGTATTGTCCCTGCTAACCTGGAGAGTGTAGGTTTCATCTCGAGAGTTCCCAATGAAGACGTTTTTTTTTTTCAGTTAAAAAATTTTAGGTACACAGTCTACAAAATGAAACAAAAGTTGAAAATCTGATGCTCGTCTTGGCGTATACTCAAGAATTTACTTATTCGGAACTGCTTATTAGAAATGAAAAGATGTCACAGGACACATGCGACCAGTCACGGCTTTTATAGAACGAGTTGCCCTTCATACACCTTTGACACATAGTCCCACAATGCCGTAATGTTCTAAAGCATAATAAAAAATATCTTAAAGTCCACTATAAAAGAAATAACATAACTAATAATTTTAACCATAAAATTTTATATGAAAAACAAAAAACACAGATATTAAAGTTTACATTCATTACAAATGGCAGGAACTATATTTGTAGACAATCGATTACGAGCGACCAAACAGGTCATTTTTGAAAATCAGATCATTTCGTCTTTTTCTATATATTTAGTTCTTTGAGTCTCTTTTTTGCTTTTTTTTACTTTATTATTCATGACATGAAACCTTAACTTCATGTTCTAAAACATATACGTGTGCATTGTGCTTCAATGAAAAAAATATGGGGAAAACGTCAATGAGACAGCCACCTAGTGACAGAAATAACCAAAAGACATGTACTCGGTTTGACAGTAAACCAGATATATGCGAGATTCCCTCACGGGAGAAAGGAAGAAAGACCATTCACAATTTGTCTTACATTTGTTTTTCTCTCGTTTAATTAAATAATAAAAAAAAAAAACCTTTCGAATGTTGAGTTCATAAGATAAAAATATTCCCTGTGGAACAACCCCGCCCCCTTTCTTTTATTTTTTTGTTGGTGCTCTCCAATTTCAACCCTCAAATAAGGCTTTCCAATCTAATTAAAATTAAAACCTTGCTTTCTAACCAATCTATTCATGTACTGGACCGGGATCTTTCTTTATTTAATAAGAAAATCTACAGTGCCGTTATATAAATGCATGTTGTCTGCTTGGAGTCCCCGCCCCAAAAGAAAGAAATAGCCTAACTCCAAGATACTACATTTCTGCATCACGTGATTTTTGCCACGTGAAGCTCACATTAGAATGAATACCGCATATGGAAAGTGTAACTACAATTCAAAACAAAAAGTCCGAAGGCACATAGAAGAAAAATAAGGTTTTTTTTTTTGGCAAAGGGTGCCGGGGTAATCTTCTCTGTGTTCATAATATACATGAAATATTTGCCACTGCTCCTTGCCTGTTCTATAAATTCTAACCCTGAGTTTTCTATCTGTTACTGACGAGACAGCATCTCAGCGATAAAATAATATGTTTGAAAGAGCTATGCACTTGGCTACCTTTTTTTCTTCAATTCGTTTTTAAAACGTCTTGGTTTCTTTAATTTGAATAATAAAAAATAAAACTATATATCAAACGAAAACTGGATAAAGTGAGAAACAAGTTTCTTTCATTAGTAAAAATTACTGCTTCATTGCTTATCTCAGAGTTCGAACCCTACACGTGGTAGCTTGGTTCGACTCCAATCTTAATTGACTAAGATTGACAGTTTCCTTGCCGAAGGTCAGTGGTTCTCTCCGGGCGTCCCAGCTTTCTACACACAAAAAAAGCTGGGCGCCATGAAATAGCAAATAATGATAAAAGTGGCGTTAAAGACTAACAATGAATCCATCAATCATTGTATATCTTAGACTTTTCACACACATATCATAGTTTTGTTAAACACGAATCTATTTATTTGAAATTGAATTTGACAATAGAAATTTTCCCGCATCGTATAATGGTGAATCCAGATAACACTGTAATATGTGCCGCTGGACATGAAAAAGCCTAACCTCTAATAATTTTGAATAACTAGAAGAATACATGAATTTTAAAGCAGAACTATTTTAAATTTTTGTCAGCTATTTTAGGGGAAAGCAATAAGTAATGAGAAGGTACTCAATTTCAACGGAGGCGATTTCTTGGCATGGTATACCATTTTGTGATTTTCATCAAAATCCGAAATACCACCTAATCACGTATTATTTGACTTAAAAAATAAGTTTGAATATATTTATATTTGTTGGTTTTTCAGTCATTTAAGAATACCATGACAAAGTTCAGCACCAGAATATTTCAGCGGGATTTAATAGTTTGACAGAAATAACTGTTTGAGAGACGCGTTTGGTTCTATGTTCCTTTTTTACCAGTTTTGTTTAATACCTTTTTATTACTTACCATCTTTTATACCTATAACAAACCAATTGCGACTAAAATTTACAATTACACACACATTACGACTTCACGTCTAAACCTCATGATTGCACCTGTGCTAGTTCCCCATTCATATATAACCCGGCTGGCCACGTTATATAACTGGTGACCTGAAGATTGTCAATAACACAGATCTGCGAAATGTGTTATCCAAAGGCCCGAATTATCGTGTGTCTAAATCTATCAAATGGAAACACAACTTAAAAATACTGATGAATTTAGTCGAGGATTGTGCCTGACAATGAGCTAAACGCGAAAAAGAAGACGAAAATACTCTTACCGAATGGGTTAAGTCTATGAGGTCGTTGCTACAAATTAGAATTAAAAAACTGATTTCAGTTTCCAAATTGTGCAGCGCCTGCATAGGGAGTATATATCCAGTTGATACGATATTCCAGAGATGGTATTTCCTATCATGATTTCCTTGGTAGAGTATTGCTGCTTACAATGAAGCTATTAAACCAAGAGTTCCAGGTTGTGAAGTTGAATCTCAACCCTTCGACAATTTTACGGACGCCATCAGGAGTAAGTTGCCTGTTATGGTATATCTTTTACACTTGTCGTTACCACAATTCCGTCCTCTTTTCCTCGAAAGTGACCAACCGATTTTGACTTATCACCGATTTTGTATTTGCATGAGCATGATATGCTTACCCTTTCGGTTTTAGATGGGGTTCGTGTTCGTTGTTTTTTTTTTTTTTTATTTTGTGTATTGTAGACTGTTGATTGTTTTTCAGTCGTTTTTTTCTGTTTTTTTTATCATAGCATTGTCAGTTTGTTGTTGACTTGTGAGTGTGACTATCACTTTGGTCTCTTTCGCCTCTCTTTGGCGTCGCAATAAAGGAATTTATTTTAGGGATTATTTTAAATGACGAATTTAAGCAATCCAATTTGCAAATTTGGGATCTTTCTATAAGTGACTGCGGATTCAATAGACAAACATTGTCGAACGAGGAAAACTGAAGCTTTTATAATTCAAAACATATGTATTACACATACGCACACAAAATCTTAATTACAATACAAAAAGAGGCTGAAGATACCAATTAAGGGCGCAATCAAAAACCATACACATAATTTCATATAACAACTGGTATGCATATTGCAGCGTATTTTCCTCCAGAATATATCCCGTATGCCCATTTCATTGTAATTATGATTTTTTTACCTAAACTAGCCATCTTTATAATTTGTTTACAGTATCAATCGTCGATTTATATCTGTACGTAAGTTTTGTGGTCTGAATATAATAATGTACCGTTCGTTGGGGAAAAAAAACTATCGAAAAGATCATAATATGCTGTTTGTATACTAATACTTATCTTTTTGTTTCGCATCACGGTGAGAAGCTATTGGTTTCAGTCGATATACACACAACCTTGAAATAATAAATAAACAACGGTTAGTTCTGATTGGTTGCTAATTGGTAATTGGTGTGGCTAGCTTCTATTGGCTTAAATGAGTTTTTAGTTTTGAAACACGTCAGACAGGGGAGAATAATTATATAAAGATGGACTGACAGTATGGGTATCCGAGACACTATCGATGAATATGTTGCTATATGATCAAATTATTTCCTATTTATGATGTTTATGGTATTGATATCATATCATCAATCTTAACATGTAATATAGAGACGAAAATAATAGCTCTATTCACTGATGCATTTACTCGATGCTGGCCGAAATGCAAATTATCAGTAATTCATTTCCTAAAAGTCAGTTGTTAAACTTTCACATTATACGATTAAGAAAGTATGGATTTAAAATGGCACTTAAAACAACAGTACTATAAAACAACAAACACAGAAGTATATAGCGTCAACATTGTAGGGGTCGCCCTCGGAACATGAATATGATTTTGTAACAAAATAGGGGGCTAAAAACGGCCATTAGTGTACCTTGTCCTTTAAATACAAATATTTCAGTCAGAATTAACGGTATTGCGTGTCAGTTTAATCAAGGAGATTCGAATACAACATTCTTCGTCTAATCATAAGTAATTTGTTAGTGTAACCATAGATATAATAGCTATGGTGTAACTATTCAAAGTTACCTTTTTATTTCACAGTCCCTTATTCGCGACCCTCATAACGGAACATATTCCATGTTATGTCGCATTCTAATAATAATTAAACTGAAACCCATTAACACCTTAGAGCCTCAGACACACATTCAGGATTTTTTACTGCCGCCTTGATATGATCATTCAAGATTAAAATTTGACTAAACAATCTTATCTCGGTCGGACCGCATTCGGGAGAATCCGCACGCTGTCGGGACAGATTCTGTCGTTATTTTACCATGCGAAAGATATAAATCGGATCATAATCAGATTGAGAACGGGATAATCGGGACGCTTCCTGAACAATATCTGATTGTATTGACGTGATTAAATAAAGGTTTTTACAAACTTCCAGCCACAAATTGCATGATCTTTTCCCGACTTTTGACAAATTTTAATCGGGAATATCAAGGACGGCAGTAAAATCCTGATGTGTGAATGAGGCTTAACTGTGAACAAAAAGGCTTTTACATCTTAAGATCTTATGTAATCCTTAAAAATAAAAAAAAATATTCACTTAACAACCTCAAATGTCAACAAAATGCTTTAGAAATAAAATTAATTGGCACTTCCTGTTGCGCTTTTCAAAATATGCACAATATAAGAACGGTAGGTTGATCTAGCATCGATTGACTATCAACCTATATATGGTTTGGGGGTTAAATTGAAGTAGTTGCATGCCATAAATTAAATGTGATTTAAAGTCATAATCACGATAGATTACCCCGATCTTTTAATTGTATTGACGTTGCGCACGATGTTGGTACGGATTCCATTTTGCTATAGATTAGCATAAAAATAAATACGTAGACTGGTCAGTTCGAAAAAAATATAGTGATTTCTGGTTGAATTCATTGGATTAGATTTCAAAATAAAGAAAAAAAGGAACCGAAATTTAAAATACCAGGAATTATAACACCTAATTATCCCATTTTTACGCAAAAACGTAATGTCCAACGTTACATTTTGTGTGCAAAAGATCGGAGTTCCGTTTCTTTCCTACGGTATTTTTTCTCCAATCATCGTAAAACTTCACAAGAATATTGCTATTGTTATAGCTATTCGTGTGTTAAAGCAAAATCCATATCACTGAAACCGTAAACCGGAAAAAGTTATTTTTAAAAACGGTCTGAAAAATGTCCAAGCATATGCAAGGTAAGCATATATCGGGTTTGCGCATTTATACCGTGAAATTGGAAAAGCTGAGAGGAAAAATATTATATTTTATGATATTTTGAAAGTTTTTTACTTTTCTCCAGGTTCATGATATTTTTTTGCCGGAAACCATGCGTATAGTTTCTACTGCAATGACTTCAAAAAGTATAGCCATCTTGTCACAACGAAAACAACGCTGTATTTTCTTTACAATTGAGGTTTTAACCGGCTGTATATCAAATAAGAATAGATAGATCATAGAAAATAAAACTTGGCGGTAAAAGTTTTTTCTGTTTTTCTTTTTAAACAATATAGTGTTTAACGTTTTTTCGTTAGACAACAAGGTTTTTAGATCGTTTCAAAAAGTATAGCCGTTTTGTCCCAACGTTCGCAAAACGTAATGGATGTCATGGTCGGGTTTTTAATTTTATATCATAATTATTTGTTTCCAATTTAATTCGAATAAAAAATAAAATTATAAGATATAATAATATTACCAATGCATGAGAAAGGAAAAGTTTAAGTTTAAATTCAAATGTTGACCAAATGAGATTGATACAAAAAATATCGGGATCTTAGTTTTTTTTAGCATATTTGTTTTATTTAAGGAACGTTGTCTATCTGCAAGTTTTAAATCGTCAAAAACAACATGTACAATTTTTTTGTTAATAAAATAAAATAGAGAAAAACCATTGCTGGCAATTATGACAAACAAAGGATATGCATAATGCCACAAAAATACGGAAATGAGAAAAACATGAATCCTAAATGTTTAACTACCTAGATATTTAGCGACAAAGAAAGTATCGGGAAATGATAAAATATAGAAAGGAAACGGAAACGGAAAGAAATGCAACAAAAAGAGTATGTACAAATATGCAAAAAAAAAAAGGGAATATAAATTTAAAATCTAATTTATATTTAAAATAAAGCTGTGTTAATTTGGAAATTAATGTATGATTAATTAATGCGAACTGCTGCCAAAAGGAAAATTATTAATTATGGCCTGGAAAGACTGACAACTCCTGTAAATAAATATTCATTAAAAAAAATATGTATACGACCTCTTTGAGTTTTATTTGTAAAACTATGCATTTTCAGACAAACCGATTGGTTATCAAATTCACAACAGTAAATTGACTTCAACAATAATAAGCTTGAACGCTTGAAACGTTCTTTGAAATCGTCAAAATGGCCTTATTATATGAGGAACGTCGTGTAACGCTAAGTAGTACCAACATCGTGCGCAACGTCATTACAATTAAACTGTGTTTGACAAAATTTGTCGGTTGCAATAACGTTTAAACAGCGAGGGAGATATATGAAATATAATCTTCAACTTCGTACTTTATTTGCCCTTTTAACTTTTCATTCGAGCGTCACTGGTGAATCTTTTGTAGACTAAATGCGAGTCTGGCGTACAAAATTATAAAAGTACGTAGCATCCGTTTGATATTCTGGAAGGGCCAGGAGGAAGTTTTTTTTTGGGATGACTGTTCATTTTCATCTTTTGCTATGCATGCCTATTTTTAACCGCGAACATTTATTTGCACTTTTGTACACGATTGATTCCTGCATATTGTGTTGCAGAATATTCATTTTCATCCTGTCTTATGCATGGTTATTTATTTTCAGCTCTTATCAGGCCAGAATATTCATGTTCAAACCCCCTCCCCAACTAGACAATGGTCGTCTCCTAAGTTTGGTATCTTTGTTGAGTTTGCTTTATACATGCCATTTTGTATATAAACCATGAGGAATCATATTTTATTTCATTTAAGGTTCATCATAACAAATGGATAAAAAATATTGTGTTTTCACCTCGAAAATTACACTTCGAGCACAGAAAAACCTGTGCAGTGAGAAAAGATCGAAGCCCTAACACCCTATAGATATATAAAAGTTAAATGCATTTTGTATTTCAGAAAGATAACATTTTTAGGGCGATTGTTTTTCGTTCCTGCAGAAGGTTTAAACATAAACTCAGGTGGATAAAGATTTTTTAGATGTCCCTCTTAGGTAACAATTGTATTGTACTGTACAAAAGAAGGACAACAAGTGTTGTCGCTTCGAACAATAAAAATCTTCAAATGTCTAACTATCTATAGGCCTCTTTAGTGATTTAAAATTACTGCACGGAATGCGTGGAATGCACTGATAAAAGGGGTGTTCTCAATTTCAAGTATTCATGCATATTACATATTATCTGTACATGAAATAGTACAACACTTGCGTAATGTATCAGGATTTCCTTCAACTTTGAAACTTGCACTCGATTTCTGCTTGTTTGAGCTTATTAATATAATCCAGCATATTGCAATGTGAATTGTTTTGACACATGAAATTTAATAAGTTTACAGTTATTTTTTAATAACGTTGTAACATATGGAGACTATGATTCAAGTGTGACAAGGGTACTGTGGTGTTAAGATGTTAATTTGGTCCAAAGTGATCGACTTTAATTCGGTATGGCAAGAAAAATAAACAGCTGCGCCATGAGCGTATGATACGCCCGTCGTCTTGTGTGTGATTTTTTATGTAATAATCATAAATAGTTTCTGACATACGGCGCGACATGCGAAACCCCCCCCCCCTTTTTTTTTTTACAAAAACTCAATATTTCTAAAATAAAATTTTGAATCAAAACCAAAAAGTATACAGATCTTTAGATTAATATAACTAAGAAGTGTGTAAAATTTTAAGCAATAGTCATAAATCGTTTTTGAGATACGGCGCGACATGTGAAAACCCCCCTTTAAAAAAAAATCAATATCTCTAAAATAAAATTTTGAATCAAAATCAAATAGTATACAGATCTTTAGATTAATATAACTTAGAAGTGTGTAAAATTTTAAGCAATAATCATATATCGTTTTTGAGATACGGCGCGACATGTGAAAAACCCCTCCCCCTTTTTTTACTAAATACTCAATAACTCAAAATTAAAATTTTGAATCATCACCAAAAAGTATACAGATCTTAAAATTAATATAACTAAGAAGTGTGTAACGTTTTAAGCAATAATCATAAATTGTTTTTGAGATACGGCGCGACATGTGAAAAAAAACACACACCTGTTTTAGTTACTAAGTCCCGTAACTCAAAAAGTTTTAATCTTATTTTCACCAAAAAGTATACAGATCGTTTGACCATCATAAGAAACAACTATATTAAGTTTTATGAAATTTGGATAAGTCGTTCTCAAGTTACGGTGCGACATGTTTACGCCGGACAGACGGGCGTATAATGATCGTGAAAGAATTTGTAACTGTGGTCAAGAATTTGTAACTGTGGTCAAGCATTGCGAACGGATCATGTAAGATCTGGTATCGGACCGTGAATGCAATAAAATACAATTAACTTCAAAATCTTTTTTAAGAAAACTCAAGAGGCGACATATAACCCTATGCGAATAATTAAAAAATAAAACGTTTTGAATCTAAAATGGTCACATTTCAATACATCATGATATATTTGAAACTAAATCTTTATTGGGTCAGATAGTACAGTAACATTGAATTGATGTTTTGTTGAAAATGTTCAGATTATTGTTTAAAAAGAAGGTTTTTGTTAATATTTAGTCAAACTTGATTGTGAAAACAATGCATGACCAGACCGTACTGTATAGGTTATAATTTTCTTTATTGTTGAAGGTCGTACGCTGACCTATAGTTCCTTACATCTACATCATTTGCTATCTGGTTGATAATTGTCTCATTGGCAATCGTACCACATCTTCTTAATTTTATATTATTCATCAGAAAATGATGATAACACTTTATTTATTTATTTTTATTATACCAATTGATTGAAGCGTGTGATATCGTAATGAGAACGTAGATAGATGGTTTTATTTATTATTTTTGGGAGTGTATAAACGTCTAAATATGTGACAACTTTGCGACAGACGTTCTCCATCGGATAATCTATGTGTATACAGCCTGAGGGCTAACATCATATTTTGTATTTATACTTCGTCTGAAATTTAGCCCAACAATGTTAGATCTGCAAATTTGCGCTTGCAAATTTTGTTCTTTCACTCAGCAGGATTCGAAACCTTGCTTCTATGACATCGTGGAAACACCGCAATAATTGAGGCAGTTACTCCCAGATCTGTACATTGTGTGTTTAGTGTTTTGTGATTTGTATCTATCTGATGAGTTAAGCCCTATTCAACTGATTTTTGTAGATTTTTTTCTTATGTTGTGCTGATTCACGACTGTCCTATGTTAGGGGAGGTGTAGGCGCATGGAATGAATTTGTAGTTGTCTACGATTCGTTTTTGCAGTGTCTATAGATACTGATAATAAATATTTTTAACGCATTTATATATAGATTACATGCAAACCTTCTATTTAATTGCTACTCGAATATTTGAAGGAAAGAAAGATTTCAATATATGGAACTACATTAAACAATGTAAAAGAAACAAGATGTGAATTATATTTTAACATCCGTAACTTCGTGCATGAAATCGGTTTGGCAAGTAATTAATCTTCTATAAAACATTTTAAACGCAAAGCCAAAACAATTCGACTCAAAATGACAACTAAATTTCTAGCAATGCGTATTAAAATTCAATTACACTGCGATCTTTCTTTAGAATATTATCCATTGGTTTAATCAAGTTGTTTATGTGGTTTTATGTTTTGACAGAATTCTTCGCTTTCAACTAATAAAATGATTTCAGAGATCAGAAATCGCTTTTAACCAGACTTGATCATTTATGTTTACGGCTCAAAGAAATCTCTTACAACAATGGAATAGATCAAAATCGCTGGCAAAAATGGAATAGATCATACTTTGTCATATTCCATTAGTTTACTATATTTTCACTAGTTATGATATTAAGTTTAAAAGGCAGAGAAAGAATATAGCTTTGTTTTATTCATTACACAAAACCACAACACGCACGTAAGGCAAAAATAAAAAGCGAAGGAACGGCATTTTTTTCATTAGAATATATATCATAATAAAAACAAAATATAACATGCTTTAGGTAAGATTCTGGGAATATAATGACTTTCCAACAAATGCTTATATGAGCATGTGAATGGGGTTTACAGAATAGTAATGGGCAAAAAGGGCAGAAAAAAAGGCAAAAAAAAAAGATACAGAATAGAGAATAATTGGGTGTTAAAATATAGATAATAAAGAAAAATGGGCAAAATAAATAAAGAATAGAGAAAAAATAAGTTTTATACATAGAAAAAAAAATGTTGGATTTTTCTCCATATATTATTATGATATTACCTCTGAAAATGTATCAATCTTCAAATAGAAACTTTTGATGCGGTAAAATAAATCATATTTAAAAAATAAATCGTATAAAATTTTATGCAAGAAACTTTAATATTTTTAATGAAAATGTGTGTATATATACATACAGAGGAGAGCAGATTGATATGGCTATCCTTGACTTTTCTAAGGCCTTTGATCGTGGCTCACATAGACACCTGCTAAACAAACTACAGCATTATGGAGTTACAGGACAAACACACAACTGGATTCAATCTTCCTAGCTTAATGTACCCAACAAGTCATCGTTGAGGGAGAATCCTCGGAGAAAGTTCCTGTGGTTAGTGGAGTCTCACATGGGACTGTACTTGGACCCTTACTATTTCTCCTACCCTGGTATTTATTAACGACTTACTGACAACATAACATCCATCACACGACTATTTGCAGACGATTGTATAGTATACAGAATAATAACATCTCCTGCTGATACCAAACTACTACAAGAAGATCTCTACAAGCTTGCAGAATGGGAAAAAACCTGGGGCATGGACTTTCACCCACAGAAGTGCAGTGTACAAACTACCACCATATCACGCTCACCAATAAAACACTCATACACGCTTAAGGGACAAGTGCTGGAAAGATCAAGAAGTACCAATTACCTTGGAGTTGACATTGAATCAGACCTATCCTGGAAACAACACATCGATAGAGAAACCAAAAAAGCAAACAGCATGCTAGGATTTCTAAAACGCAACCTAAGAACATCTAACAGTGAAACTAAGACAAACGCCTATGTTGCAATGGTCAGACCCAACTTAGACTACTGTGCAACAGTATGGAACCCATACCAAAAAGAGCAGGTGAAAAAGGTTGAAATGGTCCAGCGTCGTGCATCCCGTTATGCCACCAATCGCTATAGGAACACCAGGGTGTGGGCAGCATGTTGGAAGAACTTGACTGGGAATCATCGGAAAACAAAAGGATGAAATTACAATTAACATTACTCTACAAAGTGGTTAATGATCTTGTGGATATACCATGCGACACTTACCTAGCACCATTGTCATCAAGAAAAAGATCATCACATACCAAGAAGTTTCTGAATATTCAACCAAGACTAATGGCTTCAAATACAGTTTTTCCCAAGAACAGTGACCGTCTGGAACTCTTTACCAGCAACAGTAGATGAGGCTCCCTCCTTGGTATCTTTCAAGAGGGAGCTTTCAACATTCTAGTCTGTTCAGTCCCCCATTTGCCAAGTAAGTCAAACGATGGACTACAGCTGTGCCGGCGGGGATTATTTCCCTGGTACCGCCACGGAAGCCGGATTGGTTCAGGTCAGATAAACGAAAAGCAAATGGGTACCCCCCTTTCTTTATTATTTTACTTTATTTTATTTTTTTTCCTTACTTTATACTTGCTTTATATATTTTTGGTTGTATCTTATAAAATTACTCTTTTTCTTGCGCCCACCGGAAGCGTTGAGTATTGGTCAAGATTGACAGTTCAACTTACAATGTAGATGTAGATGCTATCTTCTTTGACGCATAAAGTAGGTGACGTCATAGGTGTTCTTCCGGCATCAAACGTAAACACCGCGCGTTTTCTGGCTTCTTGTCCGCTTCAGAATGTAATAAAAATTTTTAAAAAGAAGATTTCTAGGTGTAAAATGTAAGTTGTTTGCTTATTATTGGAGAAATTACATGTCAATACATTCCGGAATTCAAAATGTCGGCTTCCTTAGTTACAGACTGGGAGATAGAGAATTTTACGCTTGTTGTCGTCCAATCAGAACCATTGATACAGAATAATTGCATTAGAATACCAAATCTCGTGCAATACGATATTCATCCACTCTTGACAGTTAAATTTTAAATAGTTAACTGTCTAGTGGAGGAATATCGTATCACACTCGATGTAGTGGTAGAATATCCCAAATTGAGGTAAATTATATGGTCTTCCAAATACCGTTTCGATTCCTATCATCACTGAAGAGACATTAATTGTCGAAATCCGGATATGGTGTACTAATTTTTGCACTTTTTGTTTGCGGTATACCATCTTTTCCGCAAGTTTATAGTTTTCTGTTTGGTATTGAATTAATAGTTAAGATTCATCTAAATAAGTATAAAAAGCAAAGAAATCATGTGAATAATTTAAAACGATACACAAAAGACCAATTTTACTTAAATGCGAATAGTTTGTTGGACGAGTTCGCATGCGGACATTCTAATCGTATTGGTTAGTAATGAAAAAATTGGTAAAGACATCGGGTTATTCTACTTATATCACTCAACTTAAAAATGAAGATGACGAATTAGTCACTGAAAATTACGAATAAAGCATGCCTTTTGAATAAGTATTTTCACTGTGTATCATCGCCACCGGAAATTGGGTACTAACGAAGCGGAGAGAAATGGAAAAAAAAGTAAACAAGGTAAGAATTCATTCAATTTAAAGCATTTCTACTGATTTGACGAGGGTATCGCTTAAGAAATGATTTTCTGATATATAATTCTTTAAATTATTAGGCCGATAAGTACAAAATTAAGACAAGATTTTGTGTTATACTCAAGAACTTGCCACTTAGTACCTGAAAATTTCGAGGTCGATTGTCCTCTGTCGCCCCATTGGCAAGACATTCAACTGTTTTTCATTATTTTTCCAGACACGTTTTTAGATTATGATAGTGTGACATCATATTGACTGAAATCTCTTGTCATAAAGATGTTTTTAAAGAATATGGACCAAAACATTGTTTGTTTATTGTACGGCGAATTGCAGGACGTTGTACGGCGAATTGCAAAATAACAACTTTTGTCTGTACGGCGTCTTGCAATATATTGTAATTTAAAGATGAAATTAATCTGTGTTTAGATAATATCAAGTGACGAAATTTTGGCTGTATCAAAGCTTTACCGGCTTACAAATATACAAAATAAACTACTTATCAAATATTATAAAATATATGTCGTTAATTTCGTTCAGAAGTCGTCGTACCTCTATTTGACTTTGTGTTTTTAAAGACAAAAAGGTTATTTTCAACCATATTTTCCTAAATACATTCATATATCGTTAAAATACTAACGACTGTTGTCTTATTTGTTGTCAGGGTGAAATTTTGTAAGTTTGAAAAAAAAAACCGACCATTCATCTTTTGTTGGTGCTGTTTTTTTTTTTTTTTTAATATATACAGTGGAAATGTTGTATGATTGCAAATAAGATAACTATCCACCAGGGTCAAATAAAAAAAAAGTGTATGTAAGCAATTATATGCTATCGTTTGGCCTTCAACAACGAAAAATCGTACCTTACAGTCGGCTATAAAAAGCCCCGACATGAAAATTGTGGAAGGATTCAACAAGTAAACTAACGGCCTAACTCATAACAAAACAATTAACGAAAAATAACAAATATGATAGAGATGAACCAACGACAACCACCAAACTACAGGCTCGTGGCTTCGGACAGACACATAAAGAATGTGCTGGTTTAAATAGATATAGGAAGATATGGTATGAGTACCAATGAGACAACTCTCCATCCAAGTCACAATTTATAAAAGTAAACCATTATAGGTCAAGGTACGGTCTTCAACATTGTTTATTGTTTATTTTTTAAATTTCTGAAATGATAATTTTTTAAAAGAAGAGTGAAGAAAATACTTTGTTTTCATTGAAAATTAGAAATGAATCATGAATTGTGTTTCGAATTAATTTTCTTGTTTCTTATTGAAAATAAGGTTGTATTTTTTTTTTTTTAGTTTAAGTAAATTCAATCAATCTTTTTATTTACAGGGAAAAAATAATAAAAGACTGTTGCTAGGCTGTTTGGCCTAAACTTAAATGAGTAGACGGAGGGGTAGTGAAAAGGAGTGTATTCGTCCGAATTTTCATTGTTACAGTAGTACATTTTCATGATTACTATGTATAATATTTCTCAGTAAATTTTAATGTGATATTGTGCCAATTAAAATTATATAATTAATACAAGCAAGACTTGCATTTGCCTTAAAAGATATAGCAGTACGTGATTATTTGTTTTCAAACACACCTTCTCTGTTTTGAAACTTATAAAGGTATGGATCTCGGCCTATCTTTTTGATTGAATATAAATGTGAATTCATAGAGGTTCAAAATCAACAGTGAGCCCTATTTTTGTGTGTGTGTAAATAATCTAATCTTTAGATAGATGCTTAAATTAAAATCATTTTTCTTAATTAGAAGAAAAAAGTGCAACTTAAGCACGCCTGAATGTAAAAAGGTGTACCCGACTTATTAGTTCACGATAAGAATTTACCGATTTCGGTATTTTAACAAAACTGTTTACGAGGGCAAATAAACAAATGAACGCTATCAAATCAACATTTAAATTTACGTGGATTTTTCCAAAAGAATTTATGAGTATGCACCATCAGGATTCAAAAATTTTTCAACCTGTCCTTATTAGATGTTATTTCATTATAATTCTTTAAACTTACAAGTCGAAGATGCTAGCTTTTGTGAATAATAATATATTAATATAATAAGTATATAATATTAAGATGACAACAACAAAAAAACTTCATACAAGATCATCTTTATTCTCAAGTAGAAAGTTTATATAAATAGTTTATGCCGTAGCCACAGCCGGATTTGTATCCCTTGTATCAGATTTGTTCTTTCATTCTTTCCAAAAATGATTAATCTAAGGTTAATATTTTTTAAAAATTTAAACAGTGTTAGCCACCGAGCTTGTCCATTTCTTACTATATAGAGATGAAGTTTTTTTTTTTAGAAAATTAATGTTCTTTATTCTAATATATTGGCTGAATCTGCCTTTTACAAATAAGACAATAACATTAATTGAAAAAGGAGACGTTGAATGGTTTTCACTGAGAGGACTTTCAAACAAAGTCCAAATGAAATAGATTTGACCAACTATTGGTTACTATACACTTCACAATGAACAAGACCCATACCGTATCAAAATTGCCTGATTTATGACAAAATCATAAACAAATATGTCAGGCAGCAACTTACGAAAGCCGCTATATTACATGTTCCTGACCAGGGCAGACACATATATATTGAGGCGGGCTTAAACATGTTTGTGAGCACTCAAACCTCCCTTAACATGGTGCCGTGGTGTAGCAATACAACTTTTTTTTTTCAGAGAATGATAATTCATTTATATTTCATTTTATCTGAAAGTTGAAAGAGAATCCATTCACTTAATGGTTCTAAATATTCAATGCGGAAAAATTCTCCTGCCATTACCTCCTTCCTTCCCTCCACCCACAACCCATCCCCGAAATGTTCATCACTTATATGCAAATGCTGACTAATGTTGTATGGTTAAAACATTTGGTTGAGGCAATCTAAAGTTTGAGAACAGAAACGACAGCTTTAGCTTTTTTTTCATTTATAAAAGGGCATAACTCAAGAACGGTTACAGTGACGCTACCCAATTTATAACTTGATCTGTGTTTTGTGGTGATAAGCATTTCGTGTAAGTTTTAAAACATTTGGTTAAGGCATACTAAATTTAGAGAACAGAAACCAATTATTGGGACTTTCTGGACGGACGGGAGAGACGGGTCGGACGGACATGGGTAATATTTAACCCTACTTCAGGGCAGAACAACAGATCATCAGGTATGTAAAAGATGTAATAGGACTGTGTTCAAGCCTTATATTGTGTATACATCTTAAATGGTGTCAAGCGAATTGTATTTTTATCAAACGCATAATTAGATATTTGAACCTAATACTTTATTTTCTTTAAAAAGACGGCAAATAAATATTTTGAAATTAGCAAGTTGCCATACAGTTGAAAACAAGTTGCCATACAGTAAATTTGTCAACATGAGCAAGTTGCCGTACCCTAGACTTTATTTTTTATGGTCTATATTCTTTAAAAACGTTCATTTTGACAACAAATTTCAGTAAATATGATGCCACACTATAACAATCTAAAAACGTGTCTGGAAAAATAATGAAAAACAGTTGAATATCTTGCCAATGGGGCGACAGAGGACGATCGACCTCGAAATTTTCAGGTACTAAGTGGCAAGTTCTTGAGTATAACACAAAATCTTGTCTTAATTTTGTACTTTTCGGCCTAATAATTTAAAGAATTATATATCAGAAAATCATTTTTTAAGCGGTACCCTCATCAAATCAGTAGAAATGCTTTAAATTGAATGAATTCTTACCTTGTTTACTTTTTTTTCCATTTCTCTCCGCTTCGTTAGTACCCAATTTCCGGTGGCGATGATACACAGTGATTTTTGTTCCATATCTACTTTAGATGAAAATAATAATAGACCTCCAGAATTTCTGACTAGATCAAATTCAAAAATTGATATATTTCATATAACCCCAAATCAAGTTCTTGATATTTTACAGACTTTAAAATTGGGAAAAGCATCAGGTAATGACTCAATTCGTCATTAAAAAAGACAAGTTATACTGTCATTGTACCCTTATCATTGTTATTTAATTTGTCATTTGAAAAAGCAGAGTTTCCCAATCAATGGAAAACAGCTATTGTCATGCCGCTTTTCAAAACCGGAGACAAATCACTGTTTTCCAATTATAGACCAATCTCATTGTTATCAGCAGTGGGCAAAGTATTTGAAAGAATTGTATTTAAAAATGTATTTAATCACTTAATAGCAAACAAGTTATTATACAAATTTCAGTCAGGTTTTATTTCAGGTCATTCTACCGTTCACCAGCTAATAGAAATTTACTATAGGATATGTATGTCACTTGATGATCGCTGTATAACATCACTTATATTATGTGATATCTCGAAAGCGTTTGATAGGGTTTGGCATACTGGCCTCTTAATAAAGCTAAAAGCGTATGTTATATTTCAAATAGAAAACAAAGCGTTTTTGTTTCAAATTCATATTCGCCTTTTGAGAATACTAATGTAGGAGTTCCGCAAGGCTCTTTATTAGGTCCCCTACTATTCCTTATTTATGTAAATGACATAGCTGATAATTTGATAAGTCTAACTCGATTGTTTGCTGATGACGCATCCCTTTCTTATTCAAGTAATTACCCTTACAATATAGAGGATGTCTTAAATAGCGAATTAGAACAAATTTCAGCATGGTCTAAAGATTGGCTTATTAATTTTAATCCTAATAAGACAAAGGCTATGCTATTCTCCTGTAATACTTCCCCAGATGATATTAAAATAGAATTTCAAAATCAAGCAGTAGAATTTGTCTCCTGTCATAAACACTTAGGGATTACTTTTGATTCCAATGGTAAATTCCATACACATATAGAAAACATTTTAAATTGTGCAAGCACAAGATTAAATGTTCTTAAAAAATTGAAATATGTATTGAATAGAAATAATCTTGCTCGTATATATTTAACTTTCATAAGACCCATTATGGAATATGCATGTGAATTATGGGATGGTTTTACTCAACAAGATGCCAACAATTTAGAACATGTTCAGTTGGAAGCAGGAAGATAAGTAACTGGGTTGCCAGTGTTTGCAAGTCGGGAAGCTATATATTTTGAAACAGGCTGGCAATTGCTGGTGGACAGAAGAAAGTCCAGAAAGCTCAATATGTTTTATTCTTTACATAATGGTACTGCCCCTGATTATCTCTGCGATTTAATGCCCCCACTTGTTGGTCAAATATCTAATTACGATTTGCGAAACAGTAATAAATATGTAGTACCAAGTTTTAGACTAGATATAACCAGAAAATCCTTTTTCCCATCTACTACTATTGAATGGAATAGCCTAAACCCCGACATACGTACGTCCAAAAATATAAATATTTTTAAACGAAAGATGTGGTGACAGAAATCTTTATATCATTCATGCACGTTTGAGAGAAATATGTGCAGTTCTTTAAATTCAGATTTACATCGTGTTAATATTAAACCCAGTCCCGCATGCAGCTGTGGCCACCCTGTTGAGGATAGTATTTACTATTTTTTTGAGTGCCCTTTTTACAACGAAGCAAGAGAAATATTGTTTTCAAAATTAGAAAGGTATGCTATATCCATTGAGCTTCTATTGGCTGGTGACGGTGACCTTTCTTTTCAGCAAAACAAAGAAATTTTTGAGTCTGTACAAGTATATATCAGAATAACACAAAGATTTAAAACAATCAATTAACATTCTGAATTCCTACTTTCCAACTCTTCACTCCAGTCCAGTTTTATTTATTATTCCATATTATATTGTATTTTTTGTACTTTTTTGTTTTTTGTTATTTGTTTTTGTTTGCAGTTTGTATTTATACATGCATTCCTACTATGTTTTTCGTCATTATCTAATGTACTTTGTGTTTATATTTATATAGGGAGAGGACGTCACTAATGTTGTTATAACTTGTGTCTAATCCCTTTTGCTACTTTTGCAAATAAAACATGTTTAAACACCATTTTGTTACACCTGGTGATCCGTTTATTTGGCAATCGCCAATGGCAGTCAGCAGGGTTTAAGAACATCCGTTGTTCGACCTGCTAGTCAAATGCGTGTTGTTAAAATTTACTTTTTCACTTTTTTGGTCTTTTGGAAAATATTGTTTGTGCTGTATTTAGACCCCTCTACCAAGAAATTTGTTTTGCATGCACACGTAACAAAATTGCGGTTTTTATCCAACGCAATCATAGGTTTGAACGTTGTTTTCAATTTAGACTTGTATATATATAGCAAGTCAAATGCGTTTTTTTTAAATATACTTTTTCACTTTTTTGGTCTTTTGGAAAATGTTGTTTGTGCTGTATTTAGACCCCTCTACCGAGAAATTTGTTTTGCATGCACACGTATAAAAATTGCGGTTTGTATCCAATGCAATCATAGGTTTGAACGTTGTTTTCAATTTAGACTTGTTTATATTTTTTCGTTTGGGCTTGTATTATATTTGCCTTCGGGTTTATATGATCCGTTCATCCTTTTTCGACTCTTCAAAATCCAAGAGTCTATCCTAAATTGAGGTAAATTATATGGCCTTCCAAATACCATTTTGATTCCAAACATCACTGAAGAGACATTAATTGTCGAAATCTGGATATGATGTTCCAATTTTTGCACCTCATGTTTGCGGTATACCATCTCTTCTGCAAGTTTATTGTTTTCTGTTTGGTATTAAATTAATAATTAAGATCCATTTTGTTACATCTGGTGATCCGTTTATTTTGCAATCGCCATGGCAGTCAGCAGTGTTTAAGAACATCCGTTGTTCGACCTGCTAGTCAAATGCGTTTTGTTAAAATATACTTTTCACTTTTTTGGTCTTTTGGAAAATGTTGTTTGTGCTGTATTTAGACCCCTCTACCAAGACATTTGTTTTGCATGCACACGTATAAAAATTGCGGTTTTTATCCAACGCAATCATAGGTTTGAACGTTGTTTTCAATTTAGACTTGTATATATATAGCAAGTCAAATGCGTTTTGTTAAAATATACTTTTACTTTTTCACTTTTTTGGTCTTTTGGAAAATATTGTTTGTGCTGTATTTAGACCCCTCTACCAAGAAATTTGTTTTGCATGCACACGTAACAAAATTGCGGTTTTTATCCAACGCAATTATAGGTTTGAACGTTGTTTTCAATTTAGACTTGTATATATATAGCAAGTCAAATGCGTTTTGTTAAAATATACTTTTTCACTTTTTTGGTCTTTTGGAAAATGTTGTTTGTGCTGTATTTAGACCCCTCTACCGAGAAATTTGTTTTGCATGCACACGTATAAAAATTGCGGTTTGTATCCAATGCAATCATAGGTTTGAACGTTGTTTTCAATTTAGACTTGTTTTCATTTTTTCTTTTGGGCTTCTATTATATTTGCCTTCGGGTTTATATGATCCGTTCATCCTATTTCGTCTCTTCAAAATTCAAGAGTCTATCCTAAATTGAGGTAAATTATATGGCCTTCCAAATACCGTTTCGATTCCTAACATCACTGAAGAGACATTAATTGTCGAAATCCGGATATGGTGTACTAATTTTTGCACCTTTTGTTTGCGATATACCATCTTTTCCACAAGTTTATTGTTTTCTGTTTGATATTTAATTAATAGTCAAGATCCATTTTGTTACATCTGGCGATACGTTTATTTGGCAATCGCCAATGGCAGTCAGCAGGGTTTAAGAACATCTGTCGTTCGACCTGCTAGTCAAATGCGTTTTGTTAAAATATACTTTTTCACTTTTTTGGTATTTTGGAAAATGTTGTTTGTGCTGTATTTAGACCCCTCTACCAAGAAATTTGTTTTGCATGCACACGTATAAAAATTGCGGTTTTTATCCAACGCAATCATAGGTTTGAATGTTGTTTTCAATTTAGACTTGTATATATATACAAACAAGTCTAAATTGAAAACATATATATATATATATATATATATATATGTGGACGTAACAGACGTACGTTTGTCTGATCTGACCCAGCCAAAAAACTTTTAATAATTATTCGTTCAGTGCGGTGTTAACATTGCCAATTTGTTGTGAGATGAGGACATGGCTACGGGTTGGTCTATAAAAATAACGAAAATTCGCAACCAACATTTAAAAAACAGCAATAGAATATTTACTATACTCAATACCCGGCTATGTAGACACATTCCAACAACACCTGCTCATGGGATATAATCAATGTCCACCAACCGGCTATATAAACATTCCGACAGCATCTGCTTATGGGATATTTACTATACTCAATACCCGGCTGTGTAGAAACATCCCAACTGCACCTGCGAATTTGGTATTTCAAGTACTATACTCAACACTTACCAAAATTCCAACAGCACATACTGCTTAATGTGTTTTTACTGTATACTCGCCACTCGGCTATTTAGTAACAGTCCACCAGCATATGCTTAATATGTTTATCTCCCATTTTGGTACGATATTCGGAATCGAGACAGTTATATCTAAAATTGAACTGTCGAGAGTGGATAAATATCGTATTGCACGAGATTTGGTAGTGGAATCTGTTTCTCTAATGATTTGAAAAAAAGATGTGGTCTATCTATGACGTCATCAGGCATGGTAGCTTTTTTCATGGCGTCAAGTGAAAATGGCCAAAAAAAAAAATATGTAAAAAACTTGATGTTCATATAAACCCACTTTGAAGGCTATATTATTCCTCGGCTATCTAAAAATCACTTTTTTTGCACAATAACTTTCAAAGTTTAAAAAAGTCACCAAGGCCAAAATACGAAACCAAACTCTGTGTATTGCTACCTCAAGTTTTCTGGGTAGTGTTTAGTGCGCTGTTGTTCGCCTTTTTGTATTTTGGTCATAATGATTTCGGATTTTTGGGACTTATTGGTTTTAACCCCCCTTTTTCTTGGTATTTTCTCGTCTTTTTCTTCCTGATGAAGATTAATCCAGAAAAGCGCTTCGGATGAAACAAATTTATGTGTTATTTTAATTTTACAGAAAGAAATGAATGACGAAATATAAGTACTTTGTCTACTTATGCACAGGTTGTTTGTGAAACTTTGAGTTTGATTTGATTGGCTTATATTCTGAAATATTTAAAATGACATGTCATTAAACTGGTCTTGGAAGATGCTGATGCTGTCATTTTCCCTTCAGATTTTCCGGGCCTTCACCAAAATGCATAGAATACTCATTGAGCGGAAAAAAGTAACAAAAAGGCGTTGACTTAGTCTGCAGGTATTTTAGTTCATTAATCCATAAAACTGTCCGTTTTTGTCTTTGTCTCAGCATTAATGAATTTACACTACACCATTTTCATGCTTTCATGTAGATGGTGTAGTGTTGGGTATCCGTCAATTTTGCATTGCGCAGCAGAGTAATATTATCACAACTTTAGATGAAGAATTCTTTCTCATAAAATATCAAATCTAAATATAACTAGAGGACGAATAACTCACTTGGATGTATTTTGCTCAAATAATAAATAGTATTTGTTTTTTGTTTATCAGAACCAAGGTGATAACTCATGATAAATACCTTACAAACAACATTTCTACATAATTTCTTTTCATTTCCTTCTATCTGTTCTTATAAATAGAAATCAAAAAGTAATTCCCGTAGCATTTCAATGTAAATTTTGACCTCTGAGGACAGCTATTTCTTTTGGAGTTTTTAAGTAACAACACTTGTTACAGAACTTCACTGGAACATCCGTGTCACCTTTTATTTCAATTGGTTCATTGGTTCTTGAGAAGACAGTTGCATGGATAAATGGACCCCTTTAAGTCATTTTTTGACATTTCATCATGAAAGAAGTAACAGCACTAACGTACGTACCTTCTCAACATTTCTGCATGTTTTTTTTTAATTCAACTCCATCTATTTTTCAAAGAAGAGCAAAAAGTAATTTCCCATGGGGTTTCAATTTAAACTTTGATCACTGTTGGAGGTCATATTGAATTTCGATCAACAACAAAGCAACAGCTCTTGTAAATAACCTTTCCAGGAACACATCCCGCAAGTTTTGTTTCAATCGATTCAGTAGTTTTTGAAAAGATCTATGAAAATCTGACTAAAGGAACCACTTTTTGACCCCTTGAAGTCATATTGGACTTTTCATCAGGACCAAAGTTAGTAAACAACACTTGGTAAGTAAGTACCTTCTATAAAGCATTTCTGTAATGTTTGTTTTCATATCATTAATTGCATCCATTCTTGAAAAGAATAGCAAAATGTAATTTCCCGTAGAGTTTCAATGGTCAAATTTGACCCAACGTCTAACGACCATTATAAATTTCTGTTCTAGCACTAAAACGACAACACTTGTTTTTAGACGACCATTATAAATTTCTGTTCTAGCACTAAAACGACAACACTTGTTTTTAGACGAAGTATCACATACATGTACCTGACCTGACAAACTTTGTTATATTCTGTTTAGTGCTTCTAAAAAATAAAATAAAAAACGATACAAACTAATGGACTGACGTCTAACGACGGACGCCAAGTGATGACAAAATCTCACGTTGGACTTTTGCCCTTGGCCAAGTGTGCTTAAATTGCATTTCGGTATTTAAAAAAAATATGTACAAATAAAAATGATCAGATTTAAATATTTAACTAAAACTGACAATAAATTACTTATTTTGCAAAATGCAATTATTTGAATATCCGTAAATGTTGACTATTGGAATAATGTCTATGTTATACGCCCTTTAGCTTATAACTTAAGTCTAACACATTTAGAAATGTTGTCTTATATGTAAGCATTTGTCACTCATCCATCATGTATATACGTTTTCATTAAAGGAACATTTTAGTTTTGTTAAAGCAAGATGTAATTTTTTCAATATATGTTTAAAATCTTTTTACAAGTACTTAAAAATTTAAAATTTCAACAAACTGTGTGAGCTTTTTTTCAAATGATGCGCATGTCAGTTACTGGTTGTTGGTAGTAAAGTTGATGTGATGCGATTGTTTTTGGATATAAAATCTTAGAAATTTTTTAAGTTCTTGACAACTCCATTATTATTATTTTGTTTTTAGTTTTTTTAAAGATAAAAGACGACACTAGAATTTAAAGGAAAGAATACCCAGCTGATCATCAACAATTATGTTTTCCATCTGGTCTACATTTGATTTGGATTACCCAACGATCTTCTGTTCAGGTTTTGTGGTATCAAATTTGCATGATATAGGTATTATTTCTGTTAACTAGGAAATGTCCATTATAAATTATTGGGTATAATGTTTTAAACTTTCCATTGAAAAAAGCAAAAAATTATTATAACAAAGCTACATTGTTCCTGTAAATACTATTTAAACAAATGTCAATACGTTTCTGTCGAACATATAAAGAAAGGCTGAACAAAATTGTGACTACTAAAAAATCTTTATAGATGGAAAAACATAAAATTATTCTTTCTTTTACCTAAAATGTTACGAGAAAAATTAGATTAAATTTAGGAATATCAGATAAAAAAATGACTGACATAAAATATAATTAACAAAAAACATGCACAACTCATACTTGACTGGATTTGATTGATGATATGTCGAGTTCTATGCCGCGTTTTTTCATGTATGTTTTGAATGACAACATAGAAGCATTGTCTACATCACTCTTTGATTCAGGCGGAGTTTTAACCTTCCCTAAAAACCCTTGCACGCTATAACTTTCTTCACAATCACTTAGTAAATGTCCTTCTTTCGATGATTCTGTTACATTATCAATATTAAGTGTTTTCAAATTTGATGACTGGTTATCCGAAGGAGTCAGTGACTGCGATTTAAAACCCAAAGAACTTGCTAATTCTTTTGAGTAATATACAGGCGACGAACTGCTACCGAACATTTTAGATGGATGTTGTGTGATTTGAAAATTTTCAATTTCTGCAATGGATTCGTTGTTCTGGTATGTATGTGATTTTGGAGAATGTCGTCGATTGGTTTTGATTATTTTGGAGCTACAAGGATTATAATTTGTACCTTGCAATCCGAAAGATTGCATACGGTCGTTTGAACTTGTATCCAGTTGATATGTACCGGACATAACGTTATTTAAATTAGTGTGTTTGTGGTCTCTTTGCTTTATATCAGTGTCTTTTATACGTCTTGCATATAATGCACTAGACGTTGGTTGAAGCAGAAATGAGACACACTCATCTGTTTCTTGTTTTCCTGCATTGTAATTTACAGGCGTATGTTCTTTAGCTGTTTGTGACTTATTTTTCTTCTGATCAAGGAAAAAACCTTGATTGGAATCTTTTACTTTGTTCACATGGTGGAGATAAAGTTCTGTCTTTTCATTACTTGAGACTTCTGGTGGTGCATATAAAAGTAAATTTTCTCCATTAGAATGTTTGTTGTTTGCCGACTGATAATTGTTTGGGCAATCGTCATACATCAGTTTACAACTTTCTTCTAGAGCTTCGTTAGTAAGTAGTGGACTTGTATCGTCACTTTGAGAAGTTTTACTGCACATTTGTCGTCTTTCTTGTGCGCTAGAGGGAGGATGTGATAAAAATATCTCATCGCTGTTAATGGAACTTTCAGAGTCATGTCTACCATGTCTTAGATTTTCTAACGGTTGATTAGATAACTTTCGATGACGTACTCCATCCGAAGAAACATAAGCATTGAAAAGTTCTTGATCAGTTTGAGATTCAGAATCTTGACGATAATTTCCACAATTTCCGTTTTTACGTTTTTCACTACTCTGACGCGAGCCGTCTTTTGAACTAATTGTGCTTAGTCGTCCATCATCGTCTTCGGACTTGGAATTTTCGTTGCGAGTCCATGGAAATTTCTTTTTTTCATTTGTTACGTATACATGTGTCGAATTATGACGAGTAAGTTTAAAATTTGGTGGAAGAGATGCAGTCTGTTCTCTTTCATGTGGATGGGGCTTCAGCTTTCCAAAAATGGACCTTTTCCTGAATACCGCATTTCCAGTTTTATCAAACAATTTTTTGTCCCTGTAAAATAATTACAATTACTAATAAATATTTCAAATTCATCAAACATACATCCATTTTAATGTCATGTTTCAAGTAATTATTTACAACAAATTGTGTTTTTGATAGGCTCTATCAGCAATGTTTGATTCACGTGGTCATTGAAGACAGCATTTGTTTAAAATAGTTCTTTCGATGTTGATTCACGTAATAACTGATTACGGTGCGATTTATGTAAGGTAGTAATTGTTTCAAGTATTTACTGACATTTTTTAATTAGTTCCTAGGACAAAAGCATTGTTCCACACTGTTGATGGCGGGAATTTGCTCGTGAATTGATTGGAGACAAACTATATGCTGTGTACCCATCAAAACAATCCAATAAAAAAGTTCTGCACGTGCATGCTTTTGTTTATGTTTGATTGATGAAAACATTTGTTTTAAATAACATTGAATAAAAAAGTAAGTATTTTGAACACTCATTAAAACACATCGCATCCACAAATTAGCTTGAGAAGAGCTATGAATACCAGAACTTTTCGAAAAATACTTAGACATTTTGTCTAAAAACCACTCATTATTATAGGCATTTCCTGAATTCTTACTTCAGCAGGGTAGCATTAAAATTTAGAAACTGAATAGAAATAAACAAAAGTTGTATTACAAATCAAGGTGGTATAAATGCTAATTTACCAGTATGTGTTCACTAACTTAGTCAAAATCAAATAACTGGAAAATATTAAATGCTACACTTCAAAGATTTAAAATTATTTTAATCATATCGTTAACAGCAAAATAAATATTGTTATAGTGCTAAACTTGATGTTGGAGACAATTTTTGATAAAATATTGCAAATTTTATATATTTTTGTAAATTTTTCATTGATTTTTTTTGTATCTAAAAGACAAAACATATAAAATAAGAGGCGATGTACGACATTGAAACATCGACACATATACCAAAACAAACAGTCTTCAACAATATGTCAGCAACACATCTACACATATAACCAAACAAAAAGTTTAACAATATATCAGAAGCACGTGAACACATACAAACAAACATAGTCTTTAACTATATTTCAGCAACACATAAACACATATAACCAAACAAACAGTCTTCAACAATATGTCATCAACACATCAACACATATAACCAAACAAACAGTCTTCAACAATATGTCAGCAACACATCAGCACCTATACCCAAACAAACAGTCTTCAACAATATGTCATCAACACATCAACACCTATAACCAAACAAACAGTCTTCAACAATATGTCAGCAACACATCAGCACCTATAACCAAATAAACAGTCTTCAGCAATATGTCAGCAACACATCAACACCTATAACCAAACAAACAGTCTTCAACAATATGTCAGCAACACATCAACACCTATAACCAAACAAACAGTCTTCAAAAATATGTCAGCAACACATAAACACCTATAACCAAACAAACAGTCTTCAACAATATGTCAGCAACACATCAACACCTATAACCAAACAAACAGTCTTCAACAATATGTCAGCAACACATCAACACCTATAACCAAAAAAACAGTCTTCAACAATATGTCAGCAACACGTCAACACCTATAACCAAACAAACAGTCTTCAACAATATGTCAGAAGCACGTCAACACATATAAACAAACATACAGTCAGAAGAAAATAGCTCTGGAAGATTTTCCAGAGCTATGAATTTCAGAACTTTTGTAAAAACAAAAAATACTTAGACATTTTGTCTAAAACCCGCTTGTTTTAGGAATTTCGTAAATTATGTCAGAAGCACGTCAATATATATAACCAAACTTACAGTCTTCAGCAATATGTCAGCAACACGCAAACACATATAACCAAACATACAGTCTTCAACAGTATGTCAGCAAAACATCTACATATATAACCAAACGTTGCTGTATATTATATTTTTTTTCGTACATTGTTTCTTACATAAATCAGGCCGTTAGATTTCTCGTTTAAATTGTTTTATATTTGTCATTTCGGGGTCTTTTAGAGCTGACTATGCGGTATGGGTTTTGCTCATTGCTAATGACCGTACGTTGACCTTTAGCTGTTAAATTCTATGTCATTTGGTGTCTGGTGGAGAGTTGTCTCATTGGCATTCATACCACATTTTCTTATTTTTATATATACAGTCTTCAACAATATGTCAGCAATATACACTACAAAAGTCAAAAAGTCTGAAAAGACCAGTTTTTGTCTGAATTTGCATGAATTTTTACTCGACATTCTTAATTTGTCTGAATAATTTAAAAAAATTCTTGACATAGTATGAATTTGTCTAATAAGGTTCTTGATTTTTCTTGACAAGTGTCTTATCAGTATGAACATTGTCTTAAAATTTCTCGACACTTCCTGTATCATCTGATAAGAGTCTGGATTAGTCTCGACCAATTCTTGACTGTCTTAAATTTGTCTCGATCTGTCTTGACATATTCTTGACATTCTTAATAATGTCTGAATATGTCTCGACATATTCTTGACATTCTAAATAATGTCTGAATATGTCTCGACACATTCTTGACAGTCTTAAATATGTCTTGACACTGTCTCAACAGTATAAATTTCGCCTGAAATGTGAACAGACTTATTCTGCACTGTTTATGACATTCTATTGCTGTTATATACACCTTTATTATGGCTAAACTAAACTTTGAAGAATCAAGGATTAATTTGGTATAGTAAGATACCCTTTTGGTGCAACTAAGTTGGAATACCCTGAATAATCCCCCATGTAGTTTAATTTTGATTTATTTTTATTAAATATTTAAGTAATTGTTTTCACTTGGAATATAAGTCGAAGGTATTGACAAATAGCATTTAGATTTTTGCCGTTCGCAAAACTGCCAGTCAAATTTGCTTTACTAAAATAGGTGTCTTGTATCTCTTTTGGACCCCACATTTCATCTTTTGGGTTTGTGTTGCTAAAAAAAGAGGAGGGGGGGGGAGGGCTTTCGTTTAGGTCAAAGAATTTGTTCCCATCTTGATTCAAAAACCTTATTCATTTTTTAGAACAACCCAAAAACATTTTTTTATTCAAATTTGAGTGTTGAATTTTATAATTTTTTATCAAAAATAAATATTTGTGATAACTCCTTCCTGAAAAGAAAAAATGTTTAGATCTATATTATGCATGTCTGTTTGAGAACCATTTCATAAGACCGATGATTTCTCTAGAAATCATTGATGGGACCCATTATAAATACATTTTTTTTATTATTCCTGGAGTAGATAATAATTTTCTTTTAATCTTTGAGAATTATTCAATTTGTATTTATGTTAAAATAATTAACTTTTTAATTTTGATGAAGAAAATCCATTTCAATTCAATTTTTCATTTTCATCTATCAACAAACTTTTTAAATTGTAGTGGCATGGTCGGTCAACTGATAAGTTGTATGGCTGATTACAGGTAAAGCAATAACTTCTATTTGACAGTTGCGTGTACTCTGGGGTGTGGAATACCTTAATTTTATGGGGAACATCCTGTCCATGTGTAATACTTAATATATTCCAACAGATGACATTACACAAATTTTTCTTCTGTTAAATGAATGATTTGTATATCATCATAATTTGCTATTTATATAAACCACATTTTGGTATAATAATTATTTACCATATCAACATTGAATATTATGAATGTAGAATTAAATATGTCTACAGTATGATTGGTTTGAATCATTTAATTTATAAGATTTAGGAATCAAAATTTGTAATTATTTAAAAACCGATATTGAAATTGTTTTATATCAACACACCCACATTTGAATTATTTTATACTTTAGATTTCATAGCCATATTTGCATTTGTAAAAATATTTATATACCCAAATTTTCAATTATTTTACATGCCCAACTTTCGTTTTTGTTGTAAAGAAGTGTAACTTGAAACAACAGTATATCATATAAAGAGAAATAAAGATTAAAGTTATATCATGAATATTGGTCATGATTTGTAAAACTCAGAACTGTCAAGTAAATTTAAGACACGATTCAAAATGTTCAGAATATGTCAAGCCATACTGAGAAAAAATAAGAATGTCGAGAATATGTCGAGAAATTTCAAGACAGTATTCAAATGTCAAGAATTTGTCAAGAAATTTTAAGACCATATTCAGAATGTCGAGAATATGTCGAGTAAATTTCATACAAATTTAATATAAATGAGAATTTGTCAAGGAAAATTAAGACACAAGTCATACTTTTGGAGAATGTCGAGTAAAAGTTCATGCAAATTAAGACAAAAACTGGTCTTTTCAGACTTTTAGACTTTTGTAGTGATATCAATAACAGGCTAACACATATTACCAAACATGCAGTCTTCAACCATATGTCAGTAACACATCAACACATATAACCAAACATACAGTCTTAAGCAATATGTCAGTTATCATACGTCAACACATATAACCAATCATACAGTATTAAAACATATGTCATCAATATGTCAGCAACACATCAACACAAATAACCAAACATGCTGTTTTCAATGAAATGTTAGCAACACATCAACACATATACCCAAACACACAGTCTTCAACAACATGTCAGCAACACATCAACACATATACCCAAACATACAGTCTTCAACAATATGTCAGCAACACATCAACAGATATACCCAAACATACAGCCTTCAACAAAATGTTAGCAACACGTCAGCACATATACTCAAACAAACAGTATTCAATAATATGTCAGGAACACATAAACACATATACCCAAGCATACAGCCTTCAACAAAATGTTAGCAACACATCAACACATATACCCAAACATACAGTCTTCAACAATATGTCAACAACAAATAAACCGTGACATATAACCAAACATACAGTCTTCACCAATATGTCATTGGGACATCAACACATCAACAAATATAACCAAACATACAGTCTTTAACAATATGTCAAGCTTCTTTTCATCTGTTACAATTTTGATTTCGGTAAGAATGACATTTTTCTTTTGGGACAAAATAGCAAAACAATTGTTAGCATCTGTTTTAATCACATTAAATATTTAAAATTTGGTACATGTTTAGAAGCTCGATGTATACACGTGAAGCTGTGATGCAGTGAATTTTAGCATACCTTAAAAGACGTTTTAAAAATAGGAGTGAAATAACACCAGGGGAAATTTGCCCGACCTGCCCTTGCCTGATTTTTTTTAATGCTAATGGTATATAGACCATAAAAAAATTCAAATTTGTCAATTCGAAAATGAAGAAATGACAATGTAAATACGAACAAACCAGAACTTTTGACCTAAGGTGTGACTTATACCCGTGCAACAGATAGTTAGTGAGGACAATTGAAAATCCGGCTATACAATACAACTTTATTTTATTTATTTTTTTAACAATTCTGTTTATATCTGACTGTTAGTTTTTTACATTGACTACCGATCTATTAACCAATCTTTTACATTTAATTTCATTCTTAGTGTCTACTCAGAAACAGAAATTTTGCGCTGCGGTATCAACTTGAATCGATGATTATCGTGAATTTTATCTTACGTCAGAAACAATAGAAGTAGTCAACATTTAACGAGACATTCACTGGTCGTTAAATCGTTGATTTATAACTTGTCAGTTTGTTCACATTTCAAGCTGTCAGTATCTAAGACAGCTTCGGTTTTTTAATAGATAGAATCAATGAATTCCAACATTTAATAGACTTTCCTTTTTCCATTGGTTTTGCTTAATAAGTGTTGTGACAGGCTAATTGTTTTGATAAACTACACTTGGTTTGAAGTATACCTAAATAGCATTCAGGAAATTTCTTAAAAGGAATTATGCGTCCTCTATTTAAATGCATTTTCTGGATAATACTAGTAAAAGCTGGTAAATCAGATTTTCAAAGATCATATTAATCAACTTATCATGAAATGTAAGTCTTAAATGTACAATATATTGAACAGTCGTATTCACCTTTACGACAACAAGATACTTTTTGATTGGAAATATTAGTAGTGGCTAACCGCATATAGATAAAAGACAATATTTAATATACAACACATCTAGTTGTAAATGAACTAGATTTCCTTTCCTAGATTTAGATAGTTCAGTTATACACGGGAAACTGTACACTAAAATTTACTACAAAAGGAACGATTTTTCTTTCCCTATTATTAATTTTTTCCTTTTTTGGATGGTGATGTTCCTTTGGCACCATCTTACGGTGTTTATATTTCATATTTTCGATATGCCCGTGTCTGTAGTGACGTTTTGGATTTCAATGAATGTAATCTATGTATTACTGGTAAATTATTAAATCAGGGATTTCGTTTCCATAAATTACTTAAAACCTAAATTCTTCCATAGATACAAAGATTTGGTTTGGAAGTTTGGCTGTACCCGTAGAAAACTTATTTCAAACGGGATAGCACATCCTAATTTTTTACGGAGATGTTGTTTACCGAGCCCGGAAATTTAGATACGATCTGGGTAAACTTATCGATCCTTTAAATAAACTTATTCTAAAAGCTTACCAATTCAACACTGTAATTAGATCTTTCAATATTGGTTTTATTGGTTTAAATATTAATTTTGTTATCAGTAAATTAAAACCAAACTAATATCATTGTTATATACATTTACATATTCACGGTTCTTCAATCTGTCGATACCTGTATTTTGGCATTGCACAAGGTCATGTTCTCTGACTGTTAATGACGTCTTTACACTAAATCCATTGGACGTTGGATGTGTACTGATTGATACTTTAGTCTTAGATACATCATTTTTTTATTAGTTGTTCTTGGCTTTGAACTAAGTAACCGCTAGTACTCTCAGATCTGTACTTGTTGTTTTTTTGTTGTTGTAGGGATATATAAATACCCTGCCACGTCCGGTCTGTGTTTGTGTTACTTGTTTTTTTTCTGCTTTGTATCGATCTGATGAGTTAAGCCCTTTCAACTGACTTTTATAGTTCGTTCATGTGTTGTAATGTTACACCCCTGGCGCCCTCTAAAATTTTTAACCCCGCCACATGATGTATGTGCCTGTTCCAAGTCAGGAGCATGTAATTCAGTGGTTGTCGTTTGTTGCTGTACATCATATTTGTATTTTGTCCATTGTTTTTTTACATAAATCAGGCCGTTAGTTTTCTCGTTTGAATGGTTTTACATTTGTCATTTCGGGGCCTTTTATAGATGACTATGTGGTATGGGTTTTGCTCATTGTTGAAGGCCGTACAGTGACCTATAGTTGTTAACTTCTATGTCATTTGGTCTCTGGTGGATAGTTGTCTCATTGGCAAATTATACCACATCTTTTTATATGATATGGTTATAAAACATCAGGATTAGTTTTGTTTTGTGCTCAAATTCGTCGTCGTCATATGCGTGTCAAATTAAATGGTTAAAAAGTAATTAATTCCAATTGGGTGATGTTTCATATCTCAACTTAGTTTTTACTAACGAATTGTTTTTTTCCATTTACTTTTCATATATTAATGACAATTCACAAATGAAAGTAAATTATCTGAAGAAAAAAAAACACATTTGCAAAGGTAAAAATGCACACACAAAAATCGTTAATTCGAAAATCCATCACCCAAAACAGTAATTTTCGTGACATAAGGCCAACAGATCTGAAAAGTGACATTTATTATCTTCAGTTGCCACCAAAAATAACAGAACTAAGAAAAAAAGTGTAACAAAGTTTCTTCTCAAACAATAAGAAGTTAGAAAATTTTCTACTGCACCTAATAAGTGCCTAAGTGAAGAGTAGCTACTGAATATGAAGTAAACCTGATTTGCTGTAGAGCTTGAGTTTAATGTAAAACATGTGTTATATCAGAACAACATAATACTAGAAACCAATCGATGGGTGTCGTAATACTAGGAACCCACACCAATCGCTGTTTGTCGTAATACTAGGAAGCCACACCAATTATAGGGTGTCGTAATGCTAGGAACCAACACCAATCGCTGGGTGTCGTAATACTAGGAAACCACACCAATCGCTAGGTGTCGTAATACTAGAAATCTACACCAATCGCTGGGTGTCGTAATACTAGGAACTCATACCGATCGCTGGGTGTCGTAATACTAGGAACCCACACCAATTGAAGGGTGTCGTAATGCTAGTAACCCACACCAATCGCCGGATGTCGTAAAAATTAAGAACCCACACCAATCGATGAGTGCTGTAAAGTTATTGTATTGAATTAGCACAAAATTATCATACTTTAGAAGCGACTGACTAAACAATTCAGGCATTATGCTACATGCATATCACGACGAAAGTATTTCAAATGCTTGCTTTACCGTCAAGCATTCATCAGAGGCTTTGAATACGTAATAAATAATACACGTAGTGTAAGCATATTTTGACATGTAATACATATTTTTCGTGCACTATCTCTTCGGAAAAGAAATAAATGCAATATCTGATAGATCTGCGACAAAGGCCACAAGTCGTAAAACACGTATAGATATATAGAAACTGAAATACAATATAAATGATCTGTGATTTTCATATCACATTTACCAAGTCATCAACAAAAGAAAACAACTACATAATTTATACTGCACCGCAAAGTTTCAGGTTACAATATCTCCGACAATATACCAAGTCTATAGTTTGTCAATAATGTAGTTATAGTAAATTAGTTCCTAAGACAATTTATATTGTTTCTGGGCTTATTTAGCTCATGAACTTTTTGCCTTTACTTGATATAAGCTGAGATAAAACCATTTCTCTTTATAAATGAAACTGTCACTTTTAGTATGCGATTATCTTGATCAATAATGATTTACTCACCATGTGAGGATGGATATAAAATAAATATACAAATAATAATTGGTTAAACAAACGCCTATTAAAACCATGTAAAGGATAGGAGACTTACGATTATTCTTGTATCTGAATTTCCACATTTTTTCAAATCCTACTAAGATAACAGCCTCATTTGTGTTCTATTGGGTTATAAGGACATTATGTCGTACTTCCGAAAATAAAAACATGTGTAAACGGTTAAAGATGTCAATTTTGGAAGATTTCAACAATAATATGAATATGTCCTTCTGACGGAAGCAAAACTTAACAAAAACATGTACACTTTGCAATATAGTATCAAAATGGTTTTCAACAGCAATGTGTACAGTAACGCTGAACAGTGTTTTACTTTTATGGATATTTGTTAAATTGTTGATTACCTATTAAACCACAATTTCTTAAATATAAAAATTGCGCTGGATTACAACAACTAGCGGGTTTTAATTATACTCTATATATACTCTATATATACATGTTTATATTTTTATGTATCTTGCAGCAAACCTAGTTTTCAAAAAAAGTATATTGCGGTTGAAAATTTACAATTGTTCTTTTTGGGAGATGCAACGAAGGTTTTTCAATAAAGTCGTTTTACTTACGCTCCTTCTGTCTTATCAACAGAGTTGTAGGACACTGATCCAAAATGACATCGAACGTCTTTTGATGTGGTAAAAGCACTACGTGTGTTCTTCTCTGGTGCCCAAACAATAACATAAACTTTTGGGAAGAAAAGCAATACAAGTGAAACAGATGCACTAAGACTGATGGCTATAGATAATGTGAAAACTTTTGGGTCACTTCCGAAATAAATGGCAAAAAATCCTAACCAAATCACACAAGTCGTATACATGGTAAATCCGATGAATTTAGCCTCATTAAAGTTTTCTGGTAGGTTTCGAGTTTTAACAGCATATAATGTACACATAAATATAAGTAAAAGATCAAACCCAAGAGGTACTACAATACCAAGAGTTGTTGTGTTACAGATTAGTCTGACACGACGAGTAGTTGGATAATCTAATGTGCAGTCTGCTGGTTCTATAATTAGCATGACAGTTATAACGGCGCACTCAACACCGACTAAAATGCACGAAATAATCACTTGAGAGGATGCACTCATAAAGCGTGGTTTCTTGGTGATTATTTTTTTCGTCCCTTCCAAAATTCTTGCGATCCTATTTGTTTTTGTCACAAGCGCTCCATAAATCATAGAAAACGATATTCCCGGCAATATTCTTGTTAAATAACAAGTAACAATAGTAGGTTTAGCAACAAGTACAAAGTTACAGGAATATGCAACAAGAATGCCAATCATAATAATGTACATGAGTTCTCTGGTGGAAGCTTTGACTACTGGAGTATTGTGATGTCGCATGAATATGACACTTATCCATAATGTAACAAAGATTCCAAATGATGCCACTATCAAAGCAATCATAGCCTCACTGTCCGCCCAGCTCATGTTCTCTATCGGTAACTTCCGACAAGCTGCAAAATCAAAAGAGCAGAATGAAAAATCAAGAGTAGTTTTCTGTATTGTTTAACCTATTGCCAAATTTCTGTGTTGTCTTTTGGATATTTTTAAAAGTTAAAGCATGTTAAAAAGCAATTACGTTATAGTAAAGTTTTTGAAAACAAGCCGAGTCGGTAGTTGTCGTTTAATCTGCACGGTTCGAGTGTCCCTTCTTGGCCAGAACGAGTTCGTGTTAAGGATCATACCAACCGTGAAGGTTAAATGACATGTACCGATTTGATTACCCAATAACAGTTTTCGCATAACAGTTTTTCCGCGAAACATTTCCTACTGCTCATTAAGTACTAGTAGTCAGAAAGGACGCTTTTTCACAGGAGTTATCGGTGGACGATATTATATTGTCACAAAAAAAAAAAAAATAGAGGACGCTTAATGTAAATTTAGAATACATTTCTGAAGAGTTTCCTTCTAATATGATTGACGAGAATGCATCTGGAGATTTAAACCGCAGGTGCTTTTTTATATATAAATATATATATATATATATTTGAGTACGTTTAAACAAGTGACATCTCTACGACAGATCCATCTATTGGATCACCAGTGAAGGTGATACACGGCTGAAAACACATATTATATTCAATATCACTGAAGAGACATTAATTGTCGAAATCCGGATATGGTGTACCAATTTTTGCACCTTTTGTTTGCGGTATACCAATTTTTGCACCTTTTGTTTGCGGTATACCATCTTTTTTGCAAGTTTATTGTTTTCTATTTGGTATTAAATTAATAGTTAAGATTCATTTTGTTACATCTGGTGATCCGTTTATATGGCAATCGCCAATGCCAGTTAGCAGGGTTTAAGAACATCCGCTGTTCGATCTGCTAGTCAAATGCGTTTTGTTAAAATATACTTTTTCACTTTTTTGGTCTTTTGGAAAATGTTGTTTGTGCTGTATTTAGACCCCTCTACCAAGAAATTTGTTTTGCATGCACACGTATAAAAATTGCGGTTTTTATCCAACGCATTCATAGGTTTGAACGTTGTTTTCAATTTAGACTTATATATATATATATATATATACTAGTATATAACAAAAATTAGAAATTAAAATTTGATGTGACGGCATGGTAAGTAAAATTATCATCCTTTATGAAAGACAAAACCAGCTGATCTGCAAGTTATACGATCTACTTGCCACTGTACATCATGTACTGTGTTACAACCATAGATAAAGCCGACGAGGAAAGGCATTACCAGACTAACGAAAGCCATATTTTATATATCCTAGTTGTTCGAGTAGTCTAGTAGTTAATAGTATAGTTTTTGAAAAAAGGGAGTCGGTAGTTGTCGTTTAATTTGCACGTTTCGGGTGACCCTTCTTGACCCGAACGAGTTCTTGTTAAAGGGTCATAACAACCGTGCAGGTCAAATGACTTGGAAATTATATAAAATCTCCTTATTTTGATATTTAATCACTTTTTTTTTAATTTTCCTTCCAATTTGCTAATCAGGAAGGATGTAAATATTCCATATATCAGTAAAAAAACCATTGGCTATGGACGCAAATGTTGATTTCATAATTTCTACGCAGTTTTAAAAGAAAATGCCGTGTTCGTTATTTAATGTCGAAATGGGAGTAAATAATGACGAGAAGAAGTGTGGCATGTTAATAAGTTGAATTCTCTGGAGTCAGTGTGAAATAGTTTATATTGCATCAATGGACATACTTGTGCATTCAATCTATCAGAAAAATTCAAATAATTTTACAATATCCGCACTATTGCCGAAATCAATAGAACTAAATTAAAAACAAAACAAAAGTCCCAAGATTCAGCTAAAATCAATAAGAGGTAAATTAAGCAGAACATCTCCAGTTATTATAACTCGAATTCATTAAATAAATCTAAAAACAATAAAAATAACATCGGGTATTATTCAGCATTTAGTCCTCCATTCCTACATTCAGGAGTACATTCACAAGTTGTGCTATACCCCCAGCATGGTACATTTTCCGGAAACGCGCGGTTAGTGGGGTTCGATCCTAACAAGTACGGCAATTGTAGCTAGGAGATACATTTTTGACGTATTTTATACCAAAATAATGATATTTTCAGATTTTACGAAGCATTTTGCGCCTCCCTTGAATCTATCCTCTCAAACAATTAAGGAAAATAATTGACTAAAAGACATGCACATGACAGTCAAAAGCAAATGAGCAAATTGTACATAAATTAAACATCGTTGCACTAGGCACTGTTATGTATATCAAGTTAGCATCGAGTGAGATGGTTGTTGTTTCGGATAACAGATAACATCTTTGTATATGTAAGAGTATGATAATCTATCATTCTTTAACAAACTTAGAATATTTCAATGCTCAAGGCTCAATAAACTCATCAATGATACTAGATTTATAATTTTGTATGCCAGAATCGCGTTTCGTCTACAACAGACTTATCAGCAATGTTCGAATGAAAGTTAAAAGGCAAAATAAAGCATGCAAGAGTATTGATAACCCAAAATTCCAAAAGGTTTTGCCAAATACAGCCAAGATAAGCTTTTCCCTCGGTAGAAAGTCCTTAGTAATTCGAACAAATGACCTATGAATGGTTTTAATCAATAACTGGCTTCATTGTCATTGCCATGTTTATAAGTAATGCATGACTTGCTATTTATGCATTCCTTTTGTGGATCGGTCATCGTTATATAGGGATTTTTTCATATTATATGGGAAATATATAAATAATGTGTGTGTTAGACATTAGATGACACAACAGATACGATGCAATTGTAGGAATTGTACTAGTTTCCTTATTGTGAGTATGAATGTTAATCATGTAATCTTTTCGTGAGGAAGCAGCTTTTTGTTTATTTACAGTTAAAAGCAATAAATTCGAAATTATTGTTACAAATAAATTTTATTCCACAGCCAATATTTTATTGCAACTCTTTAATATGACAAAAGACTATTTCATTAATAACATTAACTGTACCAATTTTTCTGCACCAGATGCAAATTTCGACAATCAATATCTCTTCAGTAAAGCTCGAGACTTCACAATTTGAAAATCCCAAATCTAATACAAACGTTAAAGAGCTGAAAACAGACCTAAAATGTTATTGTCAAATCCGGTCGAGGAGATTTTTGCATGAGAGAGATATATTCCTAAATTAAAAATAATTTCCAAAATTCTATAACAGCAGATTTTAATCAAACAATATTCGTATTTTCATGCCAGTTCTTCTAGTAGCAATACAATAAAAATTTAATCACCCCTCCTGATCATCCATGCATAGATACTAAGTACATGGAAAAAGTATGTACTATGAAACTTTGAAGGGAAATTCGAGCAATTTGATTGGACGATTGGACGAGATGTTGAAAATAAATTCTAATTAAAAACATTGCAATGACAATGAAACATATTCTTGTATAAAACCAATCAAAAGATGATTTGAGCCTTGAGCACTTTATTATATTCTAAGTTTACATATACATAGAAACAACTTTAGTACGAAATCGTAATGATTAAATCCTACGATTGTCTGATGATTTGAAGATATTTTAGGCTATAAAAACAGTTTTACCACCAGTTTCAATGTAATTATGAAATTTGTTTATTTAACAGTTATGTATACGTTCATTTGTATATGGAAGTAATGTTGTCGGTGATGCTACCCTGTTGTTATATGGATGTAATTTTGTCGGTGATGTGACTCTGCTGATATATGGAGGTATTGTTGTCAGTGATGTGATGCTGTTGTATATACGTTCTGTTGTTAAATGGAGGTAAATATTGTCGGTGATGTTACCATGTTGTTATATGGAGGTAATGTAGATGGCTATGTAACCGTTATTATATGGAGGGAATGTTGTGATGTGACCCTGTTGCTATATGGAGGTAATGTTGTCAGTGATGTGACCCAGTTGAATTTTACTATTGTCTGGCTAATCATCTCTTGTATTTTATTCAAAATTCATCTGACAAAAATATATCAAGATTGTTAATTTCTAAAGATATCTACAAAACTCAATGATATTCTTTAAACTGACTTTACGTCTTTTTTGGTGTTATTTGGGTTTATCATTAGTAACTTTTGAATCTCCGATATATGATTTGGAGCAACAGTGACGATAAACACACTTTCGAAGTTGGCATATGTGCTTCAAACTTATTTCGACATCTTGTAATTTTGCTTTCCGTTGAAAGAAAAAAAAAACAAATTGTACAATTCGCACATTTGTTGATTTGTTAAATAGCATGAAAAACAATGAACCACACAACGACATAGTGACAGTTAAGTAAGTGAATTCACAATAAATTATTCATTTGGCAAAACGTATAAAATGACTGCAATTCCTTTTTACCCCATATACCTTAAGGATGGTATATACTGACCCGACAGATCTTCGTTAGGCCACCACCCTTTACTGCAAGGTTTACAAGTTTCCTCGTCCAACATAATCTCATTATCCTCACATTTTGTGCATTTCCAACAGCACTTGATATTAGTTTCGATATTCTGAAAGGAGATAAATGTAGTATTAAATAAAATAATGTTAATTTACTGTTAATTATCTTAATAACCAAATTGTTATTGTCATAATGATTCAGAATTTTCGAATATTCTTTATAGTAAGGAACTTAAAATGTTTAAAAATTATTTCAATTACAAGACATCATTAAAAAAATGAAAACAACAAGTTATTAATTTTATAATGATACCCGGGAACTGATTGTCCACCCACAGAGGTATGGACCCAGTGCTGTAAAAAATGAAAGCAACACGTTATTAATTTCAGGCGTCCGAAGCGCTTTTCTCGATTTACCTTCATCAGGAACGCTCAAAGCCAAATATTTAAAAGCCGAGGATGTATTCGAACCGAAACAGTTGAAGAGCTATATGACCAAAAATCTACCTAAAAAATTAGCCAGATTCACCTAAGGTCAACTTTGCTTGCGGAAGTTGAAACCTTAATTTCTTTATAATTTCAAAATTTATAAACGGGCAATTTTAAATAGGTTTGTTATAAATCATGTCAGTACCAAAGTACTGACTTCTGACTGATGATACCATCGGGCACTGATAGTCCACCCACAGAGGTATCAACCCAGTGCTGTAAAAAATTGAAAACTACACGTTATTAATTTCATGCGTTCGAAACTCTTTTCTGGATTTACCTTCCTTAGGAACGCTCAAAGCCGAATTTTTGAAAGCCGAGGATATATCCGAACCGAAACAGTTGAAGAGTTATATGACCAGAATGTACCTAAAAAAAGATATTCGAAAAGTGTTCAAATTTTCGTTTGCCAAATTTGTTTTATCAAATGCACACCTGTTACACCGAATTTCGAATGTTATTACAGTTTCAGTTTAATACATGAATACTCCTTCTAATTGAAAAATGTAATCTTATGAAGTCGAAATCAAAAGATATAAAAACTTCACTGGTAAAAATGAGGGACATTAACCTTCTATTCACAGGGCGGTCAAACACTTCCTAACATCCAAGACCTACCTTAACAAATCCTTTCTTACAGGGCTCACTACATACAGATGTCATAGGTTTCACCTTTCCAATTCTTGGCCAATAAATATTGTCTTCATCAATAATTAGATGTCCTGTCTCCCATGAACCTACCATAATGTATTTGTACGACACGTTTCCAAAGTCATCCTTTATTTCTTGGAAATTCATTATATCGTATCTGTAATAAATCAGAATATAGTGACTACAAAATATTAGACTAAAAAGGAAATACACAAAGACACTCTAACACAATTAACAAACAAAAAAAAACAATACAAGATACAAAGAACTATACATAGGTCTTACTAAAGATTTCTAATTGGGAAAATGTTCTTCCCATGAATTGAATATCGATTAACTCTTAAGATAAAAAAAAAACGATGGCATTTTTCACATGGCATCTTAAAAAACAAAAAACAAAAAAATATTAATTTAGATTGTATAGGAGTCCTATTTGAGGATTAAATCTTTCAACACATGTTTCTTCTACTCGGTTTTTATTTTTCATGTCCTTAAAGAAAACTTAATTATTGTCTGACTGGTTGTCAAAATGGATTTGTTTTAGAGGTCATTAAAGCATATTTTTATAGCATAGATGCTATAAAGAGAGAAAAGCAATAGATATTGCATAAAACTTTTCGTGATTTAAGGTGTCACCATGCAATTCAAAACCCCATTATATTTTACAAAATTTCCAAGATTTCTGAATATTTTACCATAATCTTAAATTCATAACAACCAAGTATATCATGAATTGTACATGTAACGTCTTTATATATGCCAAATTAAAATATGGCGTCACCTACTACTTAATATAGCGCTCTGACTTTCTGAAAACCTTTTATATCAGTCATACTATGTTGCACATCTACACTAGAATTATAATGCAAATTTATGGAAAAGTAAATGTGAGCTCTAAAAAAAAATAAAATAACAAAAATACCGAACTCCTAGGAAAATTCAAATCGGAAAGTCCCTAAATGATCCAAATATATTTCTCATTCATGTAAATGTTCTTTAAATCATCATTACAAGCACTATGTTTTGTCAGAATAGGGCTACTTTTACATATTTTCTCAATGTGGATTGGTTGAATAAGTGGTGTGTCACCTAGAGTAAAAGTTGACAACTATCCACCGGAGTTCATTTAAGATTGGATTAAAACGCACCTGCCACATGCAGGTTTGAATTAACCTTAGCTTTATTTGGCAACAATGTTTGGCAAAACCTTTCGGGATTTTGGGTCCTCAATGCTCTTCAACTTCGTACTTTATTTGACCTTTTTAACTTTTTTGATTGGAGCGTCTCTGATGAGTCTTTTGTAGACGAGACGCGAGTCTGACGTACACAATTTTAATCCTGGTATCTATGATGAGTTTATTCACAGTCTCAGTGTTAACAGGCTAGTAATACAGTATTTGAACTACGTAGACCACTATGACACCGAGGCCTCTACTTGAGATTCAGGATACTTCCAAAAGTACAAGGTCTGTTTCATATCTCGATCTTTTAATCGATATGGACAAAGATGGACGACTACAAACTAAAATCTATGACAAACGTGATGATTTCAACTTTCCAATTGTCAACTTTTCATTACTCAGCATTGACATGCACTCTGCGCTATCGCATGGCGACCACATATCTGAGCTAAAACAGTACGCTAGTGCATGTTCATCATATACGGACTCCATTAACAGTGGCGTGCTCCTTACACAAAACGTCACTGGACGTTAAGCAGCCAACAACCAATCATAAACTGCTCAAACAGAGTATGAGCAAGAACGACTGAAATCGACACTACATATGTTTTACGGTTCATCATGGATTGGTTGACCGATGCAATGCGTCAGTGTCTCTACTCACTAGCGACATGTTTTTGCGGAGTTAGATCTTAGGACACCAGTATAGTCATCATGATCTGTAATTCTACCAATTGCGTCTTATTCCTTACAGTAGTATTTTGACTGAGTGTAAAGTAGCTTGAGCGATAATGCATGCATAGCAGGAGACCCTTACCCTGTCGAGGCACCCGGTCTCGCTCCTTTAGGAGTTCATGCGATTCCCTCGGCTTTTGTCTGTGTCCTTGATTTGTCTCTTCCTAATCGATATACGCGATTTGAACATCCGTAAACTACTGCCGCCTTAATTTGTAACACGATATATGATATATAGTGGCAAGTTGATGTTATACCATGCGGATCAGCTGTTTTTGTCTGTCGTAAAGAATGATAATGTTACTTACCATGCGGTCACATCAATATCAATTTTATCATATACGTCAAAATATTTGACAACACACATTCTCCATCAGATAACCTATTATACTACAGGGCTAACACCATTATTTATATATACTTCATCTTAAATTTAGCTCAACAATGTTAGATCTCAAAATTTGCGTTATTAATTTCTTTTCTTCCCTCAACGGGATTCAAACCCCTGCTTTTGCGACATAGCGACCACACATTAAACATATACATATGTTTCATTGGTAATACTTTACGACAGCCGGTTGTTTATTAGAGATTTTTTTTTATCTCACCGTCAAGGATGACATTGTGTTCGATATTGGTAGCAAATAAATAAAAAAAAGTTGTTAACTTCCATGAAAATAAAAAAAAAAAAAATTAATAATGTCCTTTAAAATATTTAGTTAATTAATCATCTCATGTCTCATATCATTTCTAATTTATGTCATCAATTATGACTTAATAAAAATTTATATTTATAACTTTTTTTTTCATTACTAAGACCAAATGATGTGGTTTATTAGAATTACGAACCAAATGATACAAAGAATGGATCAAAGGAATTTTTCTCAAACTGAAATCTATAAGCAAAAACATCTAAAACTGTAACGAACGAAAAATAACCACAACACATAAATACGCATTACCTTGCAGGTGGGTCTCCATTGTCATCAAAGTAAAGACTTTCGTTGCTATAAGTTGTAATAGAAACGTTTAGTAAATACTTTCTGTAAAGAGAACCTTTGACAGGTGACATTTTCTTGCATATACCTGGTCTTCCACCACATAGATCTTCCTGCATAGTATGGAGAGCATATGCCATTGTATACAGAGCATTTTGTATAAATCCTAGCTTAGAATCCTGAACAAAATTTGGATTCTTTTCATTGCCTATCAAATAGAAAGAAATTATATTTAAATGAATTTGGCATTTGGTGTAAGGGGAATGTCACAACTATAAGTCTAATAATAATCATACATTTATTTTCTCAAAGTTTAAAAAACTCAGTTGATAAATTATTGACATACATCTTTTCCAATTTTATTGGTTTCTTGATTTTTTGTATTATTGACGTATACTCACTTCCCTTTTATTCAAACACACTCCGTATGTGATCAGTTTAGATTACTAGTATCGGGTTTTTAACACATTGATATTGTAACACATCAGTCGTGAGACACAGTGTGGATCTTTTTGGCGAATATAAGTGCAGCGAACGAGCAAAAAAGCTTCACGTTGTGTCGAGAGGCTGATATCTTACTATATCAATGTGTAGAAAAACCTGATACAAGTAATCTTAAGTTATTTAGTTATTTTACATGTCACCAGTGGTAGTTTCGTGATTCTGATTCATTTCGCCATTGAGGTGCAAATTTACGTCAAATTCTGTCAACACTATGTTTAAGCATTATGTATGGGAAGTTTAATTAAGACTTAAAGAAAGAGGTATGATAAATTTGCCCATGTGTACAGGATTGTATTTGTTTCACTCACAAAGTCAGATTTTGAAAGTTGTCTAATCCTTCTGGAATTTGAATATTGACGAGTCTATATGTTTATCTTATACTTTTCCCATCAATTTTCAACATGTTTTGATAAAATCAATATTTAATTGGGCGCTAAATTTTGCTATTTTAAATTAATTCTGATGCAAAACACATTTAACTTTTTTGCAGTTATCCATTTCGACCCTCTGTGTCATCAGAACATAGCCAATTGATTAAATTTAATTATTTTATCGTCTTACACGTGGCTGAAATGTTTGACACTCGACGTAAGAAAGCAACTGCAAGTTTCATCTAGTAGTCTACAAGGAGATGGAAATATGTATGATTTATTCGACAGCCATCAGATCTTGGGTTCATCCGAATTAACAGTACGACAGTACTTTGATTTATGAATGTTTTTAATGATATTGCAAGTCTAGGCATGACCAAATTGGCGCGTTTTTTCTTTTGTTCGCTTGTCTGAGTCACCTTAATGTTCGCTATCTTGAGTCTGGTTGGATAAACATGTCCGAGAAAATTTGGCACAGGAAATCCAAAATCTTTGTGGAATTGAGGGTGATTATTGCTTAAATGTCCCTTTTCCCACTGTTTCTTGTCCGTCCTCTTTTCATAACATATAAAATATTCATCATTGGGACGTGTATGCCTTAAACATGTTTCGCAGAATAACAAAAATTCACAGCTTTTTTTTTCATATGTATGTTTTTAGTTATCAAATACGACTAATAGTCTAAATAGACAAGATTTGGAAAAAAGTAAAAGTAATTGGTTTGTCGATTTTTTTTCTCATGACAAATGGAATCTTATTGCATATCATAAATAATTACCTGTGCAGGTATTATTGAATTGTGTGGGTTTTGCTCCAGGGATGCTGCACTTGTAATTTTCTTGCCAATATTCCTGAAACCACGGATTTCTATCATTGGTGTACGGACTTAGGTTCTGGAACATATCATCAAACCAATCAATCAGAGGTGAATGAAGCTTTATTGACATACCACCTGCTGCTGCCGCCTCGTTGTCTTTGACAACATCAGGCCTATCATTCCAGCCGTCGCTAAATATGTTCAAACAAAATAATTTATTGCTTATGTTTGTCGATGTTCTGTAGGCTACCAATATATTTATTGAACAGAATTCATAGAGAATTTTTTTTTCCATTCTATTATTTATTTATCTAAATTTATCAACGTCCAATTGAAGTCCAAGTTACCATTTTTTATGATGGGTCGGGTTCTTAAGTATAATTTCAAAATTATAAAATACAAATCTACAAGAAAACAAAATACATTTTATGTTTAGATGCACATTTATTATTCGTCGGTTTTGCTCAAACCCGCAAGTGTCAGACTGTAAATTTTTTTATCTTTTCCTCAATATTGACACAGATGGACGACTTCACACGAAAATCTATGATAAACGGGACGATTTCAACTTCCCAATTATCAATTTCCCATTTCTCAGCAGTAACATACCATCTGCCCCTTCGTATGATGTTTACATATCTCAATTGATACGTTATTCTCGTGCTTGTTCACACTATACGGACTTCATATACAGGAGAGTGCTCCTTACGCAGAAACTGCTCCAACAAAGTTACGAGGAGGACAGATTAAAAATGACACTCCGTAAATTTTATGGACACCATCACGAATTGGTTGATCCATACGATTGTGTCTTTGTCCAAACTAACTAAGGACATTTTTACCACGTGTTAGATTGTGGTTTGTCATTACGTCGTCTGATCTTTTAATTACCGAACGTGACTTATTCCCGATTGTGACTGTTTTGCTGAGTGTGTAACCGCATTGCTATAAGACGTGTCACGGTACTTTTCTATCCCAAATTCATGTATTTAATTTTGATGTTATATTTGTTATTCTCGTCGGATTTTGTCAGATGTCTTAACGTCTTTTCTGTTATATTCGTGTGTTATGGTAAAGATAATTAATCACCCCCTTCATTTATTAGATTTTAGTTTGGTTCAACGAAATTTATACGATATATTTGGTTTACAGTTTGATTAAGAAGAAACACCGACATAGCTAGATAATACAATTAATTATCTAATTACTACCACAATTTGATATTAATAAGAATTGTAATTTTCATTGTTATTAATAAATGTAATGTCAGTATTACAAATCTAATCTTGAATCAATCCTAATCCTATCTTATTTTTGGGAAATATTTTTACAAATTCAAATGTGACGTCACTTTGTGTTTTTTTTTTTAGAATTTCAAATGTGACGTCACTTTGTGCGTTGAGGCTTTGGCTAACTCGGCTGTGTATTTTTATGTGTTGGATTAAGTTGTTTTATGTAATGTATCCGTTTTTATTCTGTAGTTAGTCCCCACTTCGGTTTTATCATGTATGTCTATTATATAGTCATTTTATAAAATTTACTGTTTGCAAAATTATAAATTATTCTAAATAATAAGGATGTTCTTGTCCCAGGCAGAAAACCCTGGCCGTGTTAGGCGCAACTTTTTGGAAGTTTTGGTCCTCGGTGCTCTTCAGCTTTGTACTTGTTTTGGCTTTCAAACTTTTTTCATCTGAGCGTCACTGGTTGGTCTTGTGTGGACGAGACGCACGTCTGGCGTATTGAATTTTAAGCCTAATACCTTTTGTTAGCTATTATTCGTGTGTTTCTTTGTCCTATATGTTCTCCTATTCATTTGTATTGTGGTCCTGTCATGTGATGTTGTAGTTTTGGTGTTGTGTTTGACGTTGCCATAAAAGTGGGAGGTTTGGCATGCCACAAAACCAGGTTCAACCCACCATTGTTTTCTTAAAATGTCCTGTACCAAGTCAGGAAAATGGCCATTGTTATATCATAGTTCGTTTCTGTGTGTGTTACATTTTAATGTTGTGTTTTTTGTTGTGTCGTTGTTCTCCTCTTATATTTGATGCGTTTCCCTCAGTTTAATTTTGTAACCCGGATTTGTTTTTATCTCTATCGATTTATGAGTTTCGAACAGCGGTATACTACTGTTGCCTTTATTTGTAAACTGAAAATTTTTGAAGTATCAATATCATAGAATAACGTATAAAAGTTATTCTAAAAAATATCTGCATAAACCTCTAGAAAAAAATGTTTCATCCTTATATTTGTCAAGTCAATCATTTTTATTTCTTTATTTCAACTTTCTTGGAACCCAAGGATTCCATTCATATTGCGTATGAATATATCACAGTAAAATTGACATAGTGTTAACGAAAAAGTTTCGGAAACATTGCTTATTGAAGTGTAAACCAAGAGGAAAATTCTAACGGACCACATTCAAGTGCTTGTAGATATGCAAATCATGTAAGAATTATTCAACGCTGAATATTGTTGTTGATGGCTATTTTGAAACATCACTGAAATGTATATGTGTTTGTTGAAAAATACATCGAACGACATCCTAACAAAAATGAATCAATTTGTATCTGAAAAACAATGTACATACAATATAACTACATTGTCAGAAAATGTAAAATGTTTGTACGAGCTTCAGAAACAGGAAGAAAAGCGAGGCTCATCATTTGAACAGAGTATAACAGTATAACATCAGAAATCGATCCCTTACTTTATCACAATTATAAACTTTCTTTGTCAGTAGGAGAAGGCGAAACAAAAGTTGACATATTACTTGTCACTCTTCTGACATTTACATTTACCATAAATTCAAATCAGGATCTCGTATCATACGAGATGCCACGAGAATAATGAAGATCCTCTTGGCTATGAATCTTTCACAAATTGGAAATGAACACAGATGTATATGCTTGTTACATTGTTTAATGTTTGTGGTATCTAAGTTGGATGTAGATTACCATTCATCACACGGAGAAAATTACACAAAACTGCCCAAGGGTAGTAAAGTGGAAAATATGTATATAAAGAAAGTAATTTCAAATCTTTGACAGTTAAATAGAAAGGAAAGGAAAAAAGCGAATCAAGCGATTGTCTTATGAAACCTTATACAAATATAAAAATAACATATACATGATATAATAAGCATACAAAATAAACTTGCAATTATCTTCATTAATACATTTTGATTTACACAGAGAGTCTCGTACAGATAAAAAGCTGTGGTTTTTAATGTCTAGCGCTGAAGATGCAAAGTCCAGCGCTAGCTGGATATACAAAGTCCAGCGCTGATAAATGTTCAGTCCAGTCTTGACGTATAAAGTACAGCGCTGAAGATGTAAATTAAGTTCAGTCCTGTAGATATAAAGCTGTAAATGTATTAAAAATATAACGCTGGAGGTTTAAAGTCTAGAGCTTGCCTGAGATGTAAAGTCGAGTGCTGAAGATATAAATGCACGCTCTGTAGATGTAACGTCCAGCGCTAAAGATGTAAAGTGCAGCGATGGAAATGCAAATCCAGCGCTGTAGATAAGAGTGCCTTGTGTCCCCCCCCCTTCCCCATACACAGGATATAGTTGTTATCTAGCATTCACAGGCTCATTCTTTCAACATCTTAAATTTATACAAGGAAACCAATACCAATTTAAAGAACTCCACAGAAAAATACATTACAGAAGACGGGATTTTTGTGAATAATAAATTGACTGGCAATTATCAGCAATATTCGTTTTATGGGAACTATGATTGTCACTAGTTTATGGAAGAAGAAGAAGTCAACAAACTTACGAAGCATCGATCAAAAGATTTCTCTAAAATTAAGTTGACAAGAATACCTAAGGGTATACTATTTCAAATACGTTATACTAATCATAGCAAAATGATTTCACAACATGGCCATTTTTATTTACTTTTAAAGCTTATCTAATTGAACTGTTGGAGAACCAGACTTCCGTGGAATCCTTATTTTCGCCAATGAGAAGATAAGTAAAATATTAAAAAAAGTGACGCAATCCTATCAGTAAATTTACCACCACCTTTCGATCTTCACATGGGCCCAGGCGAATTAAATGTAATCATGCAATGACCATTTTATACTTTAGCAAACTTTAAAACTATTACAATGACTTCATGTTTAACTAATATTCGTTAACGTCACCATTTTCAATAAAATTGAAATTCAGTGCAAAAAGGAATAAAAAAGAAGCTGAAGATAACAAGGGGACTCATAATCGGAGATGAAACTGACAAGTCCGTGGCAAAAACTGAAAAACGACGAAAAGACAAAAAGTCCACAAAGCAGTAAATAGAAAACTAATGGCTGAGCAACACGAACCGAACAAAAAAACTGGGAGTAGTCCTTGTTGCTCTAGACGGATAAACAGTTCCTGTTTCAATCGTGACACACGGTGATCATTCTTATGGAAAGAGACAATTCGGTGATGTTACATTCGGTGAATCGAGGAAAAGTGGACGGGTGTGTGGTTATAACAATTGGACGGTTAATCGAGGAAAAGTGGACGGGTGTGTGATTATGACAAGTGGACGGTGAATCGAGGAAAAGTGGAAGGGTGTGTGGTAATGACAATTTGACGGTGAATCGAGAAAAAGTGGACGGGTGTGTGGTGATGACAATTGGACGGTGAATCGAGAAAAAGTGGACGGGTGTGTGATGATGACAATTGGACGGTGAATCGAGGAAAAGTAGACGGGTGTGTGGTGATGACAATTTGACGGTGAATCGAGGAAAAGTGGACGGGTGTGTGGTTATGATAATTGGACGGTGAATCGAGGAAAAGTTGATTGGTGTGTGGTTATGACAATTGGAATATATCCGTGGCCATCTTTGTGTTATTGCATAGAGATAGAAAATGGAAAAACTGAAATCATCCTTTTTGTTGTATATTTTTGTCCACAACCGACCCTTATTGTCAATTTCTAGATGTAAGTCAAGATATGCGGCAGACTTCCCTGTATTTGTTGTTTCCTTTTATAAAGTTCGATGTGATTGATTAGTGAGAGGACATCTTCTATATAGCGGACATTTAGTTTAAGGATAATGTTAGCTTTTTTTTTAATCTTCTGCAAAGTACCTGTATGAAGTCTGGCTCACATGAATAAAGGAACAGTCGGCAAGTAGAGGAGCACAGTTGGTTCCAATAGGAATGCCGATTGTTTGTTGAAAAACACCTCCAAACGTAACAAATATGTTGTCAATCAAACAATCAAACACCTTGATGATGTCAGTTTCAGAAAATGTTGGCCATTCTTTTAAATGAAACAAAGTTGAACTCGTACATTCAATTTGTCTCAAAGGTTAGAATGGGGAATACTAGTGTAAAGGATAGAGAAGTCAAATGCTTTTATATTATAATATTGCAAGGAGAAAGAGACACAGCATCCACTTAAACAGATATTTAAATTTTGTAGTATCCACATCTGATTCTCTAGAACTCCCCTAAAAAAGGTAGTTTCACAGTAACTCTGGCGCAAACGTTATGACATCTGTAAACATCACGCGTTTTCAAGCTTTTTGTATGCTTCAGAATGGAACCAAATTTGACAAAATTTATATTTTCAGGTGACACATGTGAGTGTTTGTATATACTGTTGAAGAAATAATCACAATTCGACGTTGCAAAGAGGAAATGTGACCCTTGAAAGTCAGCATCGACATAACATATAACCAATGGAAATACCACAATTTTTCAACAAACTGCAGGATAGGCCAACCAAGTTAATGCACTTTAGCGTCACTTATTCATGTCTAACTGCGGTCAGTGTGATACGAAAAATATCTCTACATGCGGGGATTGATAAATAATAGTCACAACCATAAAACAAAATGCTTTGAACAATTTAGGCTTCAATGTATTAATTATAAATATAGACGTATGGATGTTAAGCAATCGCTAAAAAATCATTACAATACGTTAAACGACATACAGTGGTTTGAAAACGATTTTGTGACATTTCATCCATCATACGATGTTCGGCAGACTTTAGAGTCAGCTGATGATTTCCACAGGGACCAGATCAGTTGTCAACATTTCTTAAACTGAAAAGTCATGAAGATTAGTTTAATACGTCATCTCCATGTGTCCCCTATTAGAATGAAAGGATAACATTATAATAAATTATTTACAGACATATGGTGTATAACTTCAATCAATAATTTCATGATTTAGAACTGAAGGGTCATTATGCCTTAATATCTGCTCATATAATATTCGATGGGTTTTGTACACAAATGAATAAATCTTTCAAACATTAAGATTGTACTTTCATTTACCTGATTAATTTAGATTTAGTCTAAGGTTAAAGTTTTTCAGCCATCAATAACATCATTCAAGTTTATGGATAGAAGCTTATTTATCCCCACATGACAGTATCCAGAGTAAAATTTTTGAAACATTTATTTTTCAGTTTGCCTTATTTGACTAATAATTGAACTGTTTTTAAGTTAACATTCAAATTTAGTCTAAGGTTAAAGCTATCAGTCATCAACAACTTTATCAAACCTTCATGGAATTTTACTTAAGTCGGATAAAAGGTTTTTTAGAACCAGAATCCAGAACTTAATATTGAAAATATTGATTACCTTGAATTGAACAAGTTTCTTTTATTTTCATTTTCTAATGTTCTTATATGAGTCGGCTTTCGTTGTTCATTTTGAAATAAATGCATAGCAAGTATGTGTATCCGTGCTTATTTTAGAAAAAAGCTCTAAAATTTGTTCCTGAACATGTGTTTTCACAATTGTTTCCGCATATTAGGTGAATATAATGTAAAGATATAATTATGCATATCCCCGTTGAGAGGACCTGACATACTGTAATTGCGTGAAGTCTTTGTTGTCGACAGCCAGTGATACAAACGATAATACTTAATTACCATGTGTCCATGTCCACGCTGTTATGAAATTCATTCCATTTGTATAAAGCTTTATATTTCAGAGGATAGAAAAAGAGATGCGAAAGATACCAGAGGGGCATTCAAACTCAAGTCGAAAATAAACTGAAAAAGACAAACAGACAAACAATAGTACACGAAACACAACATAGAAAACTAAAGACTGAGCAACACGAACAACACCAAAAACTGGGGGTGACCTCGGGTGCTCTGGAAGGGTTGGCTATTTGTGCATAGAAGATCTGGGTGCTTTATACCTTGTATACAGATGCCTTATGTTACGAAATTATGTCTGCCATATGTCCATTGTTCTTGACCTCATTTCCATTGTTCAGCGACTGTTTAAATGTTAAGGTTATGTATGCAAATTTCCTATTTATTATGAGTAATTAGATAACTATATTTGGCATGTGGGTCCTTTGCAAGGTCTACATGTCCGTTAGACAGTGCTCACCTAACCTCGACCTTATTTCATGGATTAGTGATCAGGGTTAATGTTTCGTGATTATGTTCGTTCTCAAATACTATAAGAAGTAGGTCAACTATAGTTGATATATGGAATGTAAGGTGTTTATGTCTGTCTGGCAGGTTTCATCTAATTTTGACCTCATTTTTATTGTTCATTGGTCAATGTTAAGTTTTCTTTGTTAAGTCTATTTCTTAAATACTATATGCAATATGTCAACAATATTTGGTGCACGGATAATTTTAATGTGCAAATGTTTGTCTGGTATGTATCATATGACCTTGACCTCATTTTCATGATTCATTGGTAAATTTTGAGTTGTCTTGGTTAAGTCTGTTTCTTAGATACTATAAGCAATGGGTCAACTACATTTGGAGTATAGATTGGTTGTAAGGTCACATGTCTGTCTCAGGATTTATCTGACCTTGACCTCATTGTCTTGGATCAATGATAATGTTGAGTTTATTTAATACTTGTAGATAAATCCTTATCTTTAAGAATTTCAACATTCAATCAATCATGGTCTGTAAAGCAGGCGAGACATTTCAGCGTGTGCACTCTCGTTACAGTTTGTTCTTATGCTGTCACACGATAGAAGAGGATTGAGCGCTCACAAACATGTTCAACCCTGCCACATGCTATATGGGCCTGTCCCAAGTCAGGGGCTTGTGATTCCGTGGTTGCCGTTGATTGCTGTCTTTCATATTTGTTCTTTATTTATTGTTTTGTCATAAATAAGGCGTTTGGTTTTTTTTTCGTTTGGAGTGTTTAATATTTTGTCATTTTGGGGCCTTTTATATCCGATTTTACGGTATTTTTGTTCATTATTGACGGCCGTACGACGACTTACAGTTACTAAAACTTACGTCATTTGGACTTTGGTTGATAGTTGTCTCATTGGCAATCATACCACATCTCCTTATTTTATTTAGAAGCAGGACAACATGAGACATTATTTGTATACTTGTTATTACGCAAGCGCAATGTTATCTATTACGATGCTTTTTACCGTTGATTGTCAAGTAATAACATACAAACAGCTATAGTATATTATAGATACTACTATATTACTATCTTTCGGAATTCCCCCAAAAATATGTATTTCCCACATAATTGACTAATAATATGCGCACTACTCGCTTACGCACATGGAATTTCTCGAATTTCGGTTGTGTGTTTGCTGTTTTGGAAAAAAACATACCTAGTCAATTCACGCCATACTCTGAAGAACATTAATCTCTAAAACGGTATTTTGCGGTTGATCTATTTTATAGATTTCAAGACGAAACGCCGCGAAATGAGCAAAGGATCAATTCAATCAACTTAGGATCAAGTCTCTTATTTATCAGCTTTTTTCCTATACTTATTATGGTACATAATTCATTTTCCGCTTCATGATTTAACAAATCCTTGTCATATGGTTTCTACACCTTAAAAACTATTTACAGTCACTCCCTCCCTTTAAGAATTATTAGTAAAATTATCGAATGCTCAACCCTTACTCATTTTGAAAATTCAGTTGAAAAAGCAAGATCCATTTATCTTAATGTTGAATACCAAGATATTGTTAGAGTTTATTTGGTAAAATTTTGAAAAGGGTGGAGTAAACGGAGTATTAATCTTAGTCTACTTATATACAGGTTGAGAATCATGATCAGGACGTTGAGGTATTCGTATAGTATACCACTTCCGTGGTCAGAATGTACTTGTTTGTACAACAGTTGGAGGATTGGAGGATTAATATATATAAATATATATATACAAAATAGATAAAACGTTATTCGTTTGAAATACAAATTAAATGTATCATGCAAGAAGCATACGATGGACATAACGTTTTTCAGTTTAACATTACATGTAGAAATGTATTACATGTTGTAAGTTAAACAATAACGAGACGATGTTGCCAAAGATTTAAGGAACTATAATAACGGTGATGTTTATTGTTTCCTTATTCCGCAATGTTTTACTTGTATTCCAAATTGGCTAGGCTATTTCATTGATGGTTACAGTCATATTGACATTTTTTATAGATCTTGTATAGATGACCATTTTTGCTGTTAAATAGTTTCAGAGTATCTATAAAATCTTAAAAGATTATACCTAAAAACGATTAAATTAGTCAAAATTCGTCTTTTAAGTGCAATTACGTCAATAAAACTTCTATAAAAAGTCAATTGATGGTTTAAGTCATACTCGTATTTTTGTAGATATTGATTGTGTTGACGATATGTTTTGCTCTTTACAGTTTCTGTCTATCTAATAAGATGTTCAAGTTAATAGGCAAAAACGCTTAAAGAGGTAAATGCAATGGACAATAAGTCATATAATGGGTCGTTTGATTATTTTGATAAAATTGTAAAGTAGTTAGATCTTGACATTCTGAACATTTTCACTTCATAGGTTTTTCTGTATCCACTATGATTTCAAAAAAATTAGCCAATTGCTTCCAGTGGATGATGATAATATAATTCACAAAATATAACTGAGACACCTCTAGGTTCGACCATGTCAACTTTGGTCTAAACATATATAATACTTCCATGGTCTAAATTAGTTCAGTTGATTAAAGGAAGCGATCTTTAAAAAAATTACGACTGACGACGGACGCCAAATGATGGCAAAATCTCCTATGGTGTTTTAAGGCCAGATGAGGTAAAAACTGCGCAGAGCTCTGAAATACATGCCCCTCCCCTCTTTTGCATAGATAAAGTCCATCTGAACCCCTGGATTATTTTTCTTAACCAAACCAAAAACAAGAGCTTGGTGCACATAATGCATATTGAAAAAGTTTCTGTGAAATCCAGTCGGATATTTTGGAGAAGCTTTTAATACAAGATACAAAGAGTCCCTTATATGGAAAGCATGAAAATTATTTACGTAAAAAAAAAATTAAAGATTGGAGATGCATAATTCGAATAGGTACTTGAACTTTTCTGAAATGTCATTGGTGTCATTACATGGTTTAAAAGCAGTTTTATAATCAAAGTGTCGGCCATGGACGAGCGGACGAGCAAATTAACAGATGTATAGTCATTACGAACACTACACACTTTCGTTAAAATAAACAGTGGATAGTGAATATGGTATATACATTTTTGAATATATATTAATAAACTTGCCTGCCTAGTATAAGAAAATAGCCTTTTGCCCCTTCAACTTTGTTAGTTGCTTCCAGTAGAGTTTTAACAGTCCTCCCTTCACAGAAACAGACAATTACCCGCGCTTTTGCTATTTTAAGTAACTGTTCAATGATATTTGTGAAATCTTTTACTGTAGCAGTGCCTGGAACTCCTTCATCGAATGGGATGCAAACATTATATGTCTTTGCCATTTTGATAAATCTATCCATGCCCCTGGAACCGTAACTGCCTGCAACAGAAAGAGCGCTTGTTATTGTTTGTTTCATAGCTAATGCTGGATAAATATATACAATCAATGTATGCCTATGTTGTAATTTGAATATGTCAAAAGTACTTACAGGACACAGAAAGGCATAACGAAAACAGATATAGACAAACAATATTAAAACAAAAAAGAAATTTGAAGATATGGCGATAGTACCCTACAATTTACAACAAAGGTTGAATATAGATTTAGCAGTAGATTAAGTAGTTCGAGTTTCGTATTAACAGTAAATTGATATGATAACCAACCGTAAGCAATAGGTATTGCTACATTATTATGCTTTATTATCAAATACAAGAGAAGAAGATTTATGTCCATTGAAAGTACATGTATCATTCATTTTTTGTAAATGATTTCATATCGTAATTCTTTTAAGACGAATTTTCAAAAGAATATTTAGAAAAATTTGATTATAAGGAAATATCTTAACTAAATATTTTTTACTGCTGGTCTTAATCAATAAGAAAGAATATGTCGTCAAAATATTTGCAGGTATAGTTCAATATTTCTATCCAGAGATGTTTTATTGGGTATTAATGGTGTTAAATCATAAATTGCCAAGGAAAAAATCTGCGTTGAGATGACGCATCAAGACGATTTAAGACAACAACCATTTGCAATATACTTTATGGTCAAAATGGATATTACGTTTGAGACTATTTTTCACTGTTTCAAAATGCAACAAAATACAATATAAATGACGAACTATGTGGTGTTTTACAAAAGATAGTCGTATACAGACGTAGTGACGAATAGTGGAGACTAAAGAAATAATAGCACACGAATTCGAATAAAGTGCTTAATTCGAACAACAAAAGTTTACAAAAAGCGTAAAGTAGCTTGATAATTATTTTTACATAAACTTTATAGAACTTAAAGCCGGTCTTTCAACTCAAATGTGGCTACAATTGTACGAGGATTACCATCTGATATTGGTCGAAGTCGATTGACAATGTGAGTTCAAAATGTCATTATAACCTTAAAAATTACAAAAAGTTTTGTTCATTTGAATAATTAATTAACTGAAAATGTATGGTCACTGAAGTCGTGAAAGTACCAAGCACTGGTTTCTATGTGGATATTATCTGGAAGAACTTCCAGTCTACAATCAGTGGTACCAATAAGGTACTAGTATACATAGTAATTTAAAACAGTATATCGATTTCATCCGGCATTTAACGTGTCTTATTAGTAACCATCTTCGGATAGGGTCGTATAAATACACCTAAAAAACAAGGTTAGATTCAATTGATACAGGCAATTCCAACTTAAGTTTTATTACAATTACGTTATGGTATGTATAAACTGCAGATTTAGTCAAAACGTATCAATAAATTCATCACTAGCAAATTGATGGATGGTAACACTGCGCGCTGACAGTTTATATACTGACTGACTTTAAAAACGCAACGCATATTTTGTTTATTTTTTTCCTCAAATCATGACTTATATTAATTTCATTGCTCATCATGCTTCCCGTACTCCTCTTTGAATAGAAAAATCATTACCTGAATTTCCCCAGACAATCAAACATGGTCGAATTTTGACGTCGCACGAATTTCTTGACGCGAAATTAGAAGCGCATACATGATTTTTTTGAGAACTTTTTTCCTCGTTAAACATTTCTTTGAATCAGTTGCCAAGTTTTAATCAGTAAAAAGTTGTTGATTTTCCTTTTTGTAACGACTGAGAAATGAAAATTGAAATGAAGTCATTAGAAATTTACAGACAGAATTTAGTGCACGTTCTTTTGAGAGCAATTTCGCGCCATAAAACTACTTTTAGGTCCCTTAAACTTCAGAACAGGTAGTCATAACTCGTAAGTGACCACCTATGGAACCGGTCTACCTGTAGTTTAACGTCACGTCATTTCAATCAGATTAGGTAACGTCATTTGCAGCACAGTATAACAGCTACAATGTCATTTCTTTTTACCAAGTCATTGGATGTCATGACAGACAGATTTACATTAGCAATGTTTCTCGAATGCTGAAATGTCACATTATCCACTGTAGACTTGTTGTAAATGGTTTCAGTGTTTACCACATTACTGCAAAATAACAGACTGAAATGGGTGAAAATGGGCAAAATCAGAAGGGGGAAAACTTGACTGAAAACATTCTCAACAGTAGTGGTTAACCTTTCTGTCAATCATTTAGGGATTTTTAACAGCTGTCGATTGACACGACCAATAGTTAAGAGAAAACCAGGATTTTAGTGCATACCACATGATTTAAACGTTAAGCGTAACGTAATCAATTCATCTTTCGACTTTCAAACTTACCTTAGACGATGAAGAAATAAATCAACTTTATATTCAATTTAGTATTTCATGCATCATGTGTATTTTAAAATGAAAAACTAAAACAATAATCGAGTGTTGCGTTTCTAAAGTCGGTCAGTATATGTACCAACCACAGTCCGACCCTGTGGTAGTAACATACTAACGCTCCAGAGCAAAACTTTTGAAAAAGAAAAATTGTGTTCAATTAGATATATTCGTAGTGACGAATAGTGGAGACTAAAGAAACAGCACACGAATGCAATTCGGCCCTTTTTATTTACGAGATGCAGACAAGCCGTTTTTCTTATGGAAGCCAGTTTGAACTTGTCATGTTAAGAAGAAGATTATCGAGTTTTGAGTGGTTGTTGTCCTTAACGACGTTTCTTCCGTTCTATAAGAATAGGTGTTCTCTAAGATTGTTAAGAGGTTTGTTTCTACGAACTATCGCCTTACAGTCAGTTGACATGTAAAGAGTTTCAAGTTTTCACCGAATTGAACTTTCCTTTTGGTGAATTACCTTTGAGTTAAGTGTATTTCCTATTCTTATTGTTTTATTATATGTATCAAATAAAACCTTCAGCTGAGGCATAAATATTTCTACCATTGATAGTATAAATATTTCTAACATTGATAGTATAAAATTATATTTCTAACATTGATAGTATACATTTCTTTTCTAACATTGATAGTATAAACATTTCTAACATTGATAGTATAAATTTCTTGACTAACATTAATACTGTAAATTCAGAAATTATTGCGATGTTTTTATTATTGCGAAAAATGCGACAGGGTTATATTCGCAATAATTTAAACTCGCATTTTGAAATATTTTATATGAATTAAACAGGATTTTTCTCAATATCGCAAAAATTAAAATCGCATTTTAGTCTATGATGACAAAATCGCAATAATAAATGCACGCAATAATTTCTGAATTTATAGTAGTATAAATATTTCTAACATTGATAGTATCATTTTCTTGTAGTGATGGTTAACCATTACAGAAATTTATTTGACATATAGAAAGTAATTTCATGTTAGTATTATTTATAATGTGCCACATTTCTTTCTGTTCGTGACATCAAAATCAATTTTTCAATGAATTAACGTGCAATACGGCGATAGCTAACGATTTCTGTATACATCAATCTTATACTAACTGTACTATTAACAAAATTTCAATAAAAAATATGATTACGTGTTAATTGGCCTTTTAATTAGTTGCAGCAACTGCATGTCGAAACTACATCTAGATTTGGAGATTATCAGTCAAATATCAGAAATCAGTGAGTACATTTTCAAAAACCCTAGACTAAAAAGTTTTTCAGAACCAAACAAAAGTACGAGAGGAAATTTTTGCTTTTCATTGTTCCAGTAAATGTGCTTTTCTTGTAAACTTGCATAATCTGAAAACAGCAAAATTTTGTATAACTGTGCTTTCGACTTCTATAATTGTTAAACGTTAGACTTTCATATGCAAAACTACACCACATGATTCATATAACTTCAATCACTTTCATATACATAGCTACGCCTCATGATTAATTTTACTTCATTCACTATCATATGCATATCTTAACCTCATGATTCATTTTACTTCATTCACTTTCATGTGCATATTTACAACTCATAATTCCCTTGAATTCATTCACTTTCATATGCATAGCTACACCTCATGATTCATGTTACTTCAATCACTTTCATATGCATAGCTACGCCTCATAATTCATTTTACTTCATTCACTTTCATTTGCATAGTTATACCTCATGATTCATTTTATTTCATTCACTTTCATGTGCATAGCTACACCTCATGATTCATTTTACTTCATTCACTTTCAAATGCAAAGCCATACCTCATGATTCATTTTACTTCATTCACTTGCATATGCATAGCTATACCTCATGATTCATTTTTAACTCATTTACTTTCATATGCAAAGCTATACCACATGATTCAGTTTACTTCATTCACATAGCTATACCACATGATTCATTTTATTGATTCACTTTCATAAGCATAGCTACACCTCATGATTCATTTTACTTCATTCACTTTCAAGTGCATAGCTACACCTCATGATTCATTTTACTTCATTCACTTTCATATGCAAAGCTATACCTCACGATTCATTTTACTTCATTCACTTTCATATGCATAGCTACACCTCATGATTCATTTACTTCATTCACTTTCATGTGCATAGCTACACCTCATTATTCATTTTACTTCATTCACTTTCATGTGCATAGCTACACCTCATGATTCATTTTACTTCAATCACTTTCATACGTATACCTTTTCCCTCAATATTCATATTATTTCAATCACTTTCATATGCATAACTATACCTCATTATTCACTTTACTTCAATCACTTCTTAATCAAAGCTAAACATTAATTTTTAGCGCTCTCCTCAAATATAATTTACCGAAATCTACAATTTTTTCAACAACTAAGTTTTAGAGCACACTGCTCAACTCATTGTCAATGTTACTTTTAATATAGAGATATTTCCTGACTGTCTAAAAATAACTATTTATTATGCAATTGGCCAACTAGATTACAAATTACATATTTCAAATCCTATTTGACAAAAATTTCCGCGGTTTGCGTTCACACTTCTTCCGGATTAAATGCGTATTTGTGAATCAGGAGTCAAACCACTTGAGATAGGTACATGTAGTTTGACATCCATTTTCAACGAACATCGAATTTGAGTCTATAGATTTAAATACGTGTGAACGCAAATGAGTATTCTAATCGAGAATATATTCGTGAAAATGCTATTTTATTACTACATTTTGCTCAAGAAAATCACGTGCATGAATGAATATTCATATCTTTTACTCGTAGGCGGAATTAAATCTAGAATAACGAGAAAAGAATTACAGAAACACGTGTAAACGCAAACTGGATTTAAATCCGAAATGATAAATCCAGTAATAAATCGGATTTAAGAATACTAGTATCCAATTTAAAAACAGCATGTGTATTATTGAATTCATGTATTAGTATATAAACAAAATTCGACAATCTTTGTCGACACTTGGGTAATTTTGCTCCAATCATAATTTGAATTGAGTCAAACCAGAATTAAATAAGATTTTCGTTCATACAACTTGACCTAGAGAGTTACAAGGGCATTAGCTGTCAAATTCATGCTCACCGATTTGACTCAAATTCTCATATTTGATTTATAACATACTAAAATGTATATCCAAATAATAAAAAAGTCTAAGATAAAAAAATTACGATGCACAGACTCGATAAAATGTATCAGCATTTCGTGTGTATTTTAGTCTAGACGCCATCTAATTAACCATCGAGGTGACCTCCGAAGATTGCCGACGGTCATATAACCCGATATAAACATAAACATAGATATAAATAGATAGCGAACTCGTGTAATTGGATTTTTCTATGTCTGTTTGATTTCATATCATAGGTTTAAAAACATGTTAATAATCGTTTTTACCTGTATAACAATGAGTTTTTGTAGTTCGAATCAGTCAACCAAATGATTTACCCTTGTTTCACTTCCAATGTTGACATTCTTTTCTTTTTAATAGCTCAACACGCCTAGTTCATACGTAACCAATCTCTATCTAAGGGATTCAATTAAAGTTCACATGAATACGGATTTAATGAGGTCGAATTATTCACTTGCAGGTGAATAATTCATAAGCGATGTTTCTTTTGCTTATTTTGACAAAACTGAACTAAACTGGCTGCTAAAAGCGAATTGTTATATCACTATTTTACTTTCATTAATGATTGAACCAAAAAAAAAATCATATATTCTATTTTTTTTCTATATCTCGTAGCTAATGCCCCTTTAATTAAGGCATTTAGCTACAAGTTTAGCATAAAGTCTGTAACAAACCAGTCAACAACTATTTCATCAAGTCAAATGCCAGGACCCATATTTGTAGATTAGCCAACTGTTAAAAGTCTTAAAAAATAGAAAATTAGAGAACTGTAACAAAAAATGTTTTTTAAAATGTGATTTGAATTTTAATAATGGAGCTACAACTTTTACAGTAGCTCCGTGGCAAAAGTGTTCTGAAACAATACATTTATACATATGTAAACGGCAGAATAGCTCCGTGGCGGAAGTGTTCTGAAACAATACCTTTATACATATATAAACGGCAACATAGCTCCGTGGAGAAAGTGTTCTGAAACAATACCTTTATACATATGTAAACGGAAAAATAGCTCCGTGGTGAAAGTGTTCTGAAACAATACCTTTATACATATTTAAACGGCAAAATAGCTCCGTGGCAAAAGTGTTCTGAAATAATACCTTTATACATATGTAAACGGCAAAATAGCTCCGTGGCGAAAGTGTTCTGAAACAATACCTTTATATATATGTAAACAGTAACATATAATATTGCATCATTAACTAACACTATTATACACAAAAAAAAACAAATATTTGTAATGAATGTGGTATAATGGCCAATGAGACAACTCTTAGGCTCCTCCAATGACCAAATGATTTAGTAATTATAGTAATGACATAAAACAATTTAGACGAGAAAACTAACGGCCTGATTTATGTATAAAACATATTTAATCTGCGAAAGAAGTCTATGAAAAAAACCAACCAGCAAATTTAATATGTACCGGATCGTCTAGAATAGGCGATACTGTGCAGATAAGGAAAAAATTATAAGAGTCTAAAGATTTGCGCAACGGTACAAAACGATTTTATAACATCATCTTTGTATATTACCACCTTATATTAGAACCGTTTCGCAAATCTTTATATATATATATATATATATATATAATTATTCTCACAAACCAAATGTCAAAGGTATGTTTTAATAACAACATAAATACCGTACGAAAGTAGATAGAGACATTTACAATTAAGTACCCAGAAGAGTTCAATTTGTTTAGGTCTCCTTAATTAGTTGACACCGTTCATTTAGTTCTGAACATGTTTTGGAATTCATTGAATCATGAAACTTCAATTCAATTTTCAATTCTTTTAATACTTTAAGTTATAGTAGAAGATGACATAATGACATTCTCCACTTTATTTTTTAATATTTTAAAATGGTTGAATGTGGAAAAACGAATTCAATATCAAAAGGCAATACTTGTATTTAAATCATCAAAGGATATGGTTCCTAACTATTTACGAGAAAACTTTCATTTTACTGATAATCAAAATTATAAATAACGTTCAGCTGATGAAAAACTATTGAAACTTCCGAAGCCAAAAACAAATACTTTGAAGAAAACCTTTTATATATTCTGGTTCGCAAATATGGAACAGTTTACCAAATGAAATAAAGGTGAGTAATTCACTTGTATCTTTTAAAGCAAAATGTTACAAGTTTTTTCATGAAGAAGGCAGATTAATATGTTTTTTTCATTAATATCTATACAAAATTGTATATTGTGTATAGATCATCATAATATTGTATGTACTTTATGTATATGTTATTATTATTTTTAGGACTCTCAGGAAGATTAGTTTTAACTAATGGGATTATCCTCTTGAAATAAAGATAATTATTTATTTATTTTAGTTAAGCAAATAATGCTCATCAGCACAATGACATGTAAAATATATATGCAAATACAATAACTGATAAACTAATACATAATAATAAATAACTGATAAATGAACACATCAGAGAAGAATAATGATCTAAATTAAGTATTGGATACTAACAAGTCTGTTCTACGTTTATATGCATGGAAATTTACATAGGTTATGTATGTCTTTTACATTTTCTGAGCTCAACAACTGTTCAAGCTTAAATGACGATTGACGCCTACAATAATAAGGCTTATGTACTGTCTCCTTATTACATTATAACAATCACACTGTAAAATTAAACGAAATTCGTGCTCTATTGTATTTAAAGTACAGATTTTCTTGCTGATCTATTAACATCGTGGTAACGGCCTGTTTCAACAAATAAACTACGTGAAGACAATTTTCTATATTCTCGTTAGATACACTCTAAACTTCACATGTTTAGTAAGGTAACACAATTTTCTATATTCTCGTTAGATACACTCTAAACTTCACATGTTTAGTAAGGTAACACAATTTTCTATATTCTCGTTAGATACACTCTAAACTTCACATGTTTAGTAAACAAACATTACTAACACAGTATTTATACAAAAAACACTTTGGCGAACTGTCCAATAATTGATTCAAATATTGTTTAGCTTTAACAAATATTCTAGCTTTGATAAAATACATATGAGCGTTATTTACAACTAAACTTTCTTGGTCATACCAGAAGTCGTTCAGACCCAAATTAAACAATAAATACTTCAGCTGATGAATCCAACTACTTCTGTTATTACATTGATTCCGTACCTGTTCTTGATAACAATTTTTAAGAATACAATTATTCGTTAATAAAAGTTTAAACCAGGATTTTATAATATTATACCATCTAAGTATATCAAAGGATATCTACCAAGCTCATAATACACAATTGCATTTGTGGTACATTGTTTGACACCCAAAAGATTTTTGCAAAAATCTAACTGAACTTTTTCAATATTCGGAGCTTTATGAAAGCCCATGTCTCACTGACATAGCATAAAATACTACTTATATACGTATTAAACAAATTTAAGTATGTGAAAACATTCAAATATGAAGATGAAACTTTTGATTTCAAGACAAAAACCGCTTTCCTACCTTGCTCAGCTAATTGTTTCTGAGTTTTAAAAAATTTAGTGTGAGGTCTATTCCTATAGTGAAATTTAATACATTCTTTTCTACAGTCATTAAAAGCTGAACAATTAAAAATGAAATGGTATTCATCACCAATGTCATCTAAATTGCACAATACGCACTTTCTTTTTTCTCTTTATAAATTTAGCCATCTACCAGTTTCAATTGATAATTTTATGTACAGAGTTCGAAATTTTAAAGATAAGGATATTTGTCTGTCATCCAAAATAATGAGATATTTCCCGAACTAAAGATTATCCTTATATAAACTGTAGCTTTTGGTGATTCCTGCAGGTATGCAAGCCACAATTCAATTTTGTTTAAATTGATATATTAAGTTGTTCTACGGTTTCGTGTAACCATGTTTTGTGAACAAAGAATTATATATGTTGTTTCAAACACATGACAAGACACACGTGTCTAAAATCTAGGACTAATAGATTCATTGTATTAGAAATAAGATGTGGTATGAGTGCCAATGAGATAACTCTCCATCCAAGTCACAAAGTGTAAAAAGTAAACAATTATAGGTCAAAGTACGGCTTTCAACACGGAGCCTTGGCTCACACCGAACAGCGAGCTATAAAGGGCCCCAAAATGACTAGAGTAAAACAATTCAAACAGGAAAACCAACGGTCTAATCTATATAAAAAACGAGAAACGAGAAGCACTTATGAACAACATCAACAAACGACAACCACTGAACAACAGGCTCCTGACTTAGGACAGGTGCAAACAAATCCAAGCTTGGGTCATATATTATTGATTAATTTAGCCAGTTAAACATACATATTTTCTTTCGATTCCAAGAAGAATGGAGATTAGGTCTGTATTTTGATTAGGTTGTTTTACTGCTATATAAAGTAAGTCGTTTCAATCGAAATTGTCTTACGAGAAAAAAAAACTAAGGTTTCGCTTGCTCGTACTTCTTTATATCGTCCATAGAACAAAATTTTAAAAATAAAATCAAATTTACAGATTTGAACAATTTCATAACTCCAGGCATAACATATTTTTTAACTTTCAAGTCGAAAGAAAGAAAAAAAAAACATTTCCAAGAAACTTAAAAAATACCGCTTTGACTGTGTTTTTTTTTCTTTAGCGCAAGCTGTTTTGTACTTGCGTTCATTTTCTAATCGTTGTTTTATTTTGACATTGGAGTAATAGTCATTTTTTTTTCATTTATCATGAATTTACATTTTGAATGAAAATTGTGTTATCAGTAACCAATCTTTTTTATTTGTATTGATGGTCTACTGTTTCATTTACATATATCCTAAATATCGTGATCATATATAGAGAAAGATAATTGCATCCGAGATCGCATTATGTAATGGACTAATTTTACCATTGTATTACTGTCCGCCTTTAATTGCCGATGGGCATTCCACTCTCTTTTGAAAATACTAAATCGAATACGAAAGTACATGCACGGAGAAGTTTGTTTGAGGTGAAAATACGTAGTCCAATATTTCACGGCTTCATTTATACACACACAGTGCACTGATTCTTTATAACATATTAACGAAATCATTTGAAATTTTGTCAGTTTCCGAAGAAAGACCTATATTACAATATATTGCAATAAGCATATTTATGTACGTCGACATGCCGCTGCATGACAATTCATCAGTTTTTGAAGACATGTCAAACTGTCACTAGTGTTAGAAGTCCTAGTAATGGACTTCTGCTAGTATCCCAGGAATTGTATATTTAAATATACAATTCCTTGTAGTATCAAATCAACTGTTCTATCGCACATAGATCGGCAGATGGAGATGTTTGGTACAATCTAATTTCTAAAATGACATTGTCATAGTTTTAAGACACTGTTGTTATCTGTATATGTATCTTACGAAAGCCTATTAGGATCACAAAAAAAAAAATATTTATCTCGTAATTACGAGATAACTATCGCGTAATTACGAGAAAACTATCGCGTAATTATCTCGTAATTACGCGATAGTTATCTCGTAATTACGAGATAATTATCTCGTAATTACAAGATAAAAAACTTCTTATCTCGTAATTACGCGATAGTTTTCTCGTAATTACGCGATAATTATCTCGTCATTACGAGATAAAACTATGATTATCTCGTAATTACGAGATAAAAATCTTATCTCGTAATTACGCGATAATTATCTCGTAATCACGAGATAAAACAATGATTATCTCGTAATTACGCGATAATTATCGCGTAATTACGAGATAATTATCGCGTAATTACGCGATAGTTTTCTCGTAATTACGAGATAAAAATATTTTTTTTGTGACCCTAATAGGCTTTCGTAGTATCTGTATCAACATCAAATAGTAAAGTACTTTTTGTCGGAGTTGTGGACTACTTATTCCAAATAATGTTGATTTCGACAACGAGCTTTGTAATCGCGGAGAAAAAGTTGAGTGTAAATCAAATATGTGAATATGAGTTCAATCCGTGAACATGAATTTGACATTTAAATGTGCAAGTTATGTTGTAGCTGATATTTTTCCATCGCGGTAAATCGTTGTTTACTAATTGAATGTCAGTGGAGGAAGAAAGCCAGACGTATAGTTATTACTGACACTTACTCTCGCTTTACACTAATATACATAGACTAACCTCTCAATAATCATTTGCAAAAGTCAATAATGGTTTGATTCAAGAGGAATTGTAGGATCCTTGTAATGGGTCATTATTTAAAAAAAAGGTGGCGGTAGTACATCGTCCGTAAATTTAATTATAGGCCGAAGTTGTTTTATAAAGATAGTTTACACATACTGTACTTAAACAATATATTGAAATGTTTCGTACAGAACAGCGTGGTGCCTTTTATGTTTGGTTGATGAAAAAGCTACTTGCACTTAAGACATAGGACTAGGAAATTCTATTATAAAAGAGTATTTGTTGCCTCAAAACATTATATGGTTTCTGATAGGTTTGGTTAACTTTCAGAGCTGAGGCATGATCTTCACTTGGTGCGATGTTTTTATCAAGATTCGTTGTTGTGGGCACCACACGTCGTTATTCATACGGCAGAATTAATATTCACACCGTTTTATATAACTACAATAAAATAGTTTACTTATAATAGGTCAATGTGTCTGTATTATGAATCGAAAATTATAATGCATATAACAATTTTATACCGAATTTGATGTCACCTTAACATATTTTCTGCACTAAGATATCTCTTTACGTTAACATTCAATCAGAACCTGGTTGTTCTTCCTTCATCAAACTATAGTTTATAGCTTACTATTTCGGGTTCAGATCAAAGTGAAAAAGATATACAGGGACAATATAAGGCGTAACTTCAAGTCTTATCTCATCATTCCTCACTTTTCCAGTTGAAAAAAAAAAATAAATCAAATTCCTGAATTCTAGGTCCGCATTGTCTAATTTTTGTATTTATATGTCTGCCCTTTTTATGGACTTGCCTCTCATATTGTTTCCTTGATATTCTTTTCTTTACAATTGTTCTCCTACTCTTATTACAATGAAAAGCACTTTAGAATTCAACTTCATTGAATAGTGTCCTTAAAAACTTAGAAACCTGCTTCCATTTATATTGGTAAAACACATTTTGTATATATTAGTCATCAATTACAAATACATAAGCATCGCAAAATAAAGAAAAAAAAACATTATGGAGAAATATAAGGACGATGCAATAATGATTAATAGTATGTATTGTTAAGGACATGTATACACGAAAATACATATGCATTGTCCCATAATAGAATGTACAGCATCAGCAAAAACAGAGATAAAGAAACCAGTGCACTTGAATGTTTAATAAACCATCATATATAGATATTTTTTTTCGGTGGCCTAACTGTGATTTTGAAATTAAAAAAAATTCCAATAAAAGTGGATTCCTTTTTCTTTGGGTGTTGTTGTAACAGTAAATTTGGTCCGGTAGTAAAATTTGTCCGCCAGACTTTTTTTCCTAGTTAATCAAGTCCATGACCATTATTTTACTAGGAATTTAAGTCCCAGGAAAAAATTTCCTAGGAAAATAAGTCCATAGCTAGTAAAATATGTCTGGCACTTATTTTCCCAGGATAAATTGTCCTAAGACTTGTTTTTCTAGTAATTTTTATTATATTTTAAAAATTATTGAAAATAAAAAAAAACATTTTCTTAGTTAAGATTGGAAAGTTTCATTATTTTTTTCCTATTAAAATAAAAGGACATGGCCGGACGTTATAACCTAGGCATGTTAATGACATGGACATGATGTCCTAGGAAAATTAGTCTGGGGACATAAATTTTATTAAAATATTAATACACAACTCTAAAACAATATTAAAACATAACATTTAAATTTAACTTTCAAAATAAAGGGAATGGACGTTTTCACCTAGGAATATTAATGACATGGACATGATTTCCTAGGAAAATTAGTCTGGGGACAAACATTATATTTAAAAAATTGATACACAACTCTTAAACAATATTAAAACATAACATTTATATTTACCTTTTAGAACAAAGGGCATGTGGACGTTTTTACCTAGAAATATTAATGACATGGACATGATTTCCTAGGAACATTAGTCTGGGGACATGAATTTTATTAAAAATATAAATACACAACTCTTAAACAATATTAAAACTTAAAATTTAAATTTCCAATATTGTTTAAATGTAAATGATTTGATTCATTAATATTTTTCCTATATAAAAAAAGGACATGGACGTTTTTACCTAGGAATATTAATGACATGGACTTGAAATCCTAGGAAAATTAGTCTGGGGACATAAATTACTAACATCGGACTAAAAATACTAGTAAATTCTGTAACCATGGACTATTTATACTAGTAATATGTGTCCGCCCGGACATATTTTACCAGGACAAATTTATCTCTTACATTGTCAGTTGTGTGTTAATTAACTATATACCGAGACAAGAAAGAAATTGTCATATCTGCAAGACTGGTCTTGGGGACGAATTTCATTAAATATGTTTATGTAAAAATGATAAAGTAAAGGATTTAAGGAAAAAAATCATTCCAGATTATTATGTAATATTTCCACAAGTTAGTAAAATGTATGATATGCTCAAATACTGTAATATAGCTGTACTTATGAATTTGGCCATTTTTACACAAAAAGTAGAAAGATTGGTGATCTAATCTTACATATTTCATATGCACATAAATCCATGTAATTTAGAATTTTTTTTCTGATACTCTATGTATTAATTATAAATATTCGTTACGGACATTGTCGACCTCGTGGAATTGTTGACACAGATCTGCACAGGTTCACTCTGTTCGCTCTCAAAGTATTATGTGAAATAGAATCAATTCATATGCAAATGTTTTATATTCAAATGTCAATTTGCTATATAAACATGTATGTTTTGTCGCTCCTGGTACGTAGTAACTGCGGCTGAGCTGTATTTTGAAATAAACATCTAAACATCTATAATTCATAAAGTTCAAATCATACCAGTTATAGAAGAAGCAGAAATAGAACAAAGATGAAAAGATGACGCTTCTGATTGCAGTGTCATATTTGCTGCCTTTAAATGGTAAACTGGATAAATTTTCCCTTTCTAATTGACGATTATTTGAATTTCCATTTTACCCAACGGTCATGGCATTTTTTCGTTATAGATAAATTTATTCGTTATAGATAAATGTATTCTGTGTGAAGGAATAATTTGATATTTGGTCAAGGACTTTGTGACTTTAGTTGTATCTTAAGCGATTTTCATTTCCCTGTTTGGCGACACTTTGAATTTTGAATACAACATTTGAACATGGAATTTTTGTTCAGTCTTATTACGAGAATGAATATACTTTTCACAAAATCGCGTGCAAGTATTTGTTTTGGATTGATGAGAAATACAACCTTTCTTTATACTTTTATATAAACTTATTTCACGAACCTAAATTGTGGATTTTCTAGTGCACGTTCACTCTTAATCGATTTTCTTTTCATATTGACCATTGGCGTTATCGATTTCTACCATGGCAACTTTAAAGGGGCATTAGCTACGAGATATAAAAAATGATTTTTTTTTTGTTCAATCATTAATGAAAGTGATGAAGTGAAATACTAATACGCTTTTAGCAGCTAATTTGGTTCAATTTTGTCATAATAAGATAAGACACATCGCTGATGAATTATTTACTCTCAAATAAACAATTCGACCTCTTTGAATCCGTATTCATGTGACCTTTAATCTAACCCCTTAGCTGGAGATGGGTTACGCATGTATTCAGCTGTTAAAAGGAAAAGAATGTCAACATTGAAAGTGAAACAAGGATGAATCATTTGGTTGACTAATTTGATCCACAAAAAAATCATTCATACACAGGTAAAAACGACGATAAACATACTTTTCAAACTCAAACAGACCAGGACAAATCCAATTCTACATAGACGCTGTTTATGTTTATATTTATGTTTATATCGGGTTATATTGGTAAGACCGTCGGCAGTCTTCGGAGGTCATTTCGGTTGTTAATTAGATGACGTCTAGACAAAAATACACATGACATGTTGATACATATTATCGAGTCCATGCATTGTTAATTGTTTATTTTAGACTTTTTGTAATTTGGATATACATTTTAGTATGTTATAAATCAAATATGAGAATTTGAGTCAAATCAGTGAAGATGAATTTGACAGCTAATGCCCCTTTAAAATTTGATTGGTGTAAATGAATATGACTTCTCCTGTCTAGCAGTAAAACCCTTGCTAAAGTGGGGCGTCCCTTTCGCTGTGCGAGATGTTAACATATTGACACGTCCTGTAAGAATAGGGACATTAAATTTGTGCCCAAAAGTAGGGCGAGCGCCTCGATCTCTGCTTGGTAAAGAACAATTTCAACAACTCTCCAAGGAGTCCACAGGTGACATTTTATGAGGCATAATTTCTTTCCCCTTCTAAGATACCCTCATTTGCCAATGGCAGTCCAAATTTTCCACTCTTCAACCCGGTTTGCCTCCCTTGTCTGCCTCCCTTGCAGACCATATAGCTGTACATTATACAGTGTATATATTGTTAATTTGTTATCGTCCTACATATCCATGAAATATTAAAATATGCCCCTGGATGTTAAGCAAGCAACAATCAATCAATCAATAAGGGATTGCAATCTTATCAACTTATTCCAACAGAGACCAAGTGACTTCGAAGTCAGCAATCAAAAATCACACAATGAGCAAAACCCATATCGCAGAACAGACTATGAAAGGTCCTGACATGACAAATGTAAAACTATTTGCTTCGACAACAAACGTGTGCTAGGAGTACAAATGGAGCAGTACAGGTATATTAGAAGATAACACTTTTTCATTAGAAAAATCGGGAGCAGAGAAGCAATTGCTCTTTTGATGGTTTTGGTAAAGTTGACAGTGTCTTTACTGTGATTACCATGCATACTGATTAAAAGTTATTTTCAAAATCAGAATTATATGATATTTTGATATTTTTGTTAAACTGCTTGGTTTGAAATGTAAATACATAATTCATAAATTCATATTTTACCCTAAAATGCAGTAAAAGCATATTTGCATTGATCTTTTAAAACAGATATTAATCTTAGCTGCATACTGATAATCTAGATAAATCTTTTCAAAAAGACATATAAACAGATAAGTTTTATCCATACACCAGTTTAAGATAATATGTATTGTCATATAAACAAGTTAACAATGTTATTGACAAAACCATAATTATAGAAGATTCTTAAGTTCATTCCATACATCAAATTTCAGAGAATTCCGGCTGGTAAACATCGAGTTACACATTCCAACAGAATCTATAAATATTCAACCACTAACTTTTAGAAGACACTTTTTTTTTCTTGAAAACACCTTTTCTAATGTGTAAATGTAACGATAAAGAGTTATGTATATTTAGGAGAGACAACCACGGTTTAAAAGAAATTTAATTTTTAAAATAATTCAGTTTGCCTTTCTGTTATCCACGATGCAAAGCAGTCTGTTTTGTTGATATATATATATATATATATATATATACAAGTCTAAATTGAAAACAACGTTCAAACCTATGATTGCGTTGGATAAAAACCGCAATTTTTATACGTGTGCATGTAAAACAAATTTCTTGGTAGAGGGGTCTAAATACAGAACAAACAACATTTTCCAAAAGACCAAAAAGTGAAAAAGTATATTTTAACAAAACGCATTTGACTAACAGGTCGAACAACTGATGTTCTTAAACCCTGCTGACTGCCATTGGCGATTGCCAAATAAATTGATCACCAGGTGTAAAATATGGATCTTACATATTAATTTAATACCAAACAGAAAACAATAAACTTGCGGAAAATATGGTAAACCGCAAACATGAGGTGCAAAAAATTTGTACACCATACCCGGATTTCGACAATTAATGTCTCTTCGGTGATGTTAGGGATCGAAACGGTATTTGGAAGGCCATATAATTTACTTCAATTTAGGATAGACTCTTGCATTTTAAAGAGTCGAAATAGGATGAACGGATCATATAAACCCGAAGGAAAATATAATACAAACCCAAACGAAAAAATATAAACAAGTCTAAATTGAAAACAACGTTCAAACCTATGATTGCGTTGGATAAAAACCGCAATTTTTATACGTGTGCATGTAAAACAAATTTCTTGGTAGTGGGGTCTAAATACAGCACAAACAACATTTTCCAAAAGACCAAAAAGTGAAAAAGTATATTTCAACAAAACGCATTTGACTAACAGGTCGAACAACTGATGTTCTTAAACCCTGCTGACTGCCATTGGCGATTGCCAAATAAATTGATCACCAGATGTAAAATTTGGATCTTACATATTAATTTAATACCAAACAGAAAACAATAAACTTGTGGAAAAGATGGTATACCGCAAACATGAGGTGCAAAAATTTGTACACCATATCCGGATTTCGACAATTAATGTCTCTTCAGTGATGTTAGGGATCGAAACGGTATTTGGAAGGCCATATAATTTACCTCAATTTAGGATAGACTCTTTCAATTTAAAGAGTCGAAATATGATGAACGGATCATATAAACCCGAAGGAAAATATAATACAAACCCAAACGAAAAATATAAACAAGTCTAAATTGAAAACAACGTTCAAACCTATGATTGCGTTGGATAAAAACCGCAATTTTTATACGTGTGCATGTAAAACAAATTTCTTGGTAGTGGGGTCTTAATACAGGACAAACAACATTTTCCAAAAGACCAAAAAGTGAAAAAGTATATTTCAACAAAACGCATTTGACTAACAGGTCGAACAACTGATGTTCTTAAACCCTACTGACTGCCATTGGCGATTGCCAAATAAATTGATCACCATATGTAAAATTTGGATCTTACATATTAATTTAATACCAAACAGAAAACAATAAACTTGCGGAAAAGATGGTATACCGCAAACACGAGGTGCAAAAATTTGTACACCATATCCGGATTTCGACAATTAATGTCTCTTCAGTGATGTTAGGGATCGAAACGGTATTTGGAAGGCAATATAATTTACCTCAATTTAGGATAGACTCTTTCATTTTAAAGAGTCGAAATAGGATGAACGGATCATATAAACCCGAAGGAAAATATAATACAAGCCCAAACGAAAAAAATTTAAGCAAGTCTAATTTGAAAACAACGTTCAACTTCTCTTGTCTAAAAGAGTACATGTATTGATTGTTGACAATTAAAAAAAATAATTAATATTAAACGTTAGTTAGAAATAATCGCATACTCGAACATTATAAACTTACATTACACAAAATAGGTATAACCTGTCGCTCTCCTTTCAATGTTTTGATGAGAAAATACTATTATTATAATTCATCTGTTCACAGTAAATATAAGTAGACATAATCAGTCCTTATTATGATTTATTTTCCTTGAAATTATGTGCCGCTTAAAGGCAAACATAAATAAATTCACAATGGCACACTGCTATTCAAGATTAAAGAATTAAGACCCAAAAATCAAATTATCATTTCATAAATGTGAACTTATTATATATTTGATTAACTTATTTCTTATAACGAATACGAAGCGCTACACAAGGGACCAGTTATTACACTAATTACAGGAAACCATTTGATTGGGTGTCTTGTTTGTAGATATTTCAGCATGTGTAATGCCGTCCAATGTTATGGAAGTAATTACACATTTCTTCTTCTATGACGGAATGAAAAAAGTAGAAGGGAAAGTTCCTTTTCACACACAAAAAAAACCTAGCCAATGCAAAAGCTTTTGTATATATTTTATTTCGCATGAATGTGTGATTCAAAGCACTTTTTAGCTTTCCAGAACTCAGATTCAAACAGTAGAACAAATCATAATTGGAAGATTATCAACATAGACTCCTGAAATCGTGCTGATAAGTTGTATACATGGCACAAATTATAAAATTATAAAAAGGAGCATTCAATTCTTATGATATATATTTGTACGCTTCTACCAACGAAATACGAGGGATATCAAGCATTGAGTTTGTTTTTCTATGCATTGTTGTAACTCTATCATGAGAAGCACGTGCAGTTATGCATTTCATTTTATTGGGCAAGAAAATATAATTTTGGAATGCCTCGCAATTGTTGTCTGCCTCCATATATTACGAATTATAATAAAACGTGCATGTAATGTAATTATACGTCAATGTATAATTTTTTCAATTTTTTTCACCGTCCGCTACACATTCAATTTTGATGATTTTTACCAAAACATTTCATTAAAACAGTTTAAAGAGTTTCAATTTATATAAAAAAAAACATAAATTGACTTAGAAATAAATTTTACCTGCACTCTGCTCGAAACAAAATAGAAATGCTCGGCTGTTTCTTAGCCTCAAACAAATAAATGTTATGTTTTTAGAAAATGAACGGTTATTCTGTTATTCTATTATAGCACAGTATGCCATGATCCATAAACTAGATGAACGAACGACTTCTTTCACCTCTTGCGGGTAAGGTTTTGTTTTATCTAAATATTAGTAAACATATATCAAAATGAGACAGTTTGTATTCTTTAACATATTTAAAGTCAAGTTGGATTTAAGGACAGAAAGTAAACATGTTAGAAGAAATAAGAATTGTCATTGTTGATAGAGTCATGTTCTGTAGAATTGTGAATGTAAAACGGTGTAATATGTTTGATGTTTTTAATTCACGTCTTAAAACCTTTGATATGTTGCATAGTATATGCATGAACTAACAAAAAAATAATAATAATTTCTGTTCATTTTCATGAAAAATATAAAATGTTAAGAATTCTATTTTAGTATCGGCTACTGATTCCACGTGAACAGAGAAAAATATTGACTTATAAAAGTCACCATACTGTCATTATTGGTTGGGACTCAAAGCATAAATAAGTAAGATCTGAATAACTCGACAACTAAGCAGTGAATTGTCGACTGAAAATAACATATCAAAGTTACATTGTAAAATCATGAAAAAATAATAACATCTTATGATATTTTGTAAGGGTATTGTAAATATCTAATACTTTCTATATTTGTTTCGTTCAATTATCTAGAAGGAAAAGTGAACTTGGTTTTTTGTATTGAAATGTGTTTGTAGTTTTTCCCCTTGTGTTTTCTGTATTTGAATGTGTTTGTAGTTTCACCTCTTGTTTTTGGATATTTAAATGTGTTTGATGCACTTTTAAGACAGCTAGTGCATTGGGAAAGGTCACTAGTGGAAATAAAATTTATCACAAAAGGTGAATAAACCTGGCCTTGCACTGGCACAGTGCGTTTGCGCTTTTTTTTTTACCTGTAACACAAAAAGACATTTGCGCTTGTAATAACTATGAACATTTCACTTTTAAAGTTTAATACACCAAAACAAAATTGACTGGACATTTGCGCTTTTAAAATTTGATACACCAAAACAAAATTGACCGGACATTTGCGCTTTTACTTATAAAAGTTTAACTGTAAACGAAATTATCGTTTTTAAATGTATGGATGGAACATATACAATTTTTGCCTTAAGTTCTTCAAGCAGATTTATACGATTCATGGATCTAAAAATAGAAACTATATTCCTCTTGTGTTCATTCTTTTCCATGAAAAGAGTAACTCTTCCACCTTCAATCATTATTTGTCCAAGCCTCTTTCAATTAGTGCAGATCTAAATTTGATTTTTAAACCAACGACTGTTCAAGTTGACTTTTGAAGAAAGAGTCCTGGTTGTTTATCCTTTTAAACTATGATTCGAGCGTTACTGATGAGTCTATTGTAGACGAAACGCGCGTCTGGCGTACAAAATTTCAATCCTGATATCTATGATGAGATTTTGTTATAAGAATTCATTTTGATTCGCCTTTTGAATTGTTTTCGTTTTCATCTGACACATGTATGTTTTCAATTAATATTATGGGCTGAGCAGCGCTCACACAGAATGGAACAACAAATTGTCAAAATCATTTCATAATGGTAAAATGAACAATTTTACTCAATTCCCTGCTGCCGGAGAAGAATATCATTGAACAGAAATCCGTCTCCTAATTCAACACGAGATATATCAAATGTTATGTTGATTAAGCGCAAATGTTCTGTTTAAAAACGCAAATGTCCTTTAGAAAAAGCGCACATGTTCTTAAAATTGAAGCGCACATGTCCTAAAGATTGAAACGCAAATGTCCATTTAAAAATGCAAACGCCCCGTTCCGGTTGCAATATCGGGTTAGTGATCATGATCAAGTCGATAATTTGGAAGTTCTTCTAGTTTGATATTATCCGTGGTTGAGTTTTTCACAGGATGAACAATCGCGATGAACATAGTAAAGATCTTTAAATCGTAAACGTTAAGTCTGATTAATGACTCGTATCTTTGTTATTCCTTTTATTTTATAACATTTCTGTTAATTTCAAATAACAAAGAGTACTGATTGAATGTAGTTAATCACTAATCGGTATTGCACACATCACTGCAAACACTTATCACCAGCTATCTAAAGGTAATTTTCATGGAGTCAATAAATAAATCTGACTTTAACAATAATAATTTGTACAAGCTATCGCCTCAACGTTAATAATTACTTGTCAAAGAAACACTGGTAAACTGAAAATAAAAAAAATATTACTAAAAAGCAAAAGAATCAACGTCAAATCATAGAAATTAGCCGAAGACCTTCTTTTCCAAAATGTTAGGATAAAAGCTTTAAATTGGCAAATTGACTTTCCTCTGTTTCTCTGTAAGCTTTTACTGGTTTTTTTTTTAATTCTTAAAAGGTCTTCAATAGGAAAACTATAATTCTACTTTTCCAAAAGTAACTTGACAACATAAATTAGCTAGATATCAAAGACAGAATAATCGCAATTAGATGCTGTTAAAAAATGTCAGTTCAAAGTATATATGGTATTAACACCGGCAAAATATAGTTGTTCTTACTGGACTCTAATCTGGATAATGCACAGATAAGATGTGCATTTAGTACCTCAAATATACAGCATAGTTCAAATGGACTATATTGCCTTACAATTACGACATAGGTTTCAACTATCAACTTTGTACAACTCGATCATTTCGAAATATGAAAGGTAAAGGTTATAAAAGTGTAAGGGACGAGAAAAGGACTCCTTCCTAAAACTGGGAATTTTTCCCGACCCAGTCGGTAAAGTCTTGATTTGGTATCATTTGACCTTAATGATGCTAAACCATGGTAACAGCTTGGGCGTTGTCGTCGATCTGTTCTCTGATTGAACGAAATTGGTGTCATTGGTAAAATTAATGAATATATAAAAAGTACTGAAAAGCAGACCCTGCAAATTATAGAGGTGTAATGATTATTACTTACAGATGGTGGTATTCTGCTTTTCTGCTGTCATATTCTCTTTACTGTTCATCTTCCTTCATCTCTGAATCTCTGTCGCTCTCTGCCGGTGCTTTGATGTCTTCAGATGGTTCCAACCTTCACCAGATGTTTCGACCCTGTACCATTACATTGGCGGGTCAGTAGAGGTGGCCAAACCTCTACTCATCAGCACTCGGCTTCCAGCTCAGATCATCTCGCCGATGCTATAACCAGCAAGATGAAAGTTCTGCTGCTTCCCCTAGCTGTCTTATTGTTGTCTTTCTTGCCTTTCCGACTATTCCCATTGCCTGTAGCATCCTCCATACTGACTGTGCAGGCAAACCTCTGCAGCCTACTTCTACTGGGAACAGCCACGCTTTCCAACCTCTCTCTCTATTGTTGTCATCAGCTCTGTGTACTTTTCCTTCTTCCGCTGGTATGCCTCTCCACATCTCTCTTCCCAAGGAACTGTCAGTTCTATTGCAACTATCATCTTTGACGACTGTGACCAAACTACAATGTCTGGGCGTAGGGTTGTATGTACGCATTCTGGAAACACAAACTTCTTGCCAATGTCAGCCCTCATGTTCCATTCACTGCCCTTGTCCAAGATGAAGTGCTGTTGTGACTTTGTTGCATGACCATTATCTCCCTCTCTGACGAATCTGATCTGCTTTGCCTCTGTTGTTGATGGTCTCTTCTTCCTTCTCTCAATATCAAGGAACTCTGCCAGATGTTTTAGGACCTTGTCGTGCCGCCATCGCTATCTTCTCTGTGTCAGAGCAACCTTGCAGCCTGAAAGTATATGTGCCATAGTGCCTCTTTCACCACATAATTTGCAGCTTGGTTCTTCTATCAGTCCCCACTGGTGTAAGTTTGAAGGGGAAGGAAGTGTATCGTACACTGACCTAAGCATGAATGAAATTCTGAATGGTTTCATTCTCCATAACTCTGCCCATGTGATCTTTCTTTCTGGCAAGTTCCACTTCATCCACGCTCCTTGACGGCTAAGCTCTACTGCCTTTGCTCTTCTTTGTTCTTCTTCTACCGTTCTTACTTCTGACTGCACCATGCTGCTCTTCTCTTTTGGTGTTGCCTTTGACCACTGTGTCATTCCTAAGCCTTGTCTACCAGTACAGGTGTTGCCCACTATGTCTCTGTGATGAAGAATACTTTCTGCTTGATCTACTGCAGTTCTCGCTGACCATTTCCGCCCAGTACGTGTCTGGAATCCAGCCTTACTGATCTTTGAGTCTCTGAGAGTCATAACAAGTCAGCTCTTTGATACCTTGTATTCCTCCAAAGTTGATGTTAAAGGTAGCTGGATTTGTGATGATCTACTGTAAAGACCTATGGCTGTAAAACTTGGTGGTACTCCTAGCCATCTTCTGAGATGACTGTTTATCTGTGGCTTCGACTGTTGTTGCTGTCATTTCATAGATCATGAGAAGCCATGTTAGTCTTGGTAACAGCCCATGTTGGTATATCCAAGCCTTAAACTTCCCAGGCAATCTACTCTTATCTACCTTCTTAAGCCATTCTGAAACCTGATTTTGTACTGTCTTCACATTGGTATTGTCTTTACGGTTATCATCAAACCATTTTCCAAGGCACTTTATAGGGTTATTTACTATTGTTGGTATTTCGTCCCCTTGGATCTTAAGTTGGAACTTCGTTGTTATCTGACCCTTTCTTAGTATCATTGATCTTGACTTCCTTGGCTAAAATTTCATCCCGGCCCAAGTGTCTACCTCTTCCAGCGCTAACAGTATCCATCTTGCTTGAATATGGGATGACGTTGTTACTGTAAGGTCATCTATGAACCCTCTTGTTGCTGGTAGAAAAATCCCTGAATCTGTCTTTGGACCTCATGTTTCTCTTTCTGCTGCCTTCATGATGATATTCATACTCATAATGAATAGTATCGGTAAGATGGTACAACCCGTAACTATTCCTTTCTCTAACTTCTGCCATGCTGTTGTCTTGTTATCTACAGTAAATCGCAGCTGTATTCCACCTAAATACTTTTGGACTATCTTTTTGATGTGATCTGGAATGTGGTAGTGATCCATTGCCATCTCTATCAATTTGTGTGGTACTGATCCATATGCGTTTGCCAGGTCTAACCATACTACTGCCAAATTCTTCTTTCCAGTCTTTGCCTCATGTATGAGTTGGCTAAGAACACTTGTGTGTTCTACACATCCCGAAAAACCTGCGATGCCTCCTTTCTGCATAGATGTATCGATGAAGCTATTCTCTACCATATATTTCGTCATCCTGTTTGCCAATACAGAGAAGTAGATTTTTCCATCTACGCTCAACAATGAAATTGTCCTTTGTATTTTGAATCCTTTTCTTTTGGTACAAAGCACCCTTCTGCCTTCTGCCAGCTTTCCGAATAGCTGCCATAGTTTTCTAAGTATCTTTGGGCATTTCTTGTAGACTTTGTATGGCACACCACTGTACCCAGGTGCTGATCCTGTTCTTTCCTTTTTTACCACCTCACAAACTTCCTTCCATGTTGGTTCCTTCGTTTCAAATTCTATTGTTGGTTGTTCTTCTTCTTCAACTCTTGGGCAATATCCCAAAGGTGTCTCTCTTTCTTTGTCTGAGTGTGTTTCATGCAGATACCTTTCTACTTCTTCCTTACTACAATGCAGATGCCCTGTTCCTCCTCCATCCAACAGTGTTTTTGTGTAGTTGTATGGATTCTTAATAAAGTTCGCTCTATTTTTCGCTTTCTTCTTATTACTTTTCTTGAGTTGTTCTGCCCTTCTAGTTTTTCTCAACTCCTCTCTAACACTGTCTGTAAGGCAAGCTATTCCCAACTTCTCTATCTCATTGCTTTTCTTGTACCGTCTGTTTAGGTCTTTGAGCTCCTTCCTTAGCTGTTTAATTTTCTGTTCTCTCCTGTTTGGCGTCTGCTTGATGTTACTCTTTTCTTTCCTCTCCTCAACACCAAATCTCTCCTTCCCGATGTTATATACTAGCGTAGTCAGTGTTTCTATTCTCCTCTCAACACATCCTTGAAGTAATGTTTCTAGAATTACCCCTAAATCATCGTTCAGATCTCTCCATTAGGCTTCACTATTCATCTTTGGCCATGCTATCCTTTCTTTCTGATGTGATGTCTCTTGCCTATGCTGTGTAATGTGCTCCTCACCGTTCAAGCTTTGACTGCTGTCGTGGGATGGTACTGATGCTGAGAGATTCCTTGCGCTATGGTTTGTGTCATGGCCAGGATTCTCCTGCGTCTCACCAGATAAATCTGTGCGCTGCTCTGTAACAATTCCTCGACTGCATCCAGACCTTGACTGTTAACATAAAACTCTTGTTTAGGAAAGACTTTTTCGTCAATAATAAATGAGAGATTAAAAAGTTTCTCGGATGAAGTTGAACTACTATCAGAATCTCAGGCTGGATTTAGAAAATGATTTTCAGCTTCCGATAATATTTTTCGATCGGCATAAAATTCTTTTCGATTTTGTGGATTTCAAGAGAGCATTTGACACTGTTTGGAGAACAGGGTTATGGCAAAAGTTACAAAAATCTCACATTAATGGGGAGATTTTTACAGTTATCTACAATATGTATCAAAATATAAAGACATGTATTCGATATGGTAACCAAAGTTCAACTTTCTTCAATTGTGGCGTTGGTGTTAGGCAAGGTGAAAATTTATCACCTTTTTTGTTTTTCTTTAATGTTTAAATGATTTAGAAAGCTCTTTTATGGAAAATGATGTAAAAGATTTAGAATATATATAAACAAGAGTGCACACGCTGAAATGTCTCGCCTACTTTACTGGCCATTGATTTTATGTTGATAGTCCTAAATATAAAGCTTAACTGCAAGTATCACATAAACTTAATATGATCCAAGAAAATGAAATACATGTACGCCTTACAATCATTCCATACACCAAATATAGTTGACCTATCGCTTATAGTTTCTAAGAAAAACACTTAACCAGGAAAACTTAACATTGACCAATGAACCATGAAAATGACGTCAAGATCAGATGACACCTGCCTGTTGGACATGTACACCTAACAATCATTTCATACAACAAATATAGTAGACCTATTGCTTATAGTATCTGATATATGGACTTGACCACGAAAACTAAACCTTGTTCACTGATCAATTAAATGAGGTCGAGGTCAGATGAAAAATGTCTGACAGGCATGAGGACCTTGCAAGGTACGCACATATTAAATATAATTATCCTATTACTCATAATAAGAGAGACATTAACATTACAAAAAATCTTAACTTTTTTTTAAATAGTCACTGAACCATGAAAAATGAGGTCAAGGTCAATTGACATATAACAGACGGAAACTTCATAACACAAGGCATCTATATACAAAGTATGAAGCATCCAGGTCTTTCGCCTTCTAAAATATAAAGCTTTTAAGTAGTTAGTTAACGCCGCCGCCGGATTACTATCCATATGTCGAGCTTGCTGTGACAAATGTTGAAGGCTCGACAAAAAACAGAGAAGAATTGTTACAAGTATTAGTTAGAATCTTTGTCATTTTGTACGGAGATGACACGGTTATCATGTCTGATAGTAAAGAAGAACTACAACATGCACTTGGTGTTTTTGAACAATATTGTAACATATGGAAACTCCAAGTTAATATAGATAAAACAAGAATTGTTGTGTTCAGCAAACGAAAGGTACGACAAAAATTTGATTTTCATGTATACTGTAATGCTATCGAAGTTGTAGATTCTTACAATTATTTAGAAACAACTTTTAATTACAACTGTAATTTTTGTACTGTTAGAAAAAGAATTTTTGATCAAGCACAACGATCAATGTTTGCTCTCTACAGGAAAATAAAACATATATCATTACCTATTGATATTCAGTTACAACTTTTCGATGCTGTGATAATCGCACCTATATTATTATAATTCATCAGAGGTTTCGAGGTTTGAAAATAAACAGAATATTGAGAAAATGCATCTGCAGTTCTGTACTCGGTGTTTGGAATAGTACACCAAATTTTATGATTTACGGGGAATTAGGTCGGGTTCCTTTGGATATCTCTTTAAAACTTAGGATGGCATCATTCTGGTGCAGAACTATTAAAGCAGAGAGCAAACTGTCAAATATCCTTATAAGACTTAAAGTGGATCCAATATGTAAAATCTATTTTTAATGATACAGGTATAAGTTTTATATGGAACGATCAATTAGTGGTAAATTATGATTGGTTTAAGAGTACGGTTAAACAGCGATTAACAGATCAGTACTATCAGCATTGGTTCTCACAGATACATAATGCATCCAGGGGAGAATACTATTCCTTATCTAAACTTGAGTTTTGTTTGGAACCATATTTATTACGATTATTACCTAGAGACAGATATTATATTTCTTAACTTCGATGTTCGAACTTGAAGTTACCTATTGAGACGGGGAGATGGGCAGGGATTCCGCGAGAAAATAGAATATGCACTTTATGTAATGAGGGAATATGTGATGAGTTTCATATATTGTTTACTGTAAAAATGCTGATATTTCTGCACTTAGATCAAAGTTTATACCATATTATTATGTAATGTATCCAAGCACAAACAAATTTACCGGTCTTTTGTCTATATGTAACGTAAAAGAAATTGTCAATTTTCGTAAAGAAAATTATGAAATACTTTAATTAATTATATCAAATATCTTTTATAACATACTATGTATTTGTGTTTTGTCTGTCCTTTCTCGCTATGTATTATCTTATGTTTTAATTATAGTGTCCTCTTGTACACCTGTATGTGTCTAAGGTTATGAATAAAATCTTGAATCTAGTTTTGTTTATCATATATAGGGGAATTAAATATGATCAAAAAGTTTTTGAATTGAGTACAGTGGCCTATAACTGCTTACTACCACTTCATTTTAACGCTGGTGGATAGTTGTCTCATTGGCAATCATACCATATGTCCTCATTTTTATATAAAAATATGGTTTAAGTAAATCATATGCTCCCATACGAATGCGTCGGATATCTTTTTTACTCGTTTGATAGCTTTGGTACTAATCTAAATCAATCACAAGCTTATTTGAAATAAATAATTATTAAGTGAAATGCTGTTAGTTTTTTCCGATATGCATGCGGATATAAAATCTAGTTTATTAATTTATGTTTACTTATATGTATGATATTAAAATGTGTAATATTTACACTTATATATATATGTTGTGTACAAGTTGTAATGTTGTACAAATTATAAATCGTACAGATTTTTTGTACAAATTATCAGTGTTTAATGAACTGCTTAACACAAATTGATGATGAAAGCACTCAGTCTTTTGTTTGGCATATTTCTGTCATATTTTCACAACTACGTGATACAGTTTAATACTGAGCATTGATACAAAAATCATTATAAGACCACAAAAAGACTTTTTATGGATATGAATATGGTATAAGGAGAAAAACAAAATTAGAATTCAAACCATTTAGGAATCCTCATTTCCAGTTTGAGGACAAGAAGAATAGCACAAAACGTTAGATTGAAGTGTATATATTTGAATTCAGAACATTAAACTGGTTCATTTTAGAAGATAAACCTGTATCACCAGGTGCAAGAAGGTATAAAGCACAAAAATGTCAGTATTCACCTCTGAAGCTAACAAAGCCTTTAAATAGACTTATTAAGAAGGGATATAGTTACGATACTGTTGTCAGGTCATTAAAGATTGCATATTTTGGCGTTAATATTGATTCACTTATAGGGTCTTTGCATCGGCACTAAACACATTTATTTAAAAACCAGTTGTTGGCATGACACGGGTTATGTTCTTCTCATATATGTTATGATGGTATGATACTAAACCCCTAACGGGAAGGATTGTGCCTGATATTCATATGATGAAGACATAATCTTTCAATCAGTTTAATTGAAGTCTGGAGCTGGCATGTCAGTTAACTGCTAGTAGTCTGTTGCTATTTATGTATTATTGTCATTTTGTTTATTTTCTTTGGTTACATATTCTGACATCAGACTCGGACTTCTCTTGAACTGAATTTTAATGTGCGTATTGTTATGCGTTTACTTTTCTACATTGGCTAGAGGTATAGGGGGAGGTTTGAGATCTCATAAACATGTTTAACCCCGCCGCATTTTTGCGCCTGTCCCAAGTCAGGAGCCTCTAGCCTTTGTTAGTCTTGTATTATTTTTAATTTTAGTTTCTTGTGTACAATTTGGAGTTTAATATGGCGTTCATTATCACTGAACTAGGATATATATTTGTTTAGGGACCAGCTGAAGGACGCCTCCGGGTGCGGGAATTTCTCGCTGCATTGAAGACCTGTTGGTGACCTTCTGCTGTTGTCTGATCTATGGACGGGTTGTTGTCTCTTTGACACATTCCCCATTTCCATTCTCAATTTGATGTGTAAAAAAACTTATAACTTGTACAAAAACCCTGTACAAATTATAATTTGTACAAACTTACATCTTGTACACAACATTTATATACTTAGATAGTTATTCTCTCTGGATATCAAATAACTTATAAACAGGGAAACAGCCCATGACTGTAAGCAAAGTAAATTGTTACACAGAATTTAACGATTAAAGATTATCTAATTGTGTTAAAGAAAAGTAATTTCTAAACATAATCAATGAAAGTTTTAGAAATAATGAATAATGAATATTATATTTGGATTAGATTTGTGCTCAATGGAATCGATTGCGATTTTTAAATATTTATTCCTGTGAAGGTACCATTTAGTGGTCGCATATTCTGTGGATCATATTCTATAAAAATAAACAAGATGCAGACCAATAGAATTCATTCAGATGCAGCATGTCTTCAAAATTAGTCGTCGATTACAATTGAATTAGGGGGGGGGGGTATTAATTAATGAATAATATTAATATTTTGAAATGCGTCAAATGGAGATAAAACTGTTTAAATAAAGGGAGATGTGAGATTTACGCCAATCAGACAGCTACCAAACGACAAAATTAACCAAAAGACACCTAGAGGTCAACATACAGTATTGAACAATAGACAGGAGTCTACACATAATGTCTCAACAATAGACAGGAGTCTACACATAATGTCAAACATTCAATCAACATACAGTATTCAACAATAGACAGGAGTTTACACATAATGTCAAAAACTCAATCGTCCCATATATATATAAAAACAAAATTGTGAATAAATTTAACAATCAATGATCTGCCATCCAAACCCAATTTTCAAAATAACGTGAAAATTGCAGAAAGTAAAAAGCATAAAAAAAAGTTTATAATTAAAAGAAACCAACATGTTTAACATACTTAAAGGCGTATTTGACTTTCTATTTAAACGCGTGAACTTTCCCAAGAGCCGTGTACTGACGATGTCGTCTTTTGTATAGCTTCCCTCTTTTTTCTTATCGTTTCTAATATGTTTGATTAACTGTATAATGTCTTCTTGGATTGTAAAATAATAGTACACATGGGTCTAGTTCTTTGCTTAAATCTGCATGTGTTGCGATATACTGGCAATTTATGTGTAAGACTGTTTATTTAGATAAGGAACATGTGATTTATTGCATTATTTAGACTGTTTTAACAGATACCAAATGTTTGTTTTTGATTGATTTATTTTTTTACTTAGCCATGTAAGGGAAGGTAACTCTTCTAGTAATTGTTTTTTTTTATAAAGGAATGGTTATACACAAAATATTTTTACTTGTCGCACGAGCCCGACTTGTAGCTTAAGAAAACACGGTTACCCTTACTCTTTCATTCAATATTTGAAAAAAAGAATGGTTAAATCTAAATTTTGAAAGTATTAGAAAATACAATCTGAGGAAAAATATATTCAATTCAATTCAATTCAATATTTTATTGCCATATAAACTTTGCAGTTTGTGACATATAACAAAACAAATGAAGACAATAACTAAGCAACTCAATATATATATACAGGTTCAAGTAAATATTAAAGGGTCCCCCGTCCTCAGTTCTATTGACTTTTTAATAAAGGATCCTAGTTTGTTCACTTGTGTTGGTGTTGATGGGTTAAGTATATATATAACTTTGTCATTGTCAGTGAGATTAGCAAATGAATTATCTTCTATGATAATGCAATTAGAATATGTTAATCTAATATTAGAATTGTGAGAACAATTTATTAAGAAATGTTTCTCATCATCTAGTACTTTGCATTTTTTGCAAAGTCTCTCTTCGCGAGGAATTTTCAAATGCCTTCCTTTTTCAATTAATAATGAATGATCACTGATTCTAAGTTTTGTAATTCATTTTCTAAATTCAAAATTTGAGTTAGAGAGGTAAGGTTTTATCAATAGATTTGGATCAAGTCCTTTGTAAAAATTAAGTTTACTTTTATCATCAATAGTACTTAACTTATCAATCAACAGGTTGTTGTAATATGAGTTTATTTGGGGTTTAATATAGTTTTTAATATTTTTTAATTGTTTTAATTTATCACAGGTTTTCAATCTATCTATATCAATGTTGGTTTCTGAAAGAATATGTTTATATAGTGATGATCCATCAATTTTAGACACGTGTGGCTTGTCATATGTATGGAACAGCATCTTTTTTGTTAACAAAACATGGCTACATGTAACCATTAAATAGAATTTAATAGACCAGTTCAAACAAAATTGGCTAGCAAGCCTACAGGAATCACCAAAAGCATTGAATTATCGTTTATTTAAGGATACTTTGGAGTTTGAGAAATATTTTAGTATTTTGGATGAAAGACAGATATCTTTATTTTTAACATTTCGAACTCTGAACATGAAATTTCCAATCGAAACTGGAAGATGGCAAACTTAGAAAGAGAAAACAGACAGTGTGTATTGTGTAATTTAGATGCCATTGGTGATGAATACCATTACATTTTTAATTGTTCAGCTTTTGATAACTATAGAACACAATGTATTACATTTAATTATAGGAATAGACCTAACACGTTGCAGTTTCATGACTTAATGAATTCCAAAACACGTTCAGAACTGAATGAGCTGTGTAAACTTATTAAGGAGATCAATAACAAATTGAACTTTTCTAGGTGAACAATTGTAAATGGCTCTATCTGCTTTCGTACATTATTTATTTATGTAATTGTATTGAAATATGTATAATTATCTCATACCTTTGTGATTTGGTTTGTGAGAATAAAAGATATATACATATACCTATAAAGTGTCGTTTTTGTTAAGTTTCTTTCAACTAATTATATATGTTTGGTTTTTTTTCTAATAATTACTTGTCGTTTTTGTTTAATGTGTATCTACTAATTACCTATCATTTTTTGTTAAGTTTCTTCCTAATAATTTCTCATTGTCTATGTATAGTTTCTTTCCAGTAATAACAATTGTTTTAGTTTAGTTTATTCATTGTTTTTTTTTTTTGTTTCTTCACAATAATAACTTATCGTTTTTGTTTAGTTTTTTCCCCGATAATCACTTATCGTTTTAGTTAGTTTCTTTTCATCAATAACAGTACTTATCTTTCTAGTTAGTTTCATTTCACTAATCACTTATCATTTTGTTTTGTTTTTTCCGATAATCACTTAAAGTTTTTGTTAGTTTCTATTCACTAATTACTTATCGTTTTACTGCCCTTTGATTTTTTTTTACTTCTTTATAATAATATCCTAAATAAAAACTCATTAGTCGAAATCTCTGAAAAAAATAATTATTAGAAAATTATTGAATCTAGTTATAAAAAAAATTTAACAGCTTTTCAGCTCCAATTTACGTTAAATCTAAAGGAATTATTTGTACCAAAGGTATTTGTTCCATGTTCTGTCCAAATCAAAGAGGAGGCAAACATTATTATACTTAAATATCAATATCCATGAAAAACTAACCTAACAGATAGTGTCATTACATTTAAAATATATAGTATTTGCCCCAAGAGAGAAACTGACACAAAACAATACAAATAAAATCTTGAAAAACCAATTCAAATGAGTTATTTCTGTTAGCTTAAAATTTAAACAAAGATGATTGAATTCAATAATTAGTTTTATTTGCTTTTATAATTCTAACAATGCACGTATTGGAACGTATGTATTGATCGTAAATAACGTTGATAATCCATACACAGGGAATCACAGACTCTTCATTGATCAATACTTTATTTACTTTTAATTTTGTCTCGAAATGTTATCTAGTATTAACGAACTTTGACTGGAACAACGACAGAAACCAAGTGTCATTGTGGGAAGGTTTGCAAGAACTTGAAAGGTTTAAAGATTCACCAGTCAAGAACTAAGTGTGGACCTGGGAAGCAGCAGAGGGGTCGCACAGTGAACACTGATGAGACGACGGAGGACCACAGTCAGGAAGCACCCCACAGTGCTGAGGACCTCTTACCTAATGAAGCTTAGATCAACATCGAGGAGGAGCAAGGGAATCAAAACCAGCAGAAAACAGCGACAGTACCTTCAACAGACAGCAGGAAACGAAAGATACAATGGCCACCAACATATGATAGATGGGAGATCTTTGACGAAGACCTAGACAAGACCTTAGATAACACACTAACTGGAGATGTACAGAGAAAGATATCACCATTGTCAACAATTGTATATGCAGTAGGATAAGAACAATTTGGAGTTAGTAACACCAAAACGAGAGAAGGCACTCAGGGTACCACCAAACATAACCGACGTCAACAAGAAAATACAGACATTCAGAACGGAAATAAATGATGTCCCAAAGCAGTATAAAGAGTAAACGAGGAGGTAAAAAAAAGGTTGAATGAGCTTAGATCAATACTGAGGGAGAGAAGAAACAATCTACAAAGAGCAGAAAGAATCAGAAAAGCAAGGCGAGAAAGAGGGAAGAAGAGAGCAATTTGTGTTGCCAACCCATACAAGTTTACTAAAGCAACACTAGACGGAACAAAGGCGAGATCGGTACAAAGCAAGAAAGAGGAAGTGAAATAACATCTATCAATGACACACAGGACGAAAGGCAGTGGGGACATCTAGGAAACTGCGAAAGGATAGAAAATGTGCCAGAACCAGAAATACCCATGAATATTAAGGAACCATCATGGAAAGAAGTGGCAGATGTAGTGAAGAAAGCTAGGTCTTATCAGCACCAGGACCAAATGGCATCCCGTATAAGGTCTATAAGAATAGTCCAAAGATTTTGGAACACCTGTGGAGGCTACTGAAAGTGATATGGAGGAAAGGGAAGATACCGTCATGCTAGCAGAAAGCAGAGAGGTGTTTTATTCCAAAAGAAGATTTCGCCAACGGCTATGGCACAATTCCACACATGCTGATACAAGAGTCACTAGACCATTACCATATTCCAGACCACTTTAAGAGAGTTATAAGAAGTTATCTCAGTGGGATTGAGCTGCGGTTTACAACAAACACATTTACAACAGCATGACTGATATTACAAAAAGGAATAGTTACTGGATGTACCATCTCAGTTATTTTGTTTGTCATGGGAATGAATATGATAATTAAATTTGGAGAGAGAAAAACTAGCGTCCCAAAAACATCAACTAACATTAGGCAACCACCAAATAGAGGGTTCATGGACGATTCAACCACCACTACAGATACCAATGTCCAAGCTAGATGGGTGTTAAATGCCTTGGAAGAGACAGTAACATGGGCAAGGATGGCTTTCAAGCCAAAGAAGTCTAGAGCGCTAATAATAAGAAAAGGGAAAAGCACACACAAAGTTGAACTGAAGGTGCAAGGAGAAGTAATTCCATCAATAATTGACAATCCCATCAAATGCTTAGGAAAGTGGTTTGAAGACTCTTTAAGTGACAAGAACAATTTCAGGAGAATCGAACAACAGGTATCAGAGGGAATAAGGAACATCTACAAGACCGGTCTACCAGAAAAATTAAAGGCATTGATATACCAACATGGACTCCTGCCAAGGATATCATGTCCACTTATGTTGTACGAAATTACATTGACAACAGTTAAGACGCTTGAAAGAACCATCAAAAGACATCTAAGAAATGGTTAGGTGTTTCACCGAGTTGTACAACTGTAGGACTGTACAGCAGGACCGCCAAGCTGCAGCTACCATTAACATCTATAGTGGAAGAATTCAAAGTTAGCAAAACTCGTCTAGTAATGACATTGAAATAATCTACAGATGACAAAGTAGGAACAGCAGGTGTCCAAGTAAGAACAGGACGAAAGTGGTCAGCCTCCAAAGCAGTTTCAGAGGCAGATAGTAGATTGAGGCATAAAGACATCGTAGGAACAGTGGCAGTAGGAAGACAGGGCCTTGGTACATCGAAAAGTTGCTACTGGAAAAACTCTTACACACAAGAGAGACGAAGTCTAGTTCAAAAAGAGATAAAATCTAAAGAAGAAGAAAACAGACAAGCAAAGACAGTAGAACTAGGGAGCCAAGGTGCTTGGTCAAGATAGAAATTAGAACGATCCCTTTCATGGTCAGAAATATGGCGATATCCTCAATTCCAACTACAGTTCCTTCTAAGATTAGTGTATGATGTGTTACCAACACCTACAAATCTGCACAGGTGGAAACTTTCAGAAACGCCAGATTGTCCATTGTGCGGAAACAGAGGGGAGACTCTAACACAGGGGATATATACATGGCGACACAATCAAGTACTGCGGGAACTTGCTGAAGTAATTGAAAAAACATAGGAAAATAAGCAAAACACATAAGAAACAAACCTACTTATCGTTTATGTTGGTTTCTATTTACTTATGACTTATCGTCTTTGTTAGTTTCTGTTTATATAAGACTTATCGTTTTTATGAGTTTCTGGTCACTAATAACTTATCGTTTTTATTAGTTTCTGTTCATTAATGCCTTATAGTCTTTGTTTATTTCTGTTCATTAATCACACTTACAGTTTTTGTTAGTTTCTGTTTACTAATGACTTATTGTTTTTTTAGTTTCTGTTTACAAATGACTCGTCGTTTTTATTAGTTTCTGTTCATTAATGCCTTATAGTCATTTCTTATCGTTTTTGTTAGTTTCTGTTTACTAATGGCTCATCGTTTTTGTTAGTTATTGTTCACTAATGACTTCTCGACTTTTTAGTTTCTGTTCACTAATAACTCATCGATTTTGTTTGTTTCTGTTTACTATGACTTATCGTTTTTGTAAGTTTCTGTTTACTAATGACTTATCGTTATTGTTTGTTTCTGTTTACTATTACTTACCGTTTTTGTTAGTTTCTGTTTACTAATGACTTATCGTTTTTATTAGTTTCTGTTTACTAATGACTTATCGTTTTTATTAGTTTCTGTTTACTAATGACTTATCGTTTTTATTAGTTTCTGTTTACTAATGACTTATCGTTTTTATTAGTTTCTGTTTACTAATGACTTATCGTTTTTATTAGTTTCTGTTTACTAATGACTCATCGTTTTTATTAGTTTCTGTTCATTAATCCGTTATCGTCTTTGTCAGTTTCTGTTCACTAATGACTTTTCGTGTTTTTTTGTTTCTGTTTACTATGACTTATCGCTTTTGTTAGTTTCTGTTTACTAATGACTAATCGTTTTTGTTAGTTATTGTTAACTAATTACTTTTCGTTTTTACTGACATTTGATATATTTTTCCTTGTTAATAATAATAATCTAATTAAAAACAAACCCTCATATCTGTCGAATGTTTAAAAAAATCAAATATCGGAAAATTATTTAATCTAGTTATCAAACATTTTCAGCTCCAATTATGTTAAATTTAAAGGAATTATTTGTACCAAAGGTATTTGTTCCATGTTCTGTCCAAATCAAAGAAGAGGCAAACATCGTTATACTTAAACATCAATTTCCCATGTAAAACTAGTCTAACAGATAATGTTATTACATTTGAAATGTATAGTTTTTGCCCCAAGAGAGAAACTGACACTTTTAACAATACAAATAAAACCTTAAAGCAAATTGCGGAAAAGATTGAAAAACTAAATCTAATGTGTTATTTCTTTAGGCTTAGAATTTAAACAAAAATGATGAAATTTGATAATAAGTTTTATTTGCTTTTATAATCCAAACAATACACGTATTGGAACATATGTATCGATCGTAAATAACGTTGATAATCTATACCGTGCTAGAGATCGAATCACAGACTCTTCATTGATCAAAACTGTATTTACCTTTAACTTTGTCCTGAGATGTTCTTCTAGTATTATATTACTGGCACAATTATGGACTCGTTTATTTTAAGAATGGAATGCATCTTTTTATGATTTTATTGGGATGTAAAAGTGTTAACCGAAGCACATTTTGTATGAAGGAACCGCTTCATACTAAAAAAAGTGCACACGATCAACGCTTTTACAATCCTATACAATTATTATAAGAAACTACAATCATGAAATTAAGAGTTATATCAAACTTTTCGTTTGGTTGTATATACTTTTTTAACATTGTCATGGGTAGAACGTGCAGTCATAGCTGATGTATTTATGCAAGTGTTTGTCAACCAATCAATTTCATGGATTATAATGAAACATACATGTAATGTAATTATTGAATTTGAAAATCTTGTCAACAAATGCTTCTTTTATTCAAATATTTTTTTCTGTTATAAGCAATATGCTTGTTTTGATAAATAATGTGAGGGTAACTTTATACAACAGAAACTGTATGCATCACTTGGCGATAATTGTGTTCAAGTTGATCTGGTGTTTTAAATGTATAGATGAAAGGTCTAGTCAGTCTAATATGGGATGTTTATTCAAAAATATTTGGACCAAAAATCACTGGAATATTTTAAAACAAGACCATTATACTTCCGATGACACAGACTCCCCTACGATTAAATTGATCGTTAGTTATGTAAAATAAAAGAAACGGAAGATACCAAGGAGACAAAACACATCAGTAGAGAAAATCAGACAACGCCATTGGAAAAGGCGAAAGACATCACAAATAACACTTAAGACTGAGCAACATGAACTCAAACCAAAAAACTGGCCAAAAATTCGAGAGTATTTTTTTCTCGTAAGATTTTTTTGTGAAATTGATCGCAGAAAACTTTAGTATTGTTTTACTAATTTTGTAAGTAGGTCAGACCGGCCTACTTTGTACAATTATTCACAAAAAGTATATATTATAGGTCCCTAAGTATCTTTTAGTGAATTTTACTCGGATGTTAAACTTGGTAAACTACAATTTGAACATAAAAACTATTGAATATTGTAAATATGTCCTCCCTGTTATGACATATTCACGAATTTGTTCGTATATTTCAATAGATTATTTGTCTATATGTCAATCAGTTTCTGAGTGCCTGGGCACTTTTGTACCGCAAAGACCCCAATTTGGGATGCTTAATCTTAGTTTTCTATCTAGCGTTTTGTGAAGTGAATAGCAGAACCTTATAGTGTGTGGACAGCGTTGTGTTAAGTTGTCTGTTGGTTGTCTTTTTGTCATTTCTTTCTTTGTCCAAAGTGTTGTTTTTTCGTAAACTTAAGCCTTTCGATTGTCCTTTTCAACAACTCCTCATTTTCGCATTAGCCAAAATGAATATGATTCAAAGTTTCCTCTTTTTGATTATACTTCAGTAAGTACTTAAAACGTGGTTAAAACCACGGTAGGTGTAGTGTCCGATCAACTTTTTTCGAGTGTAGATCAGGTTTTTTCGAGTGAATTTACATGAGATCAGATCGATTAACTGCGATTTCGCGAGTATAATAGTTTTATTCGTGACTGTTCATCTTATTCTGAATGCTGTACATGTTTTGAACACAAACGACGCAGAATGTCCTTGTAGTTCCTTACAATATAGTGTTTTACATTGTCCGTGTTTTTTCGAGAGCAACATTTAAAACGTCAGGGTTTTTTAACAAATGGTCCGGGTTTTTTGAAGAAAATCTGAATAAGAAAGAAGACATTCTTTGGTTTAAAAACAGACTTTTTCTAGTTTGTAACTTTAATTTAGCGAAGGATTATTACATATTCTTAATAAGTCACAAAAACAGGTTTCTATGTTGATCAAATTTAACAATTATCAATTGAATGATAACTTTATGTTCTGAAAACATTTTACCATAACCTTGCAGTATTACGATATAAAAGAAATCAATGAATCCTTTTTAAAACGGTCTTAAGAACCGAGTACAGGGACTCATAATCTTTTTAATTTCATTGCATGCTACCTTTGTTTTTACAGTCAATAATATTTTATGATTGATATATATTACAGTGACGAAAAAAACATAGGAGCAAGAAAAACTAAGGACAAGGAGTAAACAATCAAAAAAATTCAATATAAACCCAAATATTCTACTAAAAGAGCTCCCCCTTTCCCCCCAAATAAAAATTAATAAATGACAATATCATTTGAATTAAATGGAATATCTAATAAAAAATGAAAACAACACTTTTTAATTTTATGCTATATGACCAAAAGGACCTTAAAATAGCCAAATCCATCTAAGGTCAACTTTGCTTGATGGAGTTGGTTACTTAACGTGCAGTGGCAAATGTGCCATGCATGTTCAGGACGAGAACAAATTAACAATACATCCAATAAGTAGGTCCTGTAACAGAGGACGTTCGGAATAAAGGTCGGAAAATTTAGACTGCCACTGAAAATAAGAGTATATTGGATATGGACAGAAATTTTGCCTTGCAACAGGCCACTTACGGACCCTTCAAAGGGCTGTTTTAAGGGTTCTTAACGTGTAATGGACGTAGCACTCTCTCTAAATGCCCATTTCTGACCAGACGTGACTGCGTACTTGAACATCCCACATAGCCAAACAGACGTCCCACTTTGGCAAGGGTCGGTCGGAAGAGGACTTAAGTGACCATATTTCTATTCTCCTGTCCCCCTTGGAGGTTAATAATTTTAGAAAGGTTTGTTTTATAAATCATGTCAATACTAAGTACTGACTACTGAGCTGATGATAAACTCGGGGACTTGTCCAATATTATGTATTTGATAAACAACGAAATAAATAATCGATAAGCTTCATTACGATCCTATTGAAATAATAATAATAATAAAAATAAATGTGTATATGATATGAGTTCACCTCACAAATATACATTGTCAATTTTTATTCTGGTGCTTTATTACTGTGTGACCAAGCATAGCATACGCTTGATCAGACTCCTCTTCACAGTAGGGGCAATTAAATATTGTACTTGATTTCCATTTCTAGAACGATAAAACATTATTTCTTATGAAGCAAGAATCTTGCAATCTGATTGGTTAATTACCCGGGTGTAAATAACACCCCACCCTAGTTCACCAGGGGATAAAAAAATATGCCAAAATTTCCCAAAAAATAACATTTTTGCCAAAATTATATAAAAAAAAAATTTTGAAAAAATAATAAAAAAAAAAAAATTATAGATTAATAAAAATAAAATTTTGAAATTTTTTCAAAATAAAAATGTTCTCCAATATTCCCCAAATAATAAAATTTTTCTAATTTTCCACAAATAAAAAAAAAAAGATAATATTTCCATAAAGACAAATAGTAAATGAAACATTAAGGATATATTTTCTGTAAAAAAACAGATTTACCCGCTTTACACACTACACTATGTGTGCGTACGTCTCAGTCCAACATGTCTGAGTTCGCATAAAGATTGTTTACATCACGAAATATTTACTGTATGAAATCCATATCGGTACACTAACATGAAGATTTCTGAATGCAAATGTACGATGACTTTTTATGAAATGTGCGTGTTAATACAGCATTATCAAACTGGTTCAATGCATTGTTTCGTGCTTTAAAAAAGTACTTTATTTGAACCTTTTCGTTGTTTTTTAAACGTAAATGCACTGAAATATTACGTTTTAAGATTTTTGTTTACTCGATAAAACAAGGACACACTCGAAAAAACACGGACTGCTCTCGAAAAAACACGGACATATAAAAATTAATTTACTCCCCAAAATGTCCTTTTCAATGCAAAAGCAAGAATTTTGTAAAGTATCTGTATATCTAATTCTAAGTATAATTATAAGTATATATAGATTCCATGTGCACATTTCCGTTGACATTTGCATTGGTATGTGTATAAAAATGGCTTTAATCTACATTTTGGAATAAAGCATTGTAAGGCTAATATAAACGTTTTTAAAACAAAATAATGTAAGGTTGATAATATCTTTTTATCAAAAATACTAATGTACCTTTTATGATCTTGTATATAAGGTTCTAGCATATTTTTTTTCACGTTTTACCAAAAAGGAAGTTTGTTTGTTTACATTTTTGATCATATTCACTCGAAAAAAAGTGATCACACTCGAAAAAAACCGATCAAATCACTCAAAAATCACGATCCCAGCCGAACACTTTACCTACCGTGAAAACGTTCATGATAATATCACATGCTAAAACTGTGACGTAAATTATGTTTTATTTATAATGTTTCTGCCTTAATTAATACATGTGTATTGATATTTGGACTTAGCCAGGAAACTCTCTGACATCTACATTTATTTTAAAACTTAATGATAGATGTTTAACGTCTTTACCAAACAATTACGTGTAATCTAAATTCATCTTCCAAAACGTATGTATATGAATAATTCCCTTTTTTGTCAAATCATAGGCTGAACATATAATGATTTAATCTTTTGAAAATTAAAAACACTGTTAAGATGACAGGCATAATTTGAACATGAAGTTTTCATTTAAATCTTGTTAGTTTTAACGAGACTAAATAAACTGACATTATTCCATACTTTATTTTAAGTAACTTTAATTTTTGTCGTCTATCGTGGCACTTCTGCATGGAAAGTTGGGATAAGTACAGGAGAGAGCGCTCCGTTTTGAATGTGAAGATTATACCTCATCATATGAAACCCGTCTGGATTTGGCAAAGGTAAAATTCTGCAGGTAAGAAGAATCAGGAAAATGGCACTTGAGAATTATTAATGAATTTCTTTATTTATAAATATCATTTTTTTATCCCGATTTTCACCTATATTCTATTTTCTTAGTGCTTATTCCAAATTATTTAGTAGATACATCTTTAAACAGTCTTTCACATATAAATGTCAAATTTTGTGTATATAATGCATGTTGTTATTATTGTTTTTATGTTGTCTATATGTTTTTGATATTCGGTTTATGTTGTCTATATGTTTTTGATATTCGGTTTATGTTGTCTATAAGTTTTTGATATTCGGTTTATGTTGTCTATATGTTTTTGATATTCGGTTAAAAGCTCTTTCGAGCTTGTGTTGTATAGTTTTATAAATGCAGAATCAAAATACAATTTTTTTTTCTTATCTTATCTTGGTATGTTTGTATTGAGCAATATATTTTCTCTCTTCCATTAAGCGTTATTTAAAAAGAAAAATTGTTTTTTTTATTTTAGTAGGAGGATCCTGTTCTTTATGTAAACAGGTGATATAAGTTATCAAGATAGGTTGGTGTATTAGTTCTGACGCAGTAGAATTTCACCACCAGCGTACTTAAAAACACAAAATACTTTTATAAGTACAATGTATAGTCGAATCACTTAGATACACTATCTCTCAGATACAGTATAAATGGAACACGACCTAAAACATGTTTGAAGAGTGTTGTGCCAAAAAACTATATGTTTTCAATTCTAGGATGACATAGAGTGTGCTCTACTCTGAATTCGCCCTGCATGTATCCCCATTGCAACGCAGTAATTGAAATAAAGGCAGCAATGAATATGTGCTGCTTACACCATTATATGTGTGGCTACTTTAAGTGTTCTGTTCTAATTTCGCTCTTTTCAAACAGCGAGTAAACTGATTCAATGATTGTCTACTTTCTAGGTAATACTCCTCAGTATTTGACACCCTCTATGAGTTTACAAAAAAACGTTCTGGTAAATACTAGTAAGTACTAGTAATAAGGGAAAAATAACAATATAATAGGATTGTCATTACACTTTCATGATTTTGTTCGACATGATACACAATGAGGTCATAAGGTTATTGGAGTTTTGTTTAACATCAGTATGTTTCTTTGCCATAGTAAAAAAAAACTTCAGATCCCAACGAACCAACCGCTATTTATTTCTATAATAGCTGAATATGTCAGTAAAAATGGTAACGCAACATATTTTTCAACAAGCATTACAGACAACATAATATCGGTCTTAATTACACATTTCATTTATTTATTTTTGGTACGAATACATCATGGGAACAATTTATTATTGAAGGAGGTGGAATATCTGAAACTTTCCAATTAGAGTTATTTTTACTGAATCAATAACGTATATATATATATGATCCTCAGAGCACATTAAATAAACAACAAAATAACCAAGAATATCCTTGGAAAATGGTCAGATATATTTCACAGTGCTAATAGCATCTTTGTGTCTATAAAAGAAGATAATTTAGATGTTATACATTATATCAATGTGTTGATCGAATTCCCCATACGTATAGAAAAAGGAGATTAAGGAGAAACCAAATCAGCTTGAATCCAGCCTTCATTGCTAATGTGTGTTATTTACAACATGTGAATTCATATAAAGCTATCATACGTGTTTTAAACTGACATTACAAACCATTACATCATGTTTTGTCTGCGGAACTATTGTATAGAAGAGTTTCTATAAATATGAAAACTCGAAGAAAAACCGACAAAATTAAAATTAAGACAAAAACACAAAAAAAAAGTCTACAAAATACTTAATGAACAAGACCAATACCGGATCTGAACATGCGTCGCTGCATGCAATTCAGTGAGGTAATATGTATACTGGAGCATAACTGATCATTCCCTTTCAATGATGTGACGAAAACTTTCCTTTTACAATTAGTGTTGTAAAAAAATTTATACAATCGGCAAATAAGAAGTGAATATATGGCAGATGTAAAAATTGCTTACTCGCTACAACTCATCAATATGAAGCTGCAGAACAAATATTAAATCATTCCCTTTTATGGAAGCCAAAAAAACTTCGGCACGGAAACTGACGATCGATCCATGTCAATTAAGATTGGTATCGAAAACACCTGCATCATGCGGGGTGCGATATTACGATAGCATGAAAACTCGGGCCAAGTCAACTCGGATCATTTCATTTTTAATTCCACAGCAAACAATATTTCAATCATAATGGTGTTTCTAAATACCATTTTCTCTTTCTTATAGAGCTCTTCAATGTTTTTCATACAAAATGTGCTTCGGTCAACGCTTATGCACCTCAATAAAATTTCGAAAAGAAGCATACAATTCTTAATCATTAAACAGGAACATTGTATCTATCAAAGGAGTAATACCACCTTACTAGTCTGTTAAATTTTCATTTTTCAAAAAAGATGTGCCGAATTTATTTTTGTTTCAAATAAATCAATATTTGGCATGAGTAAAGTTTTATCCTGCCTAGTTCTACAGTGAAAATTTCACATATTTCATTGCATATAAGATAATAACCATCACCGGAAGTGAACCAATCAAATTTTAACCCCTTTTTTCCCTGTTAACAAGCTTTAGTAACCATGTCACCTCAAGTTTCCAAAATATTTTATAGAAACATCAAATAAAAAAAGAATGGTGCTTTAAAACACCAAAGATATATGTTCATTACTCAGAATTTTTTTGCCTGCAATGAAATGCAGGGTTAATTTCCCACAACTGTCAAATTCAAGAGAATATTTATTCTACCCTTTTTTGTATGAAACCGGATGAGATGTACCATGTTTTTATGGTATTACACCTATAATGGTGCTTACATTGCTAAACCAAATGTTATGACTTAGTACTACTCTAGAGAAATAAATTAGTCTCTAAATGGAGTATCTTATAAATCATCATATAAAAATCGTATGCAATGCAATAAAAATGGAAGAGACTGTTGTCGATTTTAGTCTTTGATGTAATGTAAATATACGACTTAAGTGAGGAATTATCGTCCTTGCAGCTGATCCCGCCAATCTGTATATAGAAGAAGACAGAAAAACCCGGAACATACTATTTATTGGGTAATTGTTTTCAGACATTTCTCATAAACTGGTCATTTGTACTGAAAGTAATTATGTGGTAACACAAAATCTTCTACAATCCTCATTATTGATTGTTAAGAGAGAAGAAGCGGAATAATAATACTTAAACAAATCTTATTGAAAACTTTAAAAGTGCAAAATCCGATCAAGGAAACAATTAGGAGCCAGCTGGGAGCACTAAACACACACAGAAATGATTAACGTGAGAACACGAACAGCAAATAGTATCCTAGTCTCAATGGTACCCAATAGTCCTAATAGATAAAAGATATGGAGGTAAAAAAACTTTAAAATAATGACTAAAAGGACATAGGGCACCATATTGTAGGAAAACCACAGCAAGCCGTTCAAACAGATCGATAACAAGTTAAAACATTTTAGAGTATGCATGTGGTGGTCAAGTCCATAAACATCATATTTATGGCCATCTTTCGACTGAGGCGTTCCAAAACCACAGACATCAGAAGAGTATTTTGCGTTAGAAGTGGACATAAAACGTCTCAAGCAAAATATTAAAGAATGAAATACAAACAAAAAATAAGTAAACATAATAACAAATATATTAAAAAGGGAATATTGAATTATTATAGATGTTATTGAAGTAAGAATTGAATATGTATTTATTTCTGACTTTAGAGGGTTAAGGTATATTATTTCACGTTTGTTTTAGGGTATATTTTAGTTTTTACCTCCATATCTTATATCTATTAGAACTATTGGGTACCATTGAGACTAGGATACTATTCTCATTGGTTGACCATAGGCTTATATAGTGATAAGATTATCTTAGTTGGTAATCAGTTTGGCTCAGAGGTCGGTGAATGTCATTTTCTATGTGGGGTTTTTGGTATAACTTGTGGTGAAGGTGCTTGCTGTTACTTGATGTCACAGACAGAAAAAAAAATCGAATATTTATAATTTTACGGTTCCCTCCGAACCAACGCATGCAGCATAAAATACAGTCTAATATCAAAATATATATCTCTCTCCCTATCCACATGTATCGAAATTCAATAATTTTATGGTTCGCCCCGAACCAACGCATGCAGCCTAAAATACCATGGCTCCCGTTCACAGCATGCCCGCCATGGATTTTTTCTAAATTGCATTACAATTATAACTTTTTGAAGGTGCTCTGCATTTTAGAGGTCACAGATCCACCTCACAACCGAAACTAAAAAGCAGTCTGACAATATTCAAAACATTATATCTTTCAAAAACCAACTGCTTCTTTGTAATGCTATAGATACAGATACCATGTGGATATTATTACTACGATAGACATTCTTATCCTCAGATAACCTCATAGTTCTTCAAACTCATTGTCATAACCATCTGAATACCTATCCTCCTATAACCCCTAACCATATTACACACCCTATTCGATGTCTACTATAACCTGTCCTCAGATAACCTCATATTTCATCAAACTCATTGTCAGTAACATCTGTGTACCAGATAAAATAATGTTATCCTCGTTTTAACCTTCTCCAAGCCGTACTATACACCTTACTCTATCATGCTATGTCTACTCTAAACTATCCTCAGATAACCTCATACTTCGTCAAACTCATTGCAATAACACCAATAACCTACCTTATTCTATGTCTAGTCTAACCAAATCTGAATTAACGACCGACAAATTTAAATAAAATTAAAGACCTTACCGACTAAGATAATCTTATCACTATATATGCCTATGGTCAACCAATGAGAATAGTATACTGGAAGACCGAGTTGTGAGGTAATAAGCAGCACATAGTATACTAGAAGACTGAGTTGTGAGGTGATAAGCATCACATAGTATACTAGAAGACTGAGTTGTGAGATAATAAGCAGCACATAGTATACTAGAAGACTGAGTTGTGAGGTGATAAGCAGCAAATAGTATACTAGAAGACTGAGTTGTGAGGTGATGAGCAGCACATAGTATACTAGAAGACTGAGTTGTGAGGTGATAAGCAGCACATAGTATACTAGAAGACTGAGTTGTAAGGTGATAAGCAGCAAATAGTATACTAGAAGACTGAGTTGTGAGGTAATAAGCAGCACATAGTATACTAGAGACTGAGTTGTGAGGTGATAAGCAGCACATAGTATACTAGAAGACTGAGTTGTGAGGTGATAAGCAGCACATAGTATACTAGAAGACTGAGTTGTGAGGTAATAAGCAGCACATAGTATACTAGAAGACTGAGTTGTGAGATAATAAGCAGCAAATAGTATACTAAAGACCGAGTTGTGAGGTGATAAGCCATTCTGTGTTGATATAAATGCAAAACATAAATCTCACAGTTACCTTCTAAGATCATACAAAGATGTTAAATGCATGTTAGAGGTTTGCCATAATACGTGGTTTAAGATGAATGAATAGTCTACTTAAAAGTTGATTGCTAGGTTAATACACATTTTAGATCATTATTCATATATCTATAATGGCAAATGATTGCATGTTATGTTACAATAATTTCTGTCAGTTGTGTATTAAACATTGAATTGCAATGTCTATATATATTTTTAATCGAATGATCATGTAAACTCTGTACTATAATTGAAATCTTTACGAAGGGTTAGTCAAAGGAATTTGGTCGTCCTGTATTCTTTGTTACTTAAATATGAAAACTTTCAAACCAACTTGATGATTTATGACTGGAAAATAAAAGATGATAAAAAAAATCTGACAAGCTCTTAAAATCTCTAGTGAATAAGATTTGATGAAGAATCTGAATAAAACTTTACCTAATTTCTCCTGAGATATCAGATCTATATAATCTAGTTTGTCTCCAGCAGGACATTTATGACTAATCAATACTATTGAATCGTACTGAGAACTTCAATTTGACATGCATCAGCATCAAAACCAAACTGCTAAGTAACAAAAATAAAACGGAAATTAAAATAGGATTGAAGTTAATATGTGGGTCACGTTAATTTTGCTGTCAACAAATTGCAACTTGTCGTGATGCAAAGGTTGTCTTTTGAGGGTGGACTAGCAATTTGACTTCTTATGTACCTTCATCTGATTCGGTCCATTAGTTTTATAACAAAGAGAGACCTAAGCTGTTGGTTGTTTGACAACATTCACCCAGACTAAATTTGTTTAGTTTTTAGTCATCGTTGAAGTACTAATAATATTTTTTCTCTAAATTCTCCAGCTTTTGTTTAACTGTTTCATCCATATAAATTGCATTATGTTAAATTAGTTATTGTATTAAAAATATATATTTAAAATTTACATGTCATGGAATCATTACAATTTTCATTCACGCATTAACGTAAATACCGTAATTGGGAAAAGATGATGGTTATACATGCTTTTTGACAGGAGCGCTTCGGTGGCTTTAATGTGTTAAGTTGTTGGAAGGTTTGGATATAATTATCAAAAGCAACATAGATAAACAAAAACAAAAAAAAAACTTCAGCAAAATGATAATAAAAAAAAACAGAAAAAGCGAAACCGCTGGTAACAAGATGATTTTGAAGTATTTGGCGCAAAAGATATATCGTCGTAAAAGTCCACTAGTTTACATTTTAAACCCAAGAATACTTTGAGAAATTTATAATGCAAAACTAGATATCTCTTTAGTTATCCTTTAAAATGTTGTCTTTCGAAAGATTGATTTCTTATTTGATGAAAAGAACAAAAATAATTTGTGGGTGGTCCAGTATGTCGGACAATAACAATGATGACCAAACTAAAACCTACAGCATCTACGTACACAGTTGTTTTCTATTAATTTGATACCTATATTTAATGCATCACTAATGAAATGTTTTTTTCCCGTTGATGTGTGTAATGTTTTATATTGGTGCCCAGCTGCTTTAACTGATTTTATGCTGCATGTGGTTAATACTTATAGTTTGTCTCAGATAATGCAAACATTCTGTATACTGTATGTTACCATTCTTTCATCTACATTGAATTTGTATTACTATTCTTTTCAGTTTTTATATAAAATTTATCTTTTCCACGATTGTGCCATCACCGAACGAGACTTGACACCGAATCTGTACTTACAATGAGCAACAGAACGGTTTCACGTGTGGTGCAGGATTTTACCCTTCCGGTACACCCGCACATCCCGGTTTTTGGTGGGTTCGTGTTTCTCAGTCTAATAATTTAAGTTTTTTAAGGTAGTGTTTTGAATGTTGTTTGTCTTGCCATGATTTTGTCGGCCTCTCTTCGACTTATACGTTTTATCAGTCCCGTTTGTATTATTCGCTCTATCATAAATATAAAAACGCGAAAAAATGAAAAAATGAAAGAATTATCTCCCAATGCGACATAATAATAATTTATCGTCACATATTTAAGCATTCATCTGGCGAATTTGTACTGTAAAGGTATAAAACTGTTCTATAAATTTTGATCAATTATGCACAAATCTGTATAGATACTGGTAGAAACAACAAGTGTAACTTGAAATAACCCTCTTTTTACACATTTGATACATCGCCTTTCTGTGTTAAAGTGAAACAAATTGAATTATCGTTAACTATAAAGTTGATTAAATTTTGCGTTTAGGAAATGTATTTTTCCATCATATTCAGCATTCTGAACACGCTGACTGTCAAAAGAAATCCGAGTGTTATTATACAGCTGATAGATTTATCAATAAAAAAAATATCAAAATTTTCTATAGCTCAATTTGAACAAAATGAAGACAGTTTCAGACATTTCATGCTGCCAGAGTAAATACAATTCGTCTTTTGGAAGGGAAACATCTATACAAGATATGAATTTTCAAGAGTAAACATTATATCATCACGATTGATTAAAAAAGTGCTTAATCTGTTTCAGACAAAGGTCACAGGAATGAACTTTGTTGGAGTGAAAGTAAATTGTATGCATTCTAATTTTTCTGGTTCAAAAGTGTACAATACTAACCATCTGTATAAATAACAGCCACATATGTCCGAGCGAACAATACTTACCATCTGTATAGATAGTGGCTACATATGTCCGAGCGAACAATACTAACCATCTGTATAAATAACAGCTACATATGTCCGAGCGAACAATACTTACCATCTGTATAGATAGTGGCTACATATGTCCGAGCGAACAATACTTACCATCTGTATAAATAACAGCTACATATGTCCGAGCGAACAATACTTACCATCTGTATAGATAGCGGCTACATATGTCCAAGCGAACAATACTTACCATCTGTATAAATAGCGGCTACATATGTCCAGTTAAATTTCAAGACGATATCTAACATGGCCTGTGCTTGGTAATTATCAGATGGCACAACTCGCTGAAAATATTCGTACAGGTTCTTACTACTTAACTCCATACTCGTAGCTGAATAGCCAATTTGTGGAATTTCGAACAGTTGCAATAAATTTTGTACCTGAATTGTATTAGAACTAGATCCTGGACCTAACAGTCCAGCTATAGGTTTGTCTGAATCCACAGCACAACGGTCTCTGGTTGTAAAATTTGTTTCTAAAGAATCTATGCTTGCTATAGAATCTTTGATAAAGTCTATACTTTGTTCTAACGCAATAGGTGAGTACCAACACGAGTCCCGTATATCATAACCCAAATGTACACCCGGTAAAATAGTTGAATCGTTGTTGATTTTTTCGAGTGTTGTTAGAAACATTTCTATTCGATGTATTCCGTACTGTTCCCAAATTTCTGCACATTTTCTGGTATAAACACGTGTATCATGAGGAGCTTTATGTACAGGGAACAATGCTCCAATAATGATATCCCCGTCCTGGCGGGCTTTTTGGTGATCACCTACATTGCAAAATGATACATGAACATGAATGCAAACTAACAAAAACTTATAATATTTACGAAATAAAATATAAATTTCCATTTCAATAGTTTGTGATATTGAAGAAACCACTTTATCATGGGTACACAAAATCAAACACTTTCTTCGTTAAATGTTCTAGTATCTCACATAAATTTTCAAACCATAATTAAACATCTGTTCTCCACGTTGTGAAATTCTTGTTATTATAACAAAATAGTACACTCATATGTAGCAAGTTTTTAAAGGATATTTAAGTGATTTCCGTTTTCCGTTTCAACAGTAGTTTGTCTATTTTGATAATAAATTCCCAATAGTTACAAGATAGAAGGTCGATATGTTTTAACACCTGTCCAACATGAATGACATTACTGCTAAAGAATTCCGCTGTCCCGCGGGACAGTCACATTTACCAATACGCGATCAAAGAGTAATCCTACACAGAGCTACTGCTAACCAATAGATAAAGACAATCGATTCTATCCTCCACTTTTATTTACATGGGTATATTTACTTGAAGGAAATACAATTTGCAACCATCTGCCAATAAATGCCGATAGAAAATAAATATTTTGAATTATTTTTAAATCACTTTCTCCTTCTACTGGAAGCAATCAGTAAGTATGTCTATAAATGTAGAAAAGTATAGGAAAACAGTGTTTTGTAATTTATTATTTATATTCTGTAATCGGAAAACAATTGATTTTGATATTATTGGAAACAAAATATTGTTTCTACCTGATATTATATTGTCAGATAAAAACGCATAAATTGACGTTTATAATCTGAATTGGTTTGAATAAACGGAGATGTGGGGTATGTTTCAATAAGGTAGCATTCCAAAAACACAAAACGGCATATGAAGGCCTACGAGTAGACTTGAACAATATACAAATATTAAGTTGTAAACATATAGTATACATAAGTTGTGGACAAATTAAAGATATTGCTTTCGACACCAAATTCCTTAAAAAACAAAACACCTTAAAGATATAATTAAATACGACCATTGACAAGTGTTTGACTAGAGACAGATACAAAAATGTACGAGGTATAATTCTGTAGAATGTCAGCCACTCGACAAAATCGGATTCTTTTGCCACATTATGACTGGCTATTATTTGTGTATGTACTCGCTCGTATTACATACATGTGTTTGTATATTTGCAGATGATGAAAGTTTCAGTACATTTGACAAACTTTTGTATAAGGAAACGGCCATTTAACTTTGAGGTGGGAGGGGGTATGTTTTTTTTTAATATTCACAAAAAAAAATCGTTTATTTTGTTGTTCTTCGAAGCGCATTTTTTTAAAGAACATAACAATTAACATTAAATTTAATGGCAAAAACTTCAGGTAACCTTGGATCCACACCTGTTCAAGACAATTGTCATTTTACAAAATATTAAAAACTGTTAAATTTACAGTCCAAACTATCGTAAAAAGATAATTATATCGTTAGTTCAATTCAAACATGCTTATATCGTTCTACCCAATAAAAACACAATTCATAGCGTTCGATAACTTTTGTGACATTTTCCCATTAATCTAACTTATAAACATTACACAATGTGATACCTGATCGAGTTTTTACGAAATTAGTCTGAAACAGACATTGGAAAGTTAAAAATTACTTTATAAGGCTTGAGAAAATATATACATGTTTTCTTCCAGTTTTATTGATGAGGAAGTAATATGATATAATGCCGTACATAACCAAGAAAAACGACAATCATTTTAAAACATCAGCGCTTTCAAGATGCGTATTCAGAAAATAATACTAAAGGGTTAAAACTTAAAACCACACAGTTAATCATCTGTCTGTAAGCCAAGTATGTGAACAAAATATATTACAAATAAAGAAATAAAGAACAGAAGGTAGCAAATATTAAACTTGTAAAAACACGCAACAAAGAAAAACATAAAAAAGTATGTATCGGCGTTTTAGTCATATTCAGACAATTACGTAGACATGGTATACTGTATTTAGAAGCATATAACAGGCTTTCTAAAAGAGAGTTACTAAAACATGTAAAACACCTAGAAAATACTAAAACATAAAGAGGCATACTGACATTTATACTATTCAAATAACGAGTTCCAATTTGTTAGCCGACATGACGTAAAAACGACGAATCAAAGAATTCAACTTTATATATAACTAATATAGGACAATGGCGTAGAAGATTAAAAATTACACCATTCCAGGCCCTTTTGTTTTCCACATATAATTAACAAGTTCCGGGTCGAATCCGATACCGATACCAATAGTATATGTCGCGTGGAGTTTCCGGTTGTAGTGTATGTATGTATGTATCTTCCTCCTTTAATAGGAGCGCTACCATGGGTTATAGTGTTAAGGAGGACATTTAACACACTGTATCGGTACTGATTTAATGTGAGCATTTGCCTACCCAGTTTCCCAGCCTAGTCGTGACGGGTCTTACTACCAGAAAGTTAACCTTCCCCCAAATTAATAAGTACAATGCAATAAAACATACGAATATACACTCACCTGATTTGCTCATCCTCAAAATATTAAAAATGCAAAATATAAAAACAAGCAAGAAAACCAGGACGGGTTCAAACAAAAAGATTTTGAAAGCAGAGAAAACTGTGCACCTTATAGTCAGCATGACTTTATCAGATGACAATACGAATACTAAAAATCCGTGCTAAGAATTAGGCGTAGGTACTTAAATTCAGCCACGGACCCGCAATGTCGCGGGTGTGTTCTAGTAATCAATAAAAAAAAGAACTTATAAAAACATGCAACACCATCAATACAGAGTACGATATCAGTCACGCATATACGATTTGGAACATCTACAAAATAGACCATACTACCAAGAAGTGAGTGGACCAGATAACATCAGTGGTAGGGTTTAAAGGACACAGCTGATATCAGCATTTTCACCAAATCGTGAGAAACTGGTCAAACACCAAAAGACTGCAAATATAGCACCAGCATTAAAAGGGTAAATATTTAAAGGGCTAACAATTGTAGACCTATGTCTTTAACCTGTATCTGCTGCGAATTATATAAAGATAAACAACAGCGTAAACATAATACATCAAGCGTAAATAAATCTCAAGGCTTTCTTTAAAAAAACCTTAATATTTCAAACAGCTAAATGAAATCACATGAGAATAAATCCATCGAAAGAACAAAACTTGAATATACAGGTAGTTGCAGTCTATTGGATCCACATATAACAAAACACATTAACAAACTTGTAATGGTACAGAGGCGTGCTGTCCGTTATGTATGCATCATCTGCCATAAAACCAGTAGTGTAACATCTATGATAAACAAACTAGAATGGCAAACTTTTGCAGAGCGCCACCTAAAACCAGACTTATAATGTTCTACAAAGATGTTCACAGACTAATTGCAATTCCATCGCTAGCACTAATTCCAGCAAACACTCACTAGATTAAGAAAAATACACAACGAATGATTTCAGCAAAGCTCTACAACAAAAGAAAGTTACAACTGGTAATTTTCTCATTCAATTGTAAAGTGGAACATGCTACCACAAGTTCTTGCATGTTCAACAATTTATCCATTTATCCTTCAGAGAACATCAAAATATCAATGAAGATAGTTTAAATAACTTATTTTCTAGATCTTGATCATATATATATCCAGAACACAAATAAATTTAAAAAAAATAAATCATAAGCTTGGCACTTTTTCTCTAGTGTGTGTGTGTGTGTGTGTGTGTGTGTGTGAGAGAGAGAGAGAGAGAGAGAGAGAGAGAGAGAGCATTGGCGTACAATCGCCAAAAGAAAAAAGAGGACCTACAACATGACAAAAAAAGACGGACAACACGATGATCAAAAGAAAAAAGAGGGCCTACAACATGACCAAAAGAAAAAAGACGGACAACACCATGACCAAAAGAAAAAAGAAGGAAAACACCATGACCAAAAGAAAAAAGACGGACAACACCATGATCAAAAGAAAAAAAAAACAACACCATGTGTGTGTGTGAGAGAGAGAGAGAGAGAGAGAGAGAGAGAGAGAGAGAGAGAGACAGGGAGAGAGAGAGCATTGGCGTACAATCGCCAAAAGAAAAAAGAGGACCTACAACATGACAAAAAAAGACGGACAACACGATGATCAAAAGAAAAAAGAGGGCCTACAACATGACCAAAAGAAAAAAGACGGACAACACCATGACCAAAAGAAAAAAGAAGGAAAACACCATGACCAAAAGAAAAAAGACGGACAACACCATGATCAAAAGAAAAAAAAAACAACACCATGACCAAAAGAAAAAGATAGACAGCACCATGACCAAAAGAAAAAAATAATGGAATACACCATGACCCAAAGAAAAAAGACGGACAACACCATGACCAAAAGAAAAAAGACGGACAACACCATGACCAAAATTTTTGACAATAAAAAATGAAAAAATTGAATGTAGGTATATATACTATATATAACATCATTATTGTACAGCGTGATTCATTAGCTTTGTTCAGAATTAAGGGCATACGATACAGTTACAGGGGAGGTGATGATGTCGCTAACGTAAAATGTTATTTTTCGCGACGTCAAACTGTGACAAAGCGAGAAATGATCCATTTTTCGACTGATTTAAGTTGAAAACGAGTTCATGGACCCATCTTTTTAAAAATGCCATTTGGCTTGATTAGATACGAAGATTATTTGTGCCAATTTCTATGAACAAATCACCAATGAATTTTTTTTGAATTAGATAAATATACAGCCAAAAATGCCAGTTTGTTTTACTAAAATCATGAAAATGTGATAAAATGAATTATTTGCAAAGAATTTTTACACAAATTCTAAACATGCTTATGTAGAGAAAATATTCCAGATGTTTTTAGAAAAATCCGCTTGCGTTTATCTTTTAAAACAAAAAGTTAGGTATGTCTTTTCAAACGATAGAAATGTCAAAGAAACCGAATTGTCCAGTAAATTTCTAAAATTTCTGCCCCATTTATCTCGAAAAGTAGGACATGAAGGTATATTTTTTATTACATATTTGAATTGACTAGGTGGAAAACAGCTTGTATGCAAACTTTCGTCAAAAATTCACCGTGGGATCAAAACTGTATCGTATGCCCTAAAAGCGAGAAGTCCCAATTATCGTGCTGAAAACAAGAAATCAAAACATGCATTTACAAGAAAAAAAAATTGAAGACAAGTCGAAATTTAAAAGCATAATTATATCTAATAATTGCGGTTTCTACATTATTTACTTTTTCTGAAGATCTTTGTCAATAGTCCATTTTCCTTAAGATCCTTGTCAATAGTACATTTTCCTGAAGATCCTTGTCAAGAATCCATCCTGAAGATCCTTGTCAAGAATCAAACCTGAAGATCCTTGTCGATCAATATTCCATCCTGAAGATCCTTGTCAATAGTCCATCCTGAAGATCCTTGTCAATAGTACATTTTCCTTAAGATCCTTGTCAATAGTACATTTTCCTGAAGATCCTTGTCAAAAGTACATTTTCCTGAAGATCCTTGTCAATAGTCCATTTTCCTGAAGATCCTTGTCGATAGTTTTTTTTCCTGAAGATCCTTGTCAATAGTCTATTTACCTGAATATCCTTTTCAATATATTGCAAAATGAGACAACTCTCCACAAGTGACCAATGACACAGAAATGAACAACTATAGGTCACCGTACGGCCTTCAACTATGAGCAAAGCCCATACTGTATATTCAGCTATAAAAGGCCCCGAAATGACAAATATAAAACAATTCAAACGAGAAAGCTAACGGCCTAATTTATGTAAAAAATAAAGAACGAAAAACAAATATGTTACACAGCCACAAACGACAACCACTGAATTGGGGAAGGCACATACAGAATGTGGCGGGGTTAAACTAGTTTGAAGGTGACAACCCTCCCCTTAACTTGGGACAGTGGTGTCCATTTTCCCGAATATTCATGTCAAAAGTCCATTTTCCAGAAGATCCTTATCAATAGTCCATTTTCTGAAGATCCTTGTCAATAGTCCATTTTACCGAAGATTCTTGTCAATAGTATATTTTCCTGAAGATCCTTTTCAATAGCCGATTTCCTTGTCAATAGTCAATTTTCCACTGAAAATCCTTGTCAATAGTACATTTTCCTGAAAATCCTCGTCAATAGTACATTTTCCTGAAGATCTTTGTCAATAGTACAATTTCCTGAAGATCCTTGTCAATAGTACATTTTCCTGAAGATCCTTGTCAATAGTCAATTATCCACTGAAAATCCTAGTCAATAGTCCATTTCCCTGAAGATCCTTGTTAATGGTCCATTTTCTTTACCAATAGTCAATTTTCCACTGAAAATCCTACTCAATAGTCTATTTTTCTGAAGATCCTTGTCAATAGTCCATATTCCATTGAAGATTCTTATCAATAGTCCATTTTCCATTGATTAAAGATCATTGTCAAATTTAGTCTTTTTTCCTGAAGATCCATGTTAATAGTTGATTGTCAATAGTCAATTTTCCACTGAAAATCCTTGTCAATAGTACATTTTCCTAAAAATCCTCGTCAATAGTACATTTTCCTGAAGATCTTTGTCAATAGTCCATTGTCTTGAAGATCCTTGTCAATAGTCCATTGTCTTGAAGATCCTTGTCAATTGTCCGTTTTCCAATTACTGACTTTGTTTCCAATCTTAGATTTTTTTTCAAAATGAAACAACACCAACCTAGGTAGGTCCCTTTAACAGAACAATAGTCAACTGACATACAATTTGGATGTTTAACTACCGGTAAAACCAGGTTTAACCCATCATTTTCTTCGGAAAATGTCTGCACCAAGTCAGGAATACAACAGTTGTTTTCAAATCGATCCGTTTTTTGATATAGTCGAGCGTTTGGTTATATCAGTTTTTATGGACATCCTCTTTTGAATTTACCATGAAGTTCGTTTTTGTTGTACATTCATTTGTATACCTTATGGAAAGACCATGTTTTAACTGTTTTCTATACTTAATTTTTTTTAAAGTTTCGTTGCGTAATCGCCTATTTTACGGGGTATAACCACCGTACAGTTAATTCCTGACGTGTTTATCGAAGCGAAGTTCATAAATGCAGAGTCAAAATGCTTTCATTCAAAGACGAATTGCCGTAAAAGAAGATTAATGCATTTTCAACAAAAAGATCTCAAAATTGTAGGGTCACATTTAGTTTTCGAGAATGCTTGACCTGTTCCATCAATAGTTTTATCCAGTTTGTGCTGCACAGTCTTAGTTTCTCGATTTTTATGATACCTTTTGTCCATCGTTCAAGCTTTTATAACGACATCTAGATTTCTATTTTGATTGATTGCTGTCTTATTAACATTAACAAAACAGTGAAAAAAAATTTAACAATGCGCTAATTATACCCACAAATAAAATGAGCAGGAATCGTATTACTAGTATTGGATGCCTCTTTTATAAAAACCTCATTGAGAACATCTTATTGTTGGTATATATAAAAATAAGACACCAAATGACATATTAGTTAGCAACTATAAGTCACCGTACGGCCTACAACAATGAGCAAAACCTATACCTCACAGCAAGCTACACAAGGCCCCGAAATCACAAATTTGAAAACTAACGGCCTGATTAATGTCAAAAACAATAAACGAAAAACAAATATGATATACAGCAACAAACGACAACCACTTTATTACAGGCTTCTAGCCCGGAACAGGCACGTACATAATGTGGCGGTTTTAAGCATGTTTGCAGACGCCCAACCATCCCCTTAACCTGGGAGAGGAGTATGTTTTGGTATATGTTTTGCCCCTTTAAGACGTTAATAATTGCAATAAAAACGTATGATATGATTTCCGTGCAAACAATTTGTGTTTCTAGAATAACTTTCATCATGTACACTCGAGACCAAAGTATCACGTGCACTCGAAACCAAAAGTATCATGTGCACTCGAGACCAAAAGTATCATGTGCAATCGAGCCCAAAAGTATCATGTACACTTGAGACCAAAAGAATCATGTACACTCGAGACCAAAAGTATCATGTACACTCGAGAAGAAAAGTATCATGAACACTCGAGACCAAAAGAATCATGTGCACTCGAGACCAAAAGTATCATGTACACTCGAGACCATACAATCATGTGCACTCGAAACCAAAAGTATCATGAACACTCGAGACCAAACGTATTATGAACACTCGAGAACAAATAGTCGATCATGTAAGTCGAGACCAAACGATCATGTACACTCGAGACAAAAAGTATTGAATGCAAAAAAAATAAAACGTTTGAGAATATACCTTTCCTTGAATTTTGCTAAATGGGTACACCTTTTACTGTAAAATGAAGAATATAAAATTGATGAATGGTAGTAACAATAACAACAAAAAAAGAAAAAAAAGAAAAAAAAAAGATGAAAAACTGATTTCATGTAAAATTGTTTATACAGTTTCATCAACTGGCCGAATAATTAGTAGAAGTTTATTGGATTCGTGTCGGATTTCATCTTACGCATGAAAAAAAGGATGATATATTACGGCGGGAAACAAACAAATAATTAATATTATCAATTATTATATTTGTATTTCGTAAAGGGATTTGTGTCCAAGTCACGGTTTGTTGTTTTTTATTCGTGCACAAAGGCTTATTCTATAGCAGTTTCGTATAGTTAAGACACATCGATTATCTTTTTAATAAGAAATTGTAACTTGCTTTTAAACGAGTTACGAATCGAAAAATATTTGTAAATGTTAAAAGGATTATATAATGTTACTTTTCTCCAAATGTAATTTACTAAAAACTGAAAATAGTTTTCAATAACTAGTGATTTAATTGTAAACATTTTCAATATAATTCTTCGTTTGAATGTGAACATGTTTAATCTGATAATCAAATTATGTAAATTGAAATGTTGCATTCATTATTTAATTTATCATATTAAAACCTTTTTTGGTAGCGGCTTGTTTATTATCTTGTAAAATGGTTAAATAAAATCATGCCACTTTATACACACATTTTAGTTTTCGTCAAAATTTGATGATGCACATTGACGTTGGTATCAATGGTTTTATCTCTCGAACCTATCTCCCAACATCGAGTTGGTATCAATGGTTTTATCTCTCGAACCTATCTCCTAACATGGAGTTGATATCAATGGTTTTATCTCTCAAACCTATCTCCCAACATGGAGTTGATATCAATGGTTTTATCTCTCGAACCTATCTCTCAACATGGAATTGGTATCAATGGTTTTATTTCTCGAACCTATCTCCCAACATGGAGTTGGTATCAATGGTTTTATCTCTCGAACCTATCTCCCAACATGGAGTTGATATCAATGGTTTTATCTCTCGAACTTATCTTCCAACATGGAGTTGATATCAATGGTTTATCTCTCGAACCTATCTCCTAACATGGAGTTGCACTTTTTGGCGATAGTTTACCCACACACGTTTTCAGACATTAACCTCCAATACATTTCGTCTCGGGGTGATCTGATGGAGTTTACTCTAGAAACAATTGTCGTTCAAACAAATTTGACACCGTTTTCTAATTGAAATTTCTCAAGTATCAAAATCAAATAAATATTAATTCAGCAAAAAAAAAACCACCATCAGTGACTTCGATAGTAATACAACATCACAAGATATCAAACTAATTTGATGCACCATTTGCACATTAAGAAAACGATTGGTGCTTGACAGAAAAAAATTGGAAATCTGAAAGCATCAAACGTAGATAGCAATATTAAAAATGTATGAAACCGATTTGAGTGTTTTTATTTGGTACTTTTGCTACAAAAAGACTTTGGAAAGCCAAATATCTAAATATTTGTGAACATCTAAAGCATCTGGGCCTTTAACAGTTGAATGTAAACTTTACATTAATTAAGCCCGAAAATAAGCTATAACAAGGACGTAAAAAAACAGATAAGGAATGTATTAAGATTATTAACCTAGATTTTAAACATATCTGTCTATTTGTAAACTAAACACTTTTGAAACATAGCTGGTTGTTAATACACTTTATCATTAAAAACATAGCTGGTTGTTAATACACTTTATCATTAAAAACATAGCTGGTTGTTAATACACTTTATCATTAAAAACATAGCTGGTTGTTAATACACTTTATCATTAAAAACATAGCTGGTTGTTAATACACTTAATCATTAAAAACATAGCTGGTTGTTAATACACTTTATCATTAAAAACATAGCTGGTTGTTAATACACTTTATCATTAAAAACATAGCTGGTTGTTAATACACTTAATCATTAAAAACATAGCTGGTTGTTAATACACTTTATCATTAAAAACATAGCTGGTTGTTAATACACTTAATCATTAAAAACATAGCTGGTTGTTAATACACTTTATCATTAAAAACATAGCTTTGTTGTTAATACATTAAAACATTGCTGCTTGTAAATATACTTTATAATTCAAACATATACTAATTAGCTGCTAGTATATACATTTTATCAATAAAACATTGCTGCTTGTAAATAAACTTGAACATTTAAACATAGCTGCTTGTAAACATACTTTGACCTATAATGGTTTACTTTTATAAATTTTGACTTGGATGGAGAGTTGTCTCATTGGCACTCATACCACATCTTCTTATATCTATTTATCAATAAAACATGGCTGCTTGTAAATATACTTTATCATTAAAACAAAGCTGCTTGTAAATATACTTTATCATTAAAACATAGCTGCTTGTAAATATACTTTATCATTAAAACATAGCTGCTTGTAAATACATTTTATCATTAAAGCATAGCTGCTTGTAAATATATTTTTTGCTCATATTCTTTATCATTAAAACAAAGCTGCTTGATAATACACTTGATCATTTCAATATAGCTGCTTGCAAATACACTTTACCATTTAAACATAGCTGCTTGTAAATTTAAACAAAGCTGCTTCTAAATACACTTTACCATTAAAACATCACTGCTTGTAAATATACTTTATCATTAAAACATAGCTGCTTGTAAATAAATTTTATCATTAAAACATATAGTAGGGCTCCCAGTGTCCAAAAAGTTCTTTAGCTAACGAATTTAAGTTAACCATGTTAACGGAATAAGTAAACACTCGGCTATATTTTTTTTTTGCAAATTATAGGAAAATCATTGTATCTTACAATCATGATTGTCGTCGTAAGTTCCCGTGGTCACGATTTTCTAAATTTCGTGTTTCTACAGGGTACCCCCAGGTACCGTATTGTACGGGAAACCTTTAACAAGAAAAATAAAATTATTGAGCTTTGTTGGTGGTTAAAATAGTACTTATAACATAGCTTAAAACATATCTGCTTGTAAATACACTTTACCATTAAAACATAGTTGTTTGTAAATATGTTTTATCATTAAAACATAGCTGCTTGTAAATACACTTTACCATTAAAACATAGTTGTTTGTAAATATGTTTTATCATTAAAACATAGCTGCTTGTAAATACACTTTACCATTAAAACATATCTGCTTGTAAATACACTTTACCATTAAAACATAGTTGTTTGTAAATGCACTTTATCATTAAAACATAGCTGCTTGTTCATATTCTTTACCATTAAAACATAGCTGTTTGTAAATATATTTTATCATTAAAACATTGCTGCTTGTAAATACACGTTACCATTACACCATTTCTAGTTGTAAATACACTTTACCATTAAAAATAGTTGCTTAACTCCTTCTGAATAGACTTTAACCACAATTACTTTAGAGTTAATGTATAAATATGATTTTCTTTGTATTAATATTTCTTTTCTTTTTGTCTTATCAAATCATATTCATTGCAAAAAATTTACGATTTTTATTAATTTTGAATAGAATATTCAAAAACGTTGATCATCTTTATTGAGAACAAATTGGTAAATTGTATCAACGTATAAACACTATACATTGGACTTTATCAGACTGTAGAAAGAGCTCGGTTGGAATCTCGCATGAAGTATTTTTTTTCTAACAAAGTTGTTTCTGTTTGTAACTTAGATCTAAAAGTACGATTATTTACTAACTATTGATATATATCGTCATGTTTTCATTTAGTGTTAATGCTGGAATGACCTTTGCTCCGAGGCAAACATTGAGAAGGCAAAAGGTTCTTTTTAACTAAAATAGGTTAAAAAGAAAAGAAAGGCCAAATCAAAGACCAACTTTCTCATTTATGTCCTTAACTTCCACGGTATTGCTAGCTCCAATGCTAATGGAATCGATGCTGCTCTTAAAAAACATTAATAATTATTACACAGAGATGACAAGTCGCCTTTTCCAGCGATTTACTAATTAGAAAATCATGTTTTCAAACAGTGCAGCGCTTAACATTTATAGTTAGATTACACTCTAAAAGATTGCGTGGTTTGAATTTTAGTAAAATTAGATTTGGAACATTTTGATGGAAACCAATACATTAATTACACAATTTAGTAGTTTAAATTAAAGAATGTGCTACTAAATAAATGACAAGTCTGTTTCAGATAACGTCTTAAGAAGAAATTTATACGTAACTGCCTACATTGTTTAACTTGCTCCTAACAAGCCTTTAACTCAAACATTACGTCGTGAAAACGTGATTTTGTCACGTCTCTACTGTTTTAAAGAATTTGATAATGGCAGTGTTAACCTTTATCATGTTTATAACGTTAAATGATTAGTGAATTAATTGACATCTTCATATTGGTTGTACCCTTAAAGAACGTAAAACACACAAACAAAGAGGCTCTAAAATTAACTGACGGAATCGATGTACAATATTTGCACCAAACAATCGTATATACTATGGCAAGCCGTTGGACCCAACCCATTACCTAAAATGTGTTACCTGTTTTTAATTTGCTGTGACTCGAATTTTACACTCTGCTCATCCCTTGCAATTCTATTTTGAACATGTTGAAGTTCCTCTTTTAAAGTTGTTAAAGTGCTTTCTATGTCCTGTTTACAATTAAAATCTAGGCGATACAAATTCGATAATACATTTAAATACTCCCTAGATCGTAGAATTTGTTCTTTGTTCAGGTCTTCATCTTGTATACACCTGTGGGACTTCTCAATAGTATCACGAATGACCGATAGTAATCTGTTCTTTACTTAATCTACATCATCCACCATTTTTAATTTTCTGCGGTTCCGATTTAGGGAGCGTTTGTTATTTTAAATGAATGTGGATTGTGTCCACATGTGGACACAGATGATGCCCTCGCTTGCATATCATATAGTTATAAAGGGACATAACTGAAGAACAGTAAAAGTGACGCTACCCAAATTTGAACTTGATCTGAGTTTTGTGGTAATAAGCATTGTGTGTAAGTTTCATAACATTTGGTTGAGGCTAACTTAAGTGGAGAACAGAAACTAAAAATGCAGCAATTTTTCTTTTTGTAAACACGCATAACTCTAGAACGGTTGTGTATAAGTTTTATAACATTTGGTTGAGACAAACTAAAGTTAGAGAACGGAAACGAAAAATTTAGCAATTTTTATGTTTATAAAAGGACAAAACTCAAGAATGGTAAAAGTGACGCCACCAAATTTCGTACTTAATCTGTATTATGTAGTAATAAGCATTGTGTATAAATTTCATAACATTTGGTGGAGGCAAACTAAAGTTAGAGAACGGAAACAAAAAAATTGTACTTGATCTTAGTTTTGTGGTAATGAATATTGTGTATAGGTTTCATAATGTTTGGTTGGGGTAAAAATAAGTTACAGAATGGAAACTAAAAATTTTGCAATCTTTCGATTTATAAAGGGGCATAACTCAATAATGGTTAAAGTGACACTACCCAAATTCAACTTGATCTGTGTTTTATCAGTGGAAGGCAAAATTAAACATTGCATTGTATAAAGCATTGATTGTAGTTCATTCAACTATAATCATGGACAAAGGAAGATAACTCCAATTTTAAAAATTACTTGAATAATGACATTGATATTTTTAGAAATTACATTTAGTTAAGACAAACTCAAGATAGAGAACGGAAACGAAAAATTCAGCAATTTTTTCATTTGTAAAGGGGCATAACCTTAGAACGGTAAACAAAGAGCTTGTAAGCACTGAATGGTAAAGATTGCTTTAATTTATCAGTAGGAAGTAAAATTGAATATTGCATTGTATAAAGCATTGGTTGTAGTTGATTCAACTACCATTATGCACAAAGAAAGATAACTCCAATTTTCAAAGAAGACTTTAAAATATTTTTAGAAATGAAGGATAAAAATTGCTTTAATTTATCAGTGGAAGGCAAAATTAAACATTGCATTGCATAAAGCATTGATTGTATTCAACTATAATCATGGACAAAGGAAGATAACTCCAATTTTAAAAATTAATTGATATTTAGAAAAAAAAATGAAAAATTCAGCAATTTTTCCATTTGTAAAGGGCATAACTCTAGAACACTAAAAGTGACGGCACCAAAATTCAAACTTGATCTGTATATTGTGGTTATAAGCATTGTGTATAAGTTTCATAACATTTGGTTGAGGCAAACTTAAGTTAGAGAACTGAAATGAAAAATTTAGCAAATTTTCCATTTGTAAAGGGGCATAACTCTGGAACGGTAAAAGTGACGCCACCAATATTCAAATTTGATCTGTATTTAGTGGTAATAATCATTATGTGTAAGTTTCAAAATATTTGGTTGAGGCAAACAAAAGGTAGAGAACGGAAACCAACTTTGGGACGTACGTACGTACGTACAGACGGACAAGGGTAAAACTTAATGCCCCCTCCGTTACGGCGGGGGCATAAAAAATGGCTGAAGTTGCGTTTATTAGATATCTTATAAAGTATATAAAGTATAAGAGATATCTCATAAAATTTCCTTATAAGATGTCTTATAAAGTATATAAGATATCTAATAAAGTATATAAGATATCTTATAAATATTTTTATATAAGATATCTTTTATACTTAATAAGATATCTCATATATTTTATAAGATATCTTATAATTATATATAAGATAAGTTATGAACTATATGAGATATCTTATAAAGTTTGTTAGATATCTTGAAGTTAGAATAAATAGTAAAACGGCTTCCCCTAGTATATTCGCATTGGAGCATAGTGTCACTAGTGTCAGGGTCTATTTAATTTTTAAGTTGTTATCGTGACTTAGTAACCGATTTTAACAACATAGCAAACTCGTTATCACAACAAAGCTAACTAGTGAAATAGACTTAACTTTATCGTTTTAACGACTTAGCTAACTCGAGTAGGTCGCCATAACGAGTTAAAATAAAACTATACCATGAAACTAACCGGCTTTTGTACTTTTCGAGTCTGAGCTGTGACTATTATACTTACTTATGTCCCAGGTCTGAGTTAAGAAAAAAACATAAAAATAAAATAAACCTTACTGATGAGTTAATCCCTTTTTCAACTGATTTGTATAGTTTGTTCTTATGTTGTACTGTTACACCACTGTCCCAGGTTAGGGGAAGGTTGGCGCCTTCAAGCTAGTTTAACTCCGCCACATTCTGTATATGCCTGTCCAAAGTCAGGAGCCTGTAATTCAGTGGTTGTTGTTTGTTGCTGTATATCATATTTGTTTTTCGTTCATTATTTTGAAAATAAATCAGACCGTTAGATTTCTCTTTTGAATTGTTTTACAGTTGTCATTTATGATTTTTGGGCCTTTGATAGCGGACTATGCAGTATGGGTTTTGCTCATTGTTGAAGGCCGTACAGTGACCTATAGTTGTTAATTTCTATGTCATTTGGTCACTTATAAAAGTGTTTTCTTATCAGTCAAACGTAGTACTATTTGCATTTTCGTAACTAATTATAACACAGTTATAGTAGTCTCAGATGTAATATTGCCTAGTTGATTTACTGCATAAAATTATTATAGCAAAAGTTTATTTTAATGTTATTTTTTCTTTCACTCATTGGCAATCATACCATATCTTCTTATGTTTATACTTACGGTCGATCTTTAAAGAAAAATGCTTTTTTGGCCTCTTTTTGACCCATAATTCCTAAACAGTTGGGACCATAACCCCCAAAATCAATCCCAACCTTCCATTCAGGCTATTGAACCTTGTGATAAAATTTCATAGAGATCCATTCACTTATACTAAAGTTATTGTCCGGAAACCAAATGTCTTTGGACGACGACGACGCGATGACAACGACCTGACAGCAATAAACAAACGCAATTTTTTTGCGGTCGTATAAAAACTCAATCAAAAAAAAAAGAGGAAGAAATATAAAAATCAATAAACTAGTGAAATCGTTTTAACAGTTGTACATTCACGTTTTTTTTTACGGTGGCTGCAATTTTGTAAAGCATACGATTTCCCGCAAAAGTGTTAATACCTGATTACCAAAAAGTATTATATAAATAATATGGACTTCATCCTCTTTCACAGGTTACATTTGCCTCATATTATATTGGTAGTCTAAGATCAAGGTCTAAGTATCACAAAAAGTATTGATGTATGAACCATGAAAGTGAGATAGGTTAGATTGACATATAAATCTTGCACCACAATTCTAGACCGAATCAAGTTGCCTTCCATGATACATTTTGACTACTAGTAACTTGATCCATCATCGATAAATTTTATATGAAACCTGTCAGAAGCAATGGTCCCCTTTGCAATCATTGTAGAACTCAAACCGGGTCAACCTTTTACCCATAGTAATACATGTAGTAAAATTTTGTGATAAAAAACTTTAATATTTACCATTAAATTAGGTAAAGGACAATTGTCATATGGCAAGTGAATGTTGCAGCCCATTAAGCATGTGTTTATAAGTTCTGGATTCTCCATCTTTCCAAATATAAAGCTTTATAATATTAAGTCAAGCTTACTTCAGTCGGGTTAGCATAGTCTTGCAATTAGTGACTAAGCATATTATATTATAGTTATAAAGATTATGGATTGTCCTTGAAAGAGGATATTATTACACGATGCAGTTAAATCTATTTTTTTCAAATGTTTATGATTCATTGTTTGAAAATTACCTTAAATTTCTTTTCTGTATTGAAATTCTGTTCACGAAAATTTTTCTAAGAATTACCCTAGATAGAGTTCACTGTTCTTAACTCGCTGTAAAAATATAGTAGCTTTTTGATGGTTTGAATACTCCATCAACGATACAGTACAGCATTCTATGTATATCAGCAACTAGCTTTAAATTATAGTTGACAGCGACATTACTTAGTTATGTGCATTTTCTGTCCTGATTTTGACAGTAGATTTCTGGTTGTCTCTGTTAAATGTATTTACACTGTGTCTAAACTTAAAACTTGTCTTTTGCTGAAAAACCATATGTTGACTTTGTTATTTTAAGTGTAAGAATAAAACTGTCATTCACATATACCCAGCATCTTTAAAAAGTTTCATATAATCAAAACAAAACTGAACTAAACTAATAGTAGAAATTGATGTCTTTATTATGGTACAGCTAAAATTCATCACTGTAAGCCATGAAAGTGCTTATCACATATCACAATATATTAATTATCATATTCATAAAACAAACCATGAACAATTTAACATCCATAATATTCATAATGACACTGAATAACTGAAAACTGTGTTTTCAAAATAAACATCCATGCAACAAAGGCTGTCTTTTTAACTTAAAATGTAATATCTAAATTTTTGTTTAAACACATCACACTGGTGGCTGCATACAGAAAATACAGGACATATTCACAAATTTTAATACAACCCTCAACAAAGAATTAACATACAAGTTGTTATTTGTCATCAAAATTTCAAAAGCCAGATATATACCATTCCATAATTTGTCAACAATTTCAATGGAACCATCATGATTTTTTTTAATTTGTTTTTCTTTTCCTTTGGGGAAATGAACAGGTGTAAGTAGATAAGGATACCCTGTCAGACTTTATCAGACATTTTGAATATTATGCTCCAATTCTGGATTATAATATTATAATGTACTATATACATGCTTAACAATATATTTTAAGTTTATACTACATTATTTTCATTCTTTTTCCATTACTGCTGTTGTTGAAGACTAATATGTAGACTTTATAACTGTATACATGATCAAATGTGTTGTTTGGATGACATTAGAAACACAAACCCTTAAATATGATGCTGTAAAACAATTTTATTTCTGACGCCATCTCTGGACATTCAGAAGTGGTAACCTAAACACATTAACTGCAAGACCACAATCAATATAATAAAATAAAAATATAATAACTTCAAAAATAAGTCCAAAAAAAATTCTTGTGTTTCTGAATATTTAAAATAACATTTTAGTCTAGCATCTTTCCCATGGTATATGTGGAAAAAATTGACACAATAAAGATATTTTCATGATCTGTGGTTGTATTTTTTCTTTGCATTTAATTTTTTTTCTTTGGATTGTATTCTTTTGACATAAAATAAAATGAGAAGAATTTTTATATTAAATGTATAAAGAGCAAAAATAATGCACACATACTTTTCTTCCTTATATCAAGAGACTAAAGTTCCAACTCCTGCAGGCATAGATAAATCTGGCTATTCTTTTGAAATTTCTTTTGGTGTTATTGCTCCTTATGTATTCAGGTATTTAAACATTCTTGGCTTTAAAGTTTTTGGATTTGAGCGTTCTGATCAAGGTAAATCCAAACAAGCATTTTGGATGCATCATTTATAAAAATTCGTAAGGGTTCCGCAGAAACCCAGTGTCTCGCCTACTTTTGCTGTTAGTCGCAGGCTCAACAACAATGGGGAAAAAATTATCAAAAATTTTCCTCTAGATACTATCTTTTGATTTTAAGAAGTTCTGTTCAAGTTTGGTAAATATCCAACTGCAGACTGTACGTAATGTTAACTGGAATAAAACTAAGTCCATTTATAAGTAATATACGGAAAAACAGGAAATACATTTTTACAAAATTTCCTTCTAGATACTATCTTATGATCACAAACAAGCTTCTGTCCAAGTGTGGTACAAATCCAGGATAGTTTAAGAAAGTTATTAAAATTTGAAAAACTTTAACCACTGAGTGAATGTTATGTTAAATGGCAGAAAAACTAAGTCCATATTTGAGTAAAATACGGATAAACAGGATTTTTTTTTTACAAAATTTTCTTCTGGATACTATCTTATGACCATAAACAAGCTTCTGTCCAAGTTTGGTTGAAATGCAGGATAGTTTAAGAAAGTTATTAAAATTTCAAAAACTTTAACCACAGAGTAAATATTTGTGGACGCCGCCAACGGAATGTAGGATCACTATGTCTCGCTTTTGCGACTTAAGTCGCAGGCTCAACAAAAATGACAACAACACTATATAAATTTCATGCATTTCCAGATTTGAGCTGTTAAACTTGTCATTGTATGTCATGAGATATTTTTAGCTGGATTCATTTTATATCCTTTATATTCACACAAAAACAAATTGTAAACAATATAAAAATAAAATGCTCCGCAGGGCGCAGCTTGATACGACCGCAGAGGTCGAACCCTGAACAGTTGGGGCAAGTATGGACACAACATTCAAGCTTGATACAGCTCTGAATTTGGATTGTGATTAAATATTTGACACAGCATAGGTTTCTGACACAGAATGAATGTGGTCTAAGAACTTAAAAATTTTAAATTGGACATTCAACTATTATGGTCCAATATCCAAAATCTAAATACATGGTTAGATTCAGCATATCAAAGAACCCCAAGAATTCAATTTTTGATGAAATCAAACAAAGTTTAATTTTGGACCCTTTTGACCTCAACGTGGACAAAGTTGATAATGGGGCCCAAAAATCAAAAATCTAAATACATGGTTAGATTCAGCATATCAAAGAACCCCATATATTCAATTTTTGTTGAAATCAAACAAAGTTTAATTTTGGACCCCAATTTGGACCAACTTGAAAACTGGGCCCATAATCAAAAATCTAAATACATGTTTAGATTCAGCATATCAAAGAATCCTTAGAATTCAATTTTTGTTAAAATCAAACTAAGTTTAATTTTGGACCCTTTGGACCTTAATGTAGACCAATTTGAAAACAGAACCAAAAATTAAGAATCTAAATACACGGTTAGATTCGGCATATCAAAGAACCCCAATAATTCAATTTTTGATGAAATCAAACAAAGTTTAATTTTGGACCCTTTGGACCTCAATGTGGACCAATTTAAAAACAGGGCCCAAAATCCAAAAACTTAATACACGGTTAGAATCAGCATATTAAAGAACCCCAAGAATTCAAGAATAAAACCCCATTGAAATTGTTCAAGAAATAAGCAATTTATACGAAGTATTTTCTTTTGTACAATACTGTGCAATTGAATATTTCTTGCTATTGCGCAATACTGTACAATTGACAATTTCTTGCTATTGCGCAATATTGTGCTATTGGATATTTCTTGCTATTGCACAATACTGTGCAATTGAAGATTTCTTGCTATTGCGCAATACTGTGCAATTGAAGATTTCTTGCTATTGTGCAATACTGTGCAATTGAAAATTTCTTGCTATTGCACAATACTTATTTTATAATAATTTACACATCCTGTTTGGTGTGTATCTCCTACCATATCGTTATTATTTGCTTTTAAATATAAAACAGAAATAACCAACTTAAAATGGAAAATTTTAAAAGAAAAAAAAAAGGAAAAAAAAAAACAAAAAAAAAACCCAAATTTTTTGAACCCCCTTATGATTCATCACCCCCAAACTCAATCCCAGCCTTCCCTTTGTGGTATGGTACCTTGCAGTACAATTTCAGAGAGATCCATACACTTGAACACAAGTTATTGTCTGGAAACTAGAAAAATGCTTATTTTTGGCCCCTTTTTGGCCCCTTATTCCTAAACGTTTTGGGCAATTACCCCCCAAATTAATCCCAGCATTTCCTGTGTGATATGGAACCTTGTGGTACAATTTCAGAGAGATCCATACACTTGAACACAAGTTATTGTCTGGAAACTAGAAAAATGCTTATTTTTGGCCCCTTTTTGGCCCCTTATTTCTAAACGTTTTGGGCAATTACCCCCAAACTCAATTCCAGCTTTCCCTTTGTGATATGGAACCTTGTAGTACAATTTCAGAAAGATCCATACACTTACACACAAGTTATTGTCATGAAACTAAAAAAATGCTTGTTTTTTGCCCCTTTTTTGGCCCCTAATTCCTAATATTTTGAGGCAATTACCCCCAAAATTAATCCCAGCATTCCCTGTGTGATATGGAACCTTGTGGTACAATGTCAGAGAGATCCATACACTAACACACAAGTTATGTCTGGAAGTTACAAAAATGCTTATTTTTGGCCCCTTTTTGGCCCCTAATTCCTTAACTGTTGGTACCATAACCCCCAAAATCAATCCCAACCTTCCTTTTGTGGTATTGAACCTTATGGTAAAATTTCATAGAGATCCATTCACTTAAACTAAAGTTAGAGTGCGAAAACCAATGTGTCTTCGGACGACGCCGGACGACGCCAGACGACGACGACGACGACGACGACGACGACGACGACGACGACGACGACGACGACGACGCCAACGTCATACCAATATACGACCAAAAAATTTTCAATTTTTGCGGTCGTATAATAAGCCTTTGCTTCACTTAACTGTACACTTTAATTCCTTCTTGCTGAAATACTAATAAATGCTTGTAATTGGTGTAAAATTATACATAGGTCAAAACTATTATTCCAAGTGTCCCATGTTTTCATTTCTTTCAATAAAAAGACATCAGATTACAGCTCTTTTGAATTTTCTTGTAATCATAATAAGCATAGATCTCAATTTTGAGAAAAAGTTGTGTTCCGAACAATGTACTGTAAATACACAACAAATATTATATCTATTCACAATAAATATGATTGGTTTATAAATTATGACAAAGTGTAACAATGATATAAATATAAAGCTTGTGATATGGAATGTATACCATACACAGAATAGATGATTTATATATATAATGACAACCTTACTACAGAGATCTATACACTTTATACTTCTTCACTAAAAGGATTGGAATATGTAGTCTCACTTGTCCAAAAGATGTTCACAGTCATATATTACATTGCCTGAGGACAGTCGGGGATAAATATATGCATGCAACACTAACTATTTAACACTGATACCTGAAGCTAACAATTATTTTCCAAAATAAAAATTTTTGCTCCACACAATATTTTTTTGTACAATTTCAACTCTAAGAAAATGAACATTAAGAAAAAGGTCTTGGTAACTAATTAAAATGTTCAAACTAAGCAATGATAAATACAATGGATAACTGCTCTATGTACACAACAATGGAAGCAAATATTGTTTATACAACTACACATACACATTACACAATAATGGTTTTGTTTCTAGTATAGAATGAGTTCATTTATTTACTGAGAGATGTATTAAATAAGCAATTAAATGTATATATATTTTATCTCTTTGTTTTATATTAATGGCAAAAGTTGTATTTGCTTTTCAAAGAAAATGAACAAACTTTATCTCCTGTTACAAAAGTTTTGCTAATGCAAATTATCTATGCATTATCATTTAATACATATTTCGGTCAAAATTTGATGGCTTTACAACTGATAGAAACTGATATACTATTAATAATCATAAAGTCTGCAGCAATGTTAAAATAACTTTTAAAGAAAATACCTTTATCACAGTTATAACTTATAAAATTAAGTTAATTCACTATAACATACACAAATGATACATGTACTATATTTCCAAGCTGACAAAGGGATCTCATTACCACTAGGGAGAGGTAGAATGTACCTACAACAATACAAAAAATATCTGTTTGTCATGCAAGCCAAAGCAAAGCCAGTGACAGAAAATAGGCACCCTTTGTCAAAATATTATAAAAAACAAATCATTTAACTACTCAGTTTCATAAAAAAATAAGTCTGGATATCAAATCCGCATATACAAAATCATTGGCACAAATGAAAGCTGAACACTCACACACTGATAATACTTGGTACAAAATCACTTTGGTCACTTCGTTTCAATTCTCCAGGCACTCTGGCTTCTCCACCGATAAAAACTAACCACCATGAAATAGGCAATAAAGTGCTGTGTTCAACACAAACAATCAATCATTCTAATTCTAGCATTGCCTACAAATCCAGCAACTTATTTTGGAATGAGATCACGAAACTAAAACTTTTGGCCATACCATGCACAGTCAAGTTTATATAATCGACCATTCCCGTTCATAAAAATTATCATTTTACACAATTTGAAAATGTTGATAGAAGATGTGGTATAATGAGATAACTTTCCACCAGAGAACAAATGATGTAGAAGTAAGAAACTATAAGTCACTGTAGGGCCTCTGGTTGTAATATTCTGGTGATGATTACACTGATAAAGATTAATAAACAAAATTAGAAACTGTTTAAATTTAATACATCAAAAAATAGGATAAACAGGTGAAATAAATTTAAAAAAAATTTCTTCCAAATGAATATGTTTCAACTAATTATGTTTAATTTTACCATGTTTACCTCAGGAGAAATTTTTTTTCCAAAGATATAAACTATGTTGTTTATTAGAAACAAACTTTTGTCTTCTAATTTGTGAAGGAGAAAAATAGACCTGACCAAAGTAATTTTAACCATAAATCTGAGCAAATACATGCAAAATTTCAAATCATATAAAAGCTAGAAAAATTGTAACACAATAAGTTTTGATTAGAAAAAAACACAAATAATATATTTTATGATGATGGAATAAATATTTCTGACAACTAAAATGGCCTTAATATATTGATGATATATTAAAATTGAAAAAATTAAAGTAACATATTGCAGGAAATATTTTAAGAGTTTCATTTATTAGATAAAGACTCTTAGTGATACAGTACAAACAATATTATATATGAAATTAAACATGATAAATAAATGACTTTATTACACAGAGAACAGTGTTTAAAATGGAGCTTCATTTTCTATGCATTTACAGTAATAAAAATACCACAGTTGGTTTTGAGTAAGTACTATAATGGTGACAGTTCTGTACTACATCCACGAGAAACAGCATTTGCATTGTCCCTCATGTATGGTCCAACTTCTGCTTCTGCTAATGGAAAGTTGACTAGTGGAGTGTCATGGAAAACTGGTGGTTGAACTGAAAAAGATGTATTTCAAGTCAATATTAAAAATACTATCAAAAAATAATAATAAATGATTTAAAACCTATGTCATTTCTAGACAATACTACATGTGACTAAAACTAAATAGAGAATGGTAGAATGAATGATTGATTGATAAATAATTGGATTATTCCCACTTTAAAACACCAGAATTTGAGCCCAGCTTTTAGGTCGGTTAGTGTTGCTCATCCCTTAGTTTTCTGTGCGATGTTTTTTTTTTAAATTTTAGAATGCAATGACTAATTTGTGACAAAAATTAGTACAGTAGGTTAAAGTAACTAGAGGCTCTCAAGAGCCTGTGTTGCTCACCTGTATCTACTTACTGTTGTTTTGGAAATCATGTAAAATAAGGTTAAAATCATAATTAATAGTATTAGATACCCTATAAATAATTATTGAGGCCAAGTTTGGTTTAATATGGCCCAGTAGTTAAATTAAAAGCAGGTCATCCCATTGTAGTCCTACAATAGTTACTGAAGACCCCTTATCATTGTTTAAATAAGTTTTCAAGTTGTGACCATTTGAAATTGTTTTTTTTACAATTTTCCCTTAGACTTCTATAGTAAACCCCTATTTTCAATTTTTAGCCATGGCGGCCATGTTGGTTGGATGACACGGTCATCGGATATATTTTTCAATCAAGATACCCTATTGCAAATTGTGGCCAAGTTTAATTCTATTTGGCCCAGTAGATTAAGGGGAGAAGATTTTTGTAAAAGATTACAAAAATTTACGAAAAATTGACTATAAAGGGCAATAATTCCTTAATGGGTCAATTGACAATTTTGATCACTTGACTTATTTGTAGATCGTACTTTGCTGAACATTATTGCTGTTTACAGTTTATCTCTATCTATAATAATATTTAAGATAATAACCAAAAACTGCAAAATTTCCTTAAAATTACCAATTCAGGGGCAGCAACCCAACAACGGGTTGTCTGATTCCATTGGGCCAGGTGAGCTAAAAAGTAGCAATTTTGCTACGTTCATTTAAAGATTTAAAGAATTCAAAGCTTAAACTGTATAAATAAATGAACAACTGTATGACCATGAGGTGTTTAAATCCTAGACCCTCAGAGGCCCTTGTGGGAGTCACTATCCTAGATTTGGTAAAAATTAAAAAACTAATGAATTATCTCCCTGTCCATGTGTTTAGGTAGATCAGATAGATGCATGCAGCAAACACTACTTTCTGCAACTTGTGTAATGTTTTCCTTGAAACATATACAGTCGACTCTCGTTATCTCGAAGTCAGCCGGACCAGAGAAATATTTCGAGATACACGTAGTTCGACTCAAACGAACTGAAAATCTGTGACCATTATAAATAAATAACCTGACATGGACATGTTTTGGATTAAAAGAATATTCACTTCACAGACTGGGAGAACACTTTATAAGTTTCATCCCTTTTGTATATTAAAGTAAATAAAAATATGTTTAACTTCACTTCACAGAACTATGCTGTGTGAACCCACAAAATACAGGTCGAGACGAGTTTGAAATTTAGCTAACTAGCCAATGACTTAAGGGGTTACATTGCACTTTGTTCAATCCATACCCCAAAAATATATGTAATAATTCATCACCACTGATGACTACACTTAAGGAACAAACAGTTCATCAGCAATGACATTAAGCTGAAGAAAAAAATATTGATTTCAAATCTAGTGAGAAAAAAATCAACCAGGACAAAACTCACGACATGATCTACAACAGGTCTGGATACTAAAAATCAGGTCAATGTCTTTAAAAAACTTGAAGACTTTTGGGAAAGGGAATTAGGACAGTCAATACAGCAAAGGGAGAGTACAGTCCCCTCAGCTTTGCTAGTTTTTCCTGCAGCTTTGTCAGTAAAGACAGCTTGTAATCAGTCTATGTATTTTTGAACAAATTATTCTTATGCAGACAGCATTCAGCTAAAATGATCATTCTTGGACTTATTCAGACTGATTTTTAATATAGAATTGAATAAAATAAAAAATAACATCTGTCATTTCTTTTCAATCAAAGCTATTGTTTTTGGGCCAAAACTCTGAACTTGAGATAAAATTAAGAATGGAAATGGGGAATGTGTCAAAGAGACAACAACCCGACCATAGAACAGACAACAGCAGAAGGTCACCAACAGGTCTTCAATGCAGCGAGAAATTCCATATTCCCTTTTATATAATTAAATCAGTAAAATAAGTTATAAGTGAAAATCAATAATATATATTTAAATAAAAGAAGAATGTGTCCATATGACACAGATGCCCCTGCTTGTAAATATGTGGCAAATTTAGCAATTTTTCCATTTATAAAGGGACATAACTCTAGTACAACGAAAGTGACGCCACCCAAATTCAAACTTGATCTGTGTTTGGTGGTATTAGGCATTGTGTATCAGTTTCATAACATTTGGTTGAGGCAAACTAAAGTTAGAGAACGGAAACTAATTTTGGAAGATATGGACGGACGTACAGACAGACAAGGGTAAAACTTAATGCCCCTCTGCCGCAACAGGGGCATAGGGCATGAAAATAAAAATATATAATGTGAATCTTCCATGAAGGTGTGTGCCACCTGTCATCTCAAATGATATCAGCAATTATGTCCATGTTTTAATATTGCACACCCCAAAAATCACTTGCACAAAATTTAAAACACCATATCCTGTAGAGGAATCTGTTAAAGTTTAGTGGAATTCTGTCAATTTATTTCAAGGGGTTAAAAACTAATAAAATGTGACATCAACAAGGACAAAAGAAGTGATCTCTGCTATGAAAATTACAGAAAAACTGCATGGACAAACACTCAATAAATTTCTCCTTTCTTGGAAACCATTAACCTCATAATAACACTTAGCCTCAGTTTATAAGGTTCAGTCAAAGTTGCAGATGTATCACAGGAAACAATACATGCAGAGATATGGGACTCTTTACAGATGACAAAACATACCCATATAGTCAAGAAAAAAATAAAATGACTAGAACTAGCATATAACAATTAAATAAAGCAGGTGCAAACTTCTAACGGACAGAATTCAAAACCATAAAGTCTCACTTATCAGTTATTCTGTATAATTTCTTCATATAAGATGTCAAAATCAAGTGACATTAAATATAAAATAAATGAAGATTAAACTCTAAGCACATTACTTTGATAACAATTTTACAGCACCTATACCTATTGGCTATTACTACCAAAACATATCTTTGATCTATGTGAACATAAATCATACAAGTTTTTACATAACTATATATGTACTACATGTAGAGAAACCTTAATCAATAATCTAAATATCCTTCCAGGAAACTATGTTTTAGATGCATAACTATTAACTAACAGTAAAACTAAACTTCAAACGAACAATATATCTCAATTTTCAACATTTTAATATGAGGTTAACCAGATTTCATGTACCTTTATAAAATTATTGTTACAGGCACAGACCATCATCATCAAAACCTATGTCATCATTATTCATAGCCAATGAATTGTTCTCTATAAATGCTTACTGTAATATATTGTTATATTTTCATATTGTATTATCATGATTATGGAGAAGTATAAATATGTTTTACATATTACATGTGATTAATTCATTTTTCTTAAAGTGGTCAGGTAAAATATGTTTGCACAAAACTGGTTATATATACAAAATCAATATCATATCCCTGTAAAAATTTATAGCTTGGATTTCCTATAAAATACTCTCTATCAAAGACAAAGGATGTGAAAATGAAAATCTACAGCCTTACAGCTTTAACAAAATTGCTAGCTACAACATTATGCATATCAAAGACAATTTGGAACCAAATTTCCTTAAATTGATTTTTATGATATTTTCCATCAGACTGAGTACCAGGATTTATTATGAGATGGGTTGAAAGAATCAAAGTGCTTGTTAGCACTGAAGGGTAAAGTTTGCTTTAATTTATCAGTGGGAGGTCAAATTAAACATTGCATTGTATAAAGCATTGGTTGTAGTTGATTTAACAATTATGGACAAAGGAAAATAACTCCAATTATAAAGATTACTTTAACAATGATTAGAACAAATATTAGAGAATGATTGAAATTCAAATTAACAGTTTGGAAAGCCAAAATAAAACCCAAAAAAAACCAAAAGGCCTTAGCCGAACTGTCAAACTAAGGTCAAATTTGCTTGAGGGAGTTGAGACCTTAGCTTTGGCACAACTGAATAATTTTAATGAACTTAATATTTACAGATAAAATATATCATTGAATTATGCCATTGCAGAAGAACTGGATACATGGTGGATTGTACCCTATGGGTGATAGTCTACCAGAAGCAGTACTAACATAGGGGTGGTAAAAAACAAGGAGGTAGGATATAGCCATTTTTTAACCACCTAGGATTTGAAAATTATAAGTATCAAAAATCTTTAAAATAGAATTCTTCAGATGTTCACCAGACATTAGTCATATGTCAGGATGTCAAACTTCTATCATTTAATGAAAAACTGCTTAAATGCCCTTATTCTGAAAATCTTGTCATCGATATTAAGCCTTACCAAAGAAGATATTTTTCTTCATGATATCTTATACAAATTTGTTGATTTAGGTTAAATATCTTTACAGGAAAGGTTGTGGCTTATATTAAATTTTCCCAAACCTATGACTATTCAATAATATTGTCCTTTTTAGGCATAATAGGTATATTTCAATATGTTTATGAGGCCAAATTGACAGTTCCTATTCTATATTATAAAAAAAAAAGTTATTTGAAATAGATTGAAGAATTTCACTACTATTGTAATTTCAAAGGCTATATAATGGCTCTTATCATATATACGTTGTACTTATGTAAAAATTTCATTATTGAAATATATTTGTATCAAAGTAGGCAAATATTGTTAAAACTTTGCTAAATTTCACATTACTTGAGGTGCATATGACCTGACCAAATGTAATGCAAATGTTTATTGAGACATCAATAATTAGGATTTATTTTCATAAAATAGGTACCATCTGCATTTTACTGAGAAATCCATTAGTTTCAGACTGAGAGTCCAGAAAAAAAAATCAATAATGGAAAATGGACAGGTTAAAAATGTGAGCAATTATTCTGTTAAGATGCATGGATAAAAGTCACTGAACGGTATTATTGTGAAGAGCTGAGCTTTAACCATGCAAGAATCTAGCACAATAATGTTCAAAAAAATAAAAAAATAATAATTAAAGCATTGTCTACTAGAAACCAAAAAAACTTACAATACAATAATCAAGCTGAAACAAAGTATTAAAATAATTTTTCTAAATTTATTTTACACAAAAAAAGCTGATAATTAATTGAAGGAGAATCAAGTTCTTGTATCATATTTTTTCAAAACCCTGTAATTATTTATTTCCATACACACATAAAAATTGAAATTTTCTACAGTTTAAAAGAAAAAACATGGCTCCTTAGTAGAAAAAAATCAACTATCTTAACATATCAAAACATAAAAAAAGAAGAAGTGTTATTTGCTTGTTCATTTCTACTCCATCTTGGTATACATGTAGATATAACATAGAGCTCTTCTACAATAGCTTGTTAACAAAACTTTGACTTGTTTGCTTTCAAAATTTGTTAGAAGGTTGACTGCATTGCACAGAAAATTAAAATATTAATCCAGTTATTCTTTTACATTTCAGACATGATTTGTCATCTGCCACTGTCAAAGCAAAATTGCACACCTACAACTTTTAAAGTAAAATGAGCATTAACGTCTGTTAGTTTCATTACAACTGTATTTGCATGGGATAGACTTTAACATTCTTGTTGTTTATTCTGTACCAAAAATGTGGTGAACATGTTTCATTTTAAAGCTTTTGGCACACTAATTATGGTACAAGAACTATTCTTTTTTTTTAAAGTTTTATCACCAATAACCTCAAACTTAATTTTTTTATATAAATTCTCTATGTGCTCAGAAATTGATTCTCCTTGCATTCAACAAAACAGCAAGAAACTCACCTTCTCCATAACCCAAGCTTTTATTGACTGGGGAGAGAAGCTGGAAGGAATTTAAACACCCTCTTAGATTATCATGCAACTTAAATATTCAGAGAAAATCATGATGTATATGTATAATAAATCAAGAAAACTCTTAAAATGTTCACTAATGAACAGGAAAGACAAAGCAACTTCTCTAATAAAGATACAGAAAAGAAATTAACTTCAACAGGAATCTAAAAGCCAGTGATGAGAAATCCTTACCAATTTATAGTTCTATCATATTTATAAACTCAAATCAAAATACTTAGGAACTATTAATATAAATAAACAAAATATAAAAAGTCTCACTCTGATCAAATCTGAGGAGAGTATGTATGTTTATGTTTATTATATATACATTTATTCTGCTACATAATTTTGTCTGGTGGTCTGTGAAGATCATAGAGTTGTGGATCTGTGGCCTGAATAAACTGATAACTTTATGTCCGACTAGAATTTGAGTTGCATATACTACGATTTTTAACTGGACCCTACTTAGCATGCCGTTCCATGACTTCTTCAACAAATTTTTTTCTTGTTTAATTTGACTTCACAGAAAGCTCTGGTCTAGGCTGCTGTTGGTTACAATTTAATTTGTGGTTAAATCTTATGTAAAACCCAATGGATACATCTATCAGATGTTTTAAACAACCTTGTTTAGACGGTTTGATATTCAATAGTTGCCTTATCTTGTTAAAAGAACAAACATGGGACTTCCTATCATTGATGAGCTTCTACAAAAAACACTGCCACTGTTCAGTCCTTTCCTGGATCCATGTTATTATTAAAGCTAAAGTTCTACAGCTACATCAAATAACAGAAGTGCACACACAGAAATATCTGGACTGTTTTACTTATCGTGATTGATTTTATATCGAAAGTCTTTAAGATAAAGGGTCTACTACAAATATCACATAAACTTAACATTATCAATGATCCACGAAGATAAGATCATGGTAAGACGACAACTGCCAGAGGGACATGTACACCTTACAATCATTCCATGGTTATAGAAACAAAACTAACTTGAAAATTAAAATTGACCAATGAACCATGAGAATGAGGTCAAAGGAACCTTGCTAGATAGACATGTACACTATGCAGTCATTCCATACACCAAATGAATATAAAAATGAGATGTGGTATGATTGCCAATGAGACAACTATCCACCAAAGTACAAATGAAGTGGATGTAAGCAACCTAACAGCCTAATTTATAACAAAACGATTTACAAAATACAAATATGACAGACATGAACCAACGACAACCACTGAACTACAAGCTCCTGACTTTGGAAAGGCACATAAAAAATGTGGCGGGGTTAAACATGTTTGTGAGGGCTCAATCCTCCCTTAACCTGGGACAGTGGTGTTACAGCACACCATAAGAACAAACTATAAATCAGATGAAAAGTGCTAAACTCATCAGATCGATACAAAGCAGAAAAACATCTGACAAAAACACAGACCAGACGTGGCAGGGTATTTATACATCCCTAACAACAAAAAAGACACAAAGTACAGATCTGAGAGTACTCACAGTTACTGACAGCTAGTTCAAAGACAATAACAACTAATAAAAAAAAACAAGAATGTGTCCAAAGTACACAGATGCCCCACTCCAATACATTTTTCTATGTTCAGTGGACCATGAAATTGGGGTCAAAACTCTAATTTGGTATTAAAATTAGAAAGATCATATCACAGGGAACATGTGTACTAAGTTTCAAGTTGATTGGACTTCAACTTCATCAAAAACTACCTTGACTAAAAACTTTTAACCTGAAGGGGGAAAGACTGACGGACGAACGAACAGATGCACAGACCGAAAAACATAATGCCCCTAGGTGGGGCATAATGATGTATCTTAAGACAAAATATCAATCAGTACACATCCAACATCCAATGGAAGGAGGTTGACCTACTACAGGGTACTTATTGGATCCAAGAAATAGACCTATCCGTGAAAATCTATCATTAACAATGAACTATGAAATGAGGTCAGAAACATTGGGCATATGACAGACAAAAACTTCGTAAAATAAGGCATCTATATACAAGGTATGAAGCATCTAGATATTCTACCTTCTGAAGTATAAAGCTTTATACAAATAGTTTACACAGCAACCCCTGATTAGAAGACCTTGACGAGACAAAAAACCCACTGTACCCAGAGATAAAGGTATCAAAGCAAAAGGGGTGCATAAGAAGATGATCGTTTCATTAGACCATAACACATTCAATAGAGAAGTTTTTAAAGACATCTAATAGTTGTAAATGCATATTAAACTGAAATACATCTCATTCTTACTTCATTACACAATGCACATAAAATAAGAAGTGAGAACGTTAAAAAAATCAAGTTTAAAATATAAAATTAACATCACATATATGTTTCAAATGTACAACAATGCCTTACATGTTAGATATTTATATACTGTCAACTGAATAACAACAGACAGTAAAATCAAAACATAGGGTTTGTTCAACTGTATTACAGTTATTTAAAATAAATAATATTCATAAAAAGAAGATCAAATAATATATTACATTCATAGAAAATAAGGAGAAACATTGCAAGACATTTCTTAGGCTATGCTTGATCCTGTATCATAGATGTATTCAAAGGGGACAACTTCAAAACTAAACATCAATTACTTGGCATTACTTTAACCAGTTAAATATAGTTTGAGGAATATTTTTTTTTACCTCTTGACTTTAAGATGTTGTTAACTTTGAATTTGTTTCAATCTATAGTTTTCAGGTGATTTTCCAAGACCATTTAAAATAAAATGCTCCGCTGGGGCGCAGCTTGATACGACCGCAGAGGTCAAACCCTGAACAGTTGGGGCAAGTATGGACACAACATTCAAGCTTGATACAGCACTGAATTTGGATTGTAATTAAATATTTGACACAGCATAGGTTTCTGACACAGAATGAAAGTGGTCTCAGAACTTATAATTTTTTAATTTACCTATTCATACATGTGATGGACTGTGAAACTCAGATCAGGAGATTGGGAAATTTTGGTCAGGAGATTAGGACTCAGATCAGGAGGTTTTTAATCGACATAAATTTTGTCGTAAATGTAACCGTGTGCTGTAAAAATGGTCTTTTAAAGTGTGTTTTCTTCAACTTTCCATCCAATTTATTATGTTTATAGTACCCTTGTACTTATAAAGTTTCTCCATCTTTATATTTTACATGTTCAATCTAACATTTTTTTTTTTCAGTATGTTCTTTAAATTTTTTACTTCATATTCTATAAAACATTTATTGCAACCAGAACATTTGTTTAACTATCTGCAAATAGCTTTTGTTTGCATACTCAGAAAATCATTCTAACTGTAAAACAAGGGTCATAGTTATTATATAAATTTCAATTTAAGCCTTGAAAGGAAGTATAGAATCCTCAAATAATTTTCAAATTATTATTTTTTTATTTGTCCTAAGACATTTAAAATCATTTATTTACCATCCTTTTATGATTATTTGTTCAATTTATATTTTATTTATATTCTTTTAAAAATTTTCATTATTAAAAGGAAAGTAACTTAAAACAGGATAAATCAAGGGAAGTAACCCAATAAATACACAGTTTTTGTTACACAACGGCAGTTAGCCTGAGGTAAAAAATCATTGATTACCAGTATGTTTGACACCCAAGCTGACAAGTGAAGCCATATAATTATGCATGTTAATTGATTTACAGGTAAAATATAACTTCAGGTAATGTGAGTTACACCAGATGCCTGAGATGATATGTTGGGCAGAAATTTTTCATTCATGAAAAATTTCATACACGGGATTATAATTTTCCTCTTCAACCGGAGGTCGGGAGGAGACTCCTGAAAACAGGATTATTGTACTCCTGTCGGGAGGTTCACATGTATGCTATTCAAACCATATCATTATTATTTGCTTTTATATATAAATCAGAAATAACCAATTTAAAATGGAAAATTTTAAAGAAAAAAAAGGAAAAAAAAATCCCCCCCCAAATTTTTGAACCCCCTTATGATTCATCGCCCCCACACTCAATCCCAGCTTTCCCTTTGTGGTATGGTACCTTGCAGTACAATTTTAGAGAGATCCATTCACTTGAACACAAGTTATTGTCTGGAAACTAGAAAAATGCTTGTTTTTTTGTCCCTTTTTGGCCCCTAATTCCTAAACGTTTAGGGCAATTACCCCCAAACTCCAACCCAGCTTTCCCTTTGTGATATGGAACCTTGCAGTACAATTTCATAAAGATCCATACACTTACAAACAAGTTATTGTCCTGAAACTAGAAAAATGCTTGTTTTTTGCCCCTTTTTGGCCCCTAATTCCCAAAATTTGGAGGAAATTACCCCCAAAAATCAATCCCAGTATTCCCTTTGTGATATGGAACCTTGTGATACAATGTCAGAGAGATCCATACACTTACACACAAGTTATTGTCATGAAACTAGAAAAATGCTTGTTTTTTTGCCCCTTTTTGGCCCCTAATTCCTAAAATTTGGAGGCAATTACCCCCAAAATCAATCCCAGCATTCCCTTTGTGATATGGAACCTTGTGGTACAATGTCAGAGAGATCCATATACTTACACACAAGTTATGTCTGGAAGTTACAAAAATGCTTATTTTTGGCCCCTAATTCCTTAACTGTTAGTACCATAACCCCCAAAATCAATCCCCACCTTCCTTTTGTGGTATTGAACCTTATGGTAAAATTTCATTGAGATCCATTCACTTAAACTAAAGTTAGAGTGCGAAAACTAATGTGTATTCGGACGACGACGACGACGACGACGACGCCGCCAACGTCATACCAATATACGACCACAAAAATTTTTTTGCGGTCGTATAAAAATAGTTATAAAAGAAAAATCAGCTCAACATTTTCATGCACATAATTTTTAAAATGTATTTTTTTTACAATTATGCAATTGGAATTTATGCTTTATTCTAATATTTAAAAGTTAAAAGTATAAAACAATGACATCCTAACAATTACAAACTCTTAATAAATATTCCTAAATATTATATTGAATTAAATGCTCTGCAGGGTGCAGGTTGATATGACCATTGAAGTCAAACCCTGAACAGTTGGGGCAAGTATGGACACAACATGCAAGCTTGATACAGCTCTAAGAACTTAACAATTTGAAATTGGACGTTAACCTTTTATGGTCTAATATCCAAAATATATACATGGTAAGATTCAGGATATTTAAGAACCCCAAGAATTCAATTTTTGATGAAGTGAAACAAAGTTTAATTTTGGACCCTTTGGACCTCAATGTGGAACAATTTGATCACTGGGCCCAAAATCCAAAATTTAATCCACGGTTAGATTCAGAATACCAAAGAACCCCATATAATCAATTTTTGTTGAAATCAAACAAAGTTTAATTTTGGACCCAGATTTTGACAAACAGAATTCACATTTTGTTAAAATCAAACCAATTTTAATTTTGGTCCCTTTGGACCTTAATGTGGACCAATTTGAAAACTGTGCCCAAGATTAAAAATCTAAATACACAGTTAGATTCAGCATATCAAAGAACCCTAAGAATTCTTTTTATGAAATCAGAAATAGTTTATTTTAGACCATTTGGACCTCAATGTGGACAAATTTAAAAATGGGGCCCCAGAATCTAAAAGCTAAATACACGATTAGATTCAGCATATCAAAGAACTCCCTATATTCATTTTTTGTTGAAACCAAACAAAGTTTAATTTTTGGACCCTTTGGACCTCAATGTGGACCAATTTAAAAATGGAGGTCCAAAATCCAAATCTAAATACACAATCAGATTCATCATATTAAAAAAACTCCAGGAATTCAAGACTTTGAATTAAACCCCATTGAAATTGGTCAAGAAATGAGCAATTTATACAAAGTATTAGAAAACCATTGTTTAAGGCCCTTATATATTTTCCTAAACAGTTAGAGTCATAATCCCCAAAACCAATCCCAACCTTCCTTTTTTGGTATGGAACCTTGTGGTACAATTTCATAGAGATCCATAGACTTATACTCAAGTTATTGTCCAGAAAAAAGAAAATCATTGTTTTTTGGCCCCTAATTCCTAAACAGTTTGGACCATAACCCCCAAAATCTATTCCAACCTTCCTTATGTGGTATGGAACAATTTCATATAAATCCAAACACTTATACTCAAGTTATTGTCTGAAAACCAAATGTTTTTGGACGATGAAGACGACAGGGTATACCATTATATGTCCAATAAATATTCCAATATATTTCTGTGCATCTTCCCCTTTTGCTGTGCTTTGATTCATAACACATTTTTATAAACTATTGTAAATCAATTTAAACAAGTGAATTTCATAGGTTTTGTTCATAAATACCTTAGAAACTGTATTCAACAAATCATTTAACACAAGAGTGCACATGCTGAAATGTCTCACCTACTATACTGACCATTGATTTTATGATGATAGTCCTACATATAAAGTTTTACTACAAGTATCACATTAACATTTATGATCCAAAAAAATGAGGTCAAGGTCAGATAAACCAAGCCAGAAATACATGTACACCTTTAATACAATCATTCCATACACAGAATATAGATGACCTATTGCTTATAGTATAAAAGAAACAAACCAAACCATGGAAAATTCTATACTGGCCAATGAACCATGAAAATGAAGTCAAGGTCAGATGAACCCTGCCAGACAGACATGTACACCTTGAAATCATTCCATGCATCAAATATAGTTGACCTATTGCTTTAAGTATCTGAGAAACAAAGTTAACCAGGAAAACTGAACATTGACCAATCAACCATGAAAATGAGGTGAAGGTCAGATGATACCTGCAAGACAGACATATACACCTTACAATCATTCCATACACCAAATATAGTTGACCTATTGCTTAAAGTTTAAGACCAAAACACAAAAACTTAACATAAGCAATGAACCATGAAAATGAGGTCAAGGTGAAATAAAACCTGCCAGACTGACACATACATCGTAAAATATTCCCATACACCAAATATAGTTGACCTTTTGCATACAGTATTAGAAAAACAGACCAAAATACAATAAATTTAACATTGAGCAATGAACCGTGAAAATAAGGTCAAGGTCAAATAAAACCTGCCAGTTGGACATGTACACCTTACAATCATTACATACACCAAGTATAGACCTATTGCTTATAGTATCTGAGATATGGACTTGACCACGAAAACTTAACCTTGTTCTCTGATCCATGAAATGAGGTCGAAGTCAAGTGAAAACTGTCTGACAGGCATGAGGACCTTGCAAGGTATGCACATAAAAAAATATAGTTATCCTCTTACTCATAATAACATGAATAAGAGGGAAATTAACATAACAAAAAATCTGAATTTTTTTTTCAAGTAGTCACTGAACCATGAAAATGAGGTCAAGGACAATGAACATATGACAGGAGGAAACTTCATATCATAAGGCATCTATATATATTGTATGAAGCATCCAGGTCTTCTACCTTCTGAAATATTAAGCTTTTAAGAAGTTAGTTAACACTGCCGCCGGATCACTATCCCTATGTCGAGCTTTCTGCGACAATAGTTGCAGGCTCGACAAAAACTAAGGAATAAAATAAAGTCCAAAATCAAACTCATCCCTGGAGCATTAAATGATAGATATTGTCATGCAAAAATTTGAGAAATATATAAAATTTCACACATGTAGATGTTTAAAAAAGTGAAATATCACAGACACAGTATATTATTATGGGTATCACTAAAATTAACTTAACCAAAGTCACCCAAACAAAAAAATGATTTTATAGTAAATATGAACTGTTTATTAGTGTTTATTCCATGGTCAATCATTGAAATACCAAATATGGTTTTTGAGATGTGATATAATGTAAATTTAACCGAAGGAGACAAATAAGAATAACAGTATAATTTTATGCTCTTCCTCATTTTTGGACAAGCATAAAAAGCACAATTCAAATTATCTGTAATTCTTTTAAAGATTTTCTTTTCTGATTAGAAATGTACTTCAGGATGATAATACAGTTGACTCTCAGTATCTCAAAGTCAGCCTGACCAGAGCAATATTTCCAACCTGTAGTTCTACTCAACCGAAAACCGGAAGTTTGAAAGACCTAGGGACACAACTTTTGGTCAGCTTGGTAAAGCTAAAATAAATCGGGATGACAATGGGTAGGGGGGGACGATATTCTGGTTTCAGATCGATGAATCTGTATGTTATGGTCTTTTATTATTATAATAAAATTTTATGTTTTCGTCTCTTATTTATTTCTTTGTACTGTTACAATTTTTTCCTGTGTTTTTTAGCCGGAACAGTAATTTCCAATGGATCGTTATTTTAAGTAGACAAAATTGTTCATTCTCGTATATAAGAGATTTTAGAAGACCACGAGAAAACTTCGACTCATCCGAAATTTCGAGTCAACCGAGTTTGAGGCAGCGAGAGTTAACTGTAATTAAGAAGATACTAACATCTATGATACCTAATTCTCAAATTAATGGCTTTAACATAATAAGCCTTTCATAACTTCTGATATAATAAGAACCAAAAGTATCTTGATGATAAGCAAACATAAAAAAACTAATTAAACCCCCATGCTTTACGACATGCCTAACTTACCTGGGTAGTTTAACTGGGTCAATGTCATATTCCACAAGGATTTTTTCCCTCCTGATTTTATTGAAAGCCCAAAGAAAAAGTTAAAAGTCACATATTTCTTATTAGTAAAGTGATATTTGAAGAAGACTTGCAGCTCTAGAATTTTAAATCCTAAGATCACAACTGAAGTTTTCATTTTTCCAGATGTAAGTTAGGTCTTAGCACAAATATATGATCTAACATAATTCTTGCTAACATGTCTTTATACATCAACACAACAGATATCTGAATGTCAGACATACACATATCCTATTTATGTTGCTCTTGAAATATTTTTTTTAAAAATTTTATAATGAATTGATTGCTGACAGCAAATAAATTTCAATTAAAAAAAAAAAAAATTTTGGCAATAGCCTTATTTTTTTGGCATGAAAACAAAATGTCTAATAAAAAAAAAAACAAATTTCAATGTGTAAAAGTAGAAGTTTTAATATACAGATACAGATATAGAGACACAAAAACAAAAAACAAAAACAGGGCACAATACTTTCATGCAAGTACTTTTTAACTACATGGAATCCTAACATTCTTTATGCAGGTAGGAATACAAAAGGAATTTGTCTTAGTGATATGACACTTCTTTGGTCATGTTGGTATTGCTCATTTCTGCTATATAAAACATCCATATTCTTTAGCAAAATTTTTGTTTAGTACATTTCTAGTTTTGTTGATTTACATGCATAAATCAGCAAAATCAGTGTGTATTCAAAAAAAAAAAATTCATTTAAGTATGTTTCAGATTATCAATATAGGATGTGTTTTAAAATGAAATAAATGGGGAATGTGTCCATGGGACACAGATGATGCCCCAGCTTGCATACAACGTTATAAAGGGACATAACTCAAAAGAACGATAAAAGTAACGCTACCCAAATTCATACTTGATCTGAGTTTTGTGATAATAAGCATTGCGTATAAGTTTCATAACATTTGGTTGAGACAAGCTTAAGTTAGAGAAAGGAAACAAAAAATTCAGCAATTTTTCAAACTGAAAAGGGACAGAACTCTAGAACAATAAAAGTGAAGCCACCAAAATTCAAACTTGATCTGTGTTTTGTGGTAATAAGCATTGTGTATATGTTTCATAACATTTGGTTGAGGCAAATTAAAGTTATAGAACGGAAACCAATTTCGGGATGTACGGATGAACGTATAGAGGGACAAGGGTAAATCTTAATGCCCCTCTGCTACGGTGGGGGCGTAGATATATGCATTACTGCATTTACAAAAGGTAGAGCATATATAGTTCAAAGAGACATCTAAAGTGTATATTGATCATCATAAAATTTGTGGTTGGACAAAACCCATGATAAGTGATATACCCAAGTCAAAATATGGAATATAGATAATAATCAAGATGCATAGCCTAACCAATCCTGAACATTGTGTGTCAGACTTACCGTTGACTGTTGGAAGATGGTTGTTTACTGTGCCATCAGAAGTTTGATAACTTATCATATCATGCTTGGTAACAGGAAGGTTGCCATTAGAAACAACTACTGGATCCCCAGCTGTATTTGTTCCAATATTACTAGAGTTCTACAAATAAATAGAATGTCATGTCATACATCCATCATCTACCATACTCACATTTTTTTAACTCATTTGTTTTACACATATCTAACTAAGCAATACATTACTGTTTCCTTTTTTATTGAGCAATTATCTATTGTTTAGTTTTCTAACAATATAAAAATGACAACATTATCCCTCATATTAAATGCTTTTATGTCAGTTGTAAACAAATTTATACAAATAAAGATAAAATGTTTACACAGAGATGTCTTGCCTTTATGTAAATATGATAGTATAATGCATATATTAAAATTGAAATGGTAATATGCTAACATGCAAACTATGCAAAACATTCAATGTCAATGAACCATGACTGAAGGTCCATCGTCAAATAATCCCTGGACATGAGAACTGCCAATGCTAATACAAGTGCATACCTAATAGCATTGACTTATCCTATATAAGTGTTTCCCTTTGAACTGACTTTAGATTGACTGACCTAAACACAATCTTTAACATGTCAACTTTGCAAAAGTTTCAAAGTTAATGAACCATGATGCAGGGAGAAGTGGCCACATAATCTCCATGGTAATGAAATTTGCAAATGCTAATACAACTGATTGATTTTTAGGTGCTTAATGCCACTTTCAGCACAATTTGCTATATCGTGACGCCGGTTTTATATTGTTGGAGGAAGCTGGAGTCCCCAGCTATACTACTGCATACCATATATCATTGAACTAATACTAATGACTCTCCTTCAACTGACCTAATTACAAACTTATACATTATTGACTCTGCCGCTGCCAGAAATTGCATGCCTAAAATCATTTTTAAGAACAACTCCAATAAGGGGTCATTAGACGATTAAACCATGTTGACTTATTTGTAGATCTTGTCTTGCTGACCATTTTTGCCTATTTAAGTTTCTAACTATCTATCATACTTTTTTCAGAAATAAGGCAAAAATGCAAAAAATTAGTAAAAATAACCATTAAAGAGCAATAACTCCAATAAAGGGGTCATCAGTTGATTTCATCCATGTTGACTTATTTGTAGAACTTATCTTACTGATCATTTCTGCTTGATAAAGTTTCTCTTTATCTAATATAACTTTCAAGATAATAGGCAAAAATTTAAAAAGTTGGTAACATTCGTCATTTAAGGGCAATAACTCCTATAAAAAGTTTTCTGACAAGTTTGGAAGTAAATGGACACTAGGTAGATTTCATTCCAAACATTTTTGCCCTTGTCAGATTTTCTCTATATATAGTGGTTTACAAGATTGACAATACAATGCATTTTACCCCTATGTTCTATTTTTAGCCATGTCAGCCATCTTGGTTGGTAGGCGCGTTCATCGGACACATTTTTTAAACTAGATACCCTAATGATGATTGTTGCCAAGTTTTGTTAAATTTGGATCAGTAGTTTCAGAGAAAAAGATTTTTGTAAAAGTTAACGATGACGGACGTCAAGTGATAAAAATGCTCAATTGGTCCTTTGGGCCAGGTGAGCTAAAAAGTGTGAAGATTTTCGTAATTTATGATTTTTTTTCAGTAATCATATTTTTTTTCATTAAATTTCATAACAATCATACTAACAACTAGGAACACAGTGACAATTAATTGAATTCCTTTATTAGTTATAACTACGATTCAAAGTTGATGAACAAGTGAAGAACACCGACCTTCACGCTGAAAAAAGGCATAATGTTCCAATTTCATTGTCCATGTTTTCTTTCCTTACTGTAGAAATTCAAGTATTCCATCAGATAAATTAAAAATAAAGACTTGCTGGGTTTAATTATAAGGAATCAAACACTGAGAAATAAATAATTAGACAAACTTTATTTTTTCTTTTCCAATGTTCTGCCAATTCAGAAGGGAGGAGATATTTTTACACCATAATTGAATTTTAACCAATGAACTACCAAGATTGAACAAACCACATGATTATGAACCAGTCCGGGAGAGTATAAATCAGTAAGAGAATATGTTAACATTACTATAATCATCTTATTGCATACATTTAAAGAATTCAGTCAAATAGTCAAAGATGTTACTTTTTAACAAAATCTGCCTGTTTAAGAAATAATATGATTCATTATTGTCTGAATGTTGCAATTTATCTGTGAAATATATGTTTAATCAGAATTAAATTATAGAAATTGGTAACCCTTATCTTATGCTATTGTTACACAATTATAACCAAAAATGAAGCGTCACAATGATCAATATGATATCTAAACAGGAAACTGTTCCTTGACCAGTAATGAAAGAAAATCTGTAACACATAGACTGTTAATCCTAACACTGTAATTTTAATCCAAAATTCAAAACAATTACGGAAAAATCATAATGGTTGGCACCTGTGCATTAAGTTTATATTACTGTAAACGGGAAATTTTCTCAGTAGTTTTATTTTTCGAAACACGAAAATGAAATTTCAGCATAAAATTTCCAAGGAAAACTGCTTCAAAGAATGAAGACCATCCATGAAAGTATACAAATAGGATTATGTACAGGGCCAATTTATAACAACAATTTTTCAGAAGCAGATTATATCACACATTACAATTCAATTCTAAATGAAAGGCAGGTTTAGAAATTTAATTTTTAACTCATGACAGTAAAATTAAAATAAAATATATTTTAAGCAAGAGGAAACTATTGATATTGTTATATAAAAAACACTCATGACAGTAAAGTAAATGACACCTTCAATCATTTTTAAATGATTACAACATTGTATTTGCTACACTGATTAATATGATCAAAAGATTGATTAATTAGCTGCAATCCTCACAGTTTCTTATGTGCTCATAGTAAACCTATTCTTTATGTCCATTGTGTATGTGTTTTTAAAAGCAAGCATAAATGTAGTGGTTTAACCATGCTTATCATAAGTCAATTAACTTGAAATCTACATGTACATGTACATTAATGAACCAACAAAAACTAAACAAAAAGGTTTTTTGGTGGATTTTCAGCACTTGCTTTACGATACATGTACTTTCTGTACTGTTTTAAAATCATTCACTTAAATTTGTGCAGGACTCCTATGAATAGCAAATTCAAGATGGCATGAATTTGGTATCAGTAAGGAAATCGTGAAATAAAGACAGTGCGAAAAAAGGTCATGTTACATGCTTATTTTGAATTAGCAGATACCTTCAGTAAATATTGCTAGTCTTGCAACATTTTTTTCCTCATGTACTGTCAAAACTGAAATAGCTTGTGATTGTTTAAATCCTTTTTCCACAACATTATAACTCATAGATTATTATTCTCTTGCTAATTAGAAATGGAGGATTGTTCTGATTGGCAGACCTAGTTAACATTTTAGTGCATATTTTTCACATTTCAGATTTACTCCATGTTTATCACTCAAGTAGCAGGATAAATGAAGCATTTAGGCAAGCTCATAACTAGTAATTACCTTATAATGAGTTGTAGATCCATAGTTTTCATGTCGGATCTTAACTGCATTTGATTCTTTACCAGAAGATGCAAGCGTTCCATCATGTATGGGACTACATTCTGGGACTACAAAACCTCGTCTATCTATCAAACTGTAAAATAAGACCATTATCAATATTTTATTATATAGTATCATTGATATAAAAATCAAATGATTCAAATCACTCATGGTAAGATTTAAAGAGCTGGCATGCATAATTTAAAAAAATATTTTATTCTTTCTTTGAGTGGTAGTGGACTAAAAAACTTGATAAATAAAAAAAATAAAACCATATACAATAAGTTTTATATTATTTTCATATACATTTGCATATCAAATATCATTGACTTAACATAAGTGGTTCATCTTAAACTTATCTAATCACAAAACTAATACATGTGAACTTAGCAAAAGTCAATAGATGATGACTGAGGGGTAAGGACCAAATATTCACCATGGAAATGAGATGTGCTAATGCTTATACAACTGCATACCAACTATCATTGACCTACCACTAATTGTTCTCCATAAGCTGACCTAATCACAAACTAATACATGTAAACTAAGCAAAAGATTCAAAGTCAATAGACCAAGACTTAAGGAGTTGGGGCCAAATAATTTCCATGGAAATGAAATGTTCCAATGCTAATTCAACTGCATACCAAATATCATTGACCTACCACTAGTGGTTAACCATAATCATAAATTCTTTGCACATACCCCTTAATAATTACATTACATGTATGTTTCATTATGATACGTTATTTTGATTGGATAACAGCAATCTCGCGTGATTCTGAAATTAACCTTCATTTCAAAATGAAATGTAACATTCATGATGACACAAGCTTCCCCATTAGTGAACAGGTAAATAAAAGTAAAACTTGAAAGAAATCTTGTTTTCATGATCCAAGCAAAAAAATGTAATTATAAGTATTGAATGCTTCTTTTAGTAATTTTATACGGTTGTAAAAGCGTTGACTGTGTGTACATTTTTAGAATGAAGCGCTTCTGCACTTCATACAAAATACTTCAGTCAACACTTTGACACCCCAATAAATTTACAAAAAGAAGCATTCAATTCTTAAATGCAGAATGATAAGAGAACAAGTTGCAAATGATAATTTAAATGTCTCTGGTTTGACATTGGGAGGATTAAATCCTTGACATCCCCTACTCAAGGAGAGCCCATAACAATGAAACCAGGGAGACTGTCAGTTTGATAGCCACTTTATCTAGAGACTTCAAAGAGAACTGTGTTGCTCACCTAGGTCTATGTGCATCTTCAACAATAGTCTCTCTCAAATATTGTAGACTAGAATAGAATTCATGACAAAAATCGCTTTTTTGTTGATCTTGTATTGCTGATCCTTTTTTCTGTTTACAGTTTCCCTCTATCTTTAGTTTTTGCCCAAAACACAAAAAAGGAAGCCCATTCATCATTTAATTCCTATAACTATAAGTAGTCATCTGATAGTTTTGATGTAAATGGATAGTAGGTAATTAAGAACATTTCTGCCCCTGTCAGACTTTCTCTATATATAGGTTTTTTTTTTCTATAATTAGCTATGCCGGCCATGTTTGTTAGCATGCAGGATCATCGGACACATTTTTAAAACTAGATACCCTTATAATGATTGTGGCTCGAAGTTTTTTTACATGTGGCCCAGTAGTTTCAAAGATTTTTGTAAAGGTAAACAGAAGATGACAGAGATGATGCCAAATGATGAGAAAAGCAGCTTAAAAGGTATGTTAACATATTTCTTTTATTTGGTCTATAAACAAAGCACAATTTTGAATTTGGTAACATATCTTTCACTTTAAATGTATACTGTTTACACACAGTAACCAGTTAATATGTAAATAATACTGATCTAGTTTACCTTGGTGGTGTTGGTCCACATAATACTACTAAGCAATTTCTCAATATAGATCCTTGACTAAATGGATTAAAATTTTCTTGGCCCCTTTTTGCTGAATAAGATCCTTTAATCTGAAGGAGAAAGCAATACATTTGAAGAAATTTCTATTAGTAAGTTCCAAGCTGAAAAAAAAAATCTTTTTCTATATCATTTACCTCTGTGGGGAAAGTTTAAACCTTATAATCTATTGAATAATCAAGTTATGTATTCCAGCCTTTATAAAATATTTTGATGTACAGTGATTTTGGCTAATGAGACACACCTAAGATTTGGATTCTTTGTGATGATAGAATCACTAGACTCCTATTGTAATGGTTAAATCAGAGTAAACTAAATATCATTGAGATGGGAGCCATCTCTGTGGGCCCCGCTGTGAATAATGTGTGGTAAAAAATTTGTATCTTTATCATTGGCTGGGGTTGTTAACTGAAACCGAAGTTTATGACCTTGACCTTTGACCTAGGAAATTGTACATAAATTATGACACACCCTCTGGTGTTGGTTTTTATACATGTCAAGTATAAACTTTGAAATCATTAACGGTTCTCAAGATATAGAGCGGACACGATCTTTACCATAGGACATTGGGTTGTCAATTAAATCCAAAGTTTTTGACCTTGACCTTTGACCTATGAAGTTGTACATACATTATGACACACCCTCTGGTGTTGGTTTATATACATGTCAAGTATAAACTTTGAAATCATAACTGTTCTCAGGATATAGAGTGGACACTGTCTTTACCATAGGACATGGGGTTGTCAATTAAAACCAAAGTTTTTGACCTTGACCTTTGACCTAGGACGTTGTACATACATTATGACACACCATCTGGTGTTTGTTAATTTACATGTCAAGTATAAACTTTGAAATCATAACGGTTCTCTAGATATAGAGCGGACACAATTCGTTACGGACGGACGGACGAACGGACAGACAGACTGATCACTATAGGGTGTCCGCCATTTGGCGGGGCCCTAATTATATGTTATTTCATGAATTGCATGTATTCTTCCCTTTTTAGTTACGTTATATATCCTTAGTAATAAATTTAGCAAAAGTGTCGCATAAGTCTACTTGGTTGAGTATTTGCAAGGTATTGTAATACAAGGCAACAATAAACATAAATTATTGAAGCAAATGCAAAATCCCACCAAGACAACTTAAATTTATTAGTTGAACAGATTTAGTTCTAATTACTTTATTTTCTGTGAGCTGCATCAGATAGAAATCAAACTTGTGCAAATGAATATCAATACATCTGTTATCCTATTTTGGGTTAAAAAATCCCTATGCAAAAGACTGTAACTGTCTGAAAATTGACTTAAAAAACCCTACAAAACAGACCAAAATTCGTCTTTCATTTCGTATTCAAATGTTCCAAAATCAATTAAAGCCTTATGTGCACTTGCATAAGATCGATTTCTATCCGATGCAACTCAGGTGTTACTGCTTTTTAGGTTCATGTCTGAACTTCCTCCATATATCAGTTTAACAAATTTTTTGGCACTTGAATATAAGAATAAGGAAGTATCAAAAATATAAATTTCAACTTAAGAGATATAACAACAAAAATCAATTAAATCTTATTTACAGTGCAAGTTATTGGTGTTTTAAGGCATGTCCTTTGATAAAATACAAACTTACATCTTCATTTGTGGTTTGATCAGAACCAACTAGATATGTGTGGAAGCCTGCTAGGCCAATAACTGACCACACAGAAAAGAAGCATACAATAGCTTCTATCACAGTGTCAGAGTTAAGGAAAACAATAATCATGCAAAAGAAATAAAACAAAATGTATCAAAAATAAAGAATAAGCATAATTTTCCAACCAACAGACAAATATCATTCAATATTCAGTCTATACAATAACACTTTAAATGTCAAGTGACATGCATGTGTATTAAGCAAACCAATGTGAAAATTAATATCAATTAGATGTGATTTTAACAGTGATAGGGCATAGGTTACCATTGACACAATGGAAAGTAACACCATGCATCAAGATATCTGATGTACTCACATCCTCATTGGTTGTCTGCTCAGATGATGCGAGATAAGTATGAAAACCAGCAAGACCAACAACAGACCACACAGCAAAGAAACATATAATACCCTCAATAACAGTACGTTTGGTTAAGGAATGTACATTTATACTGAAAAACTATAAACATTCAGCATCTTTATACACTTATTCATCCATAAATCAGTTTATAAACTATAAATTTATCCATATAACTTTTTTCTTATGTAATACATATTGTACAGCGATGAGGAAAGACACTTGTTGTTGGTAAATGACTTTAGGACTGCACTTACTGAAATGTTGCAACACTTTAATTGATTATAACTAAATAATTTGTTGAAAGTCTTTGAGATAAAGGTCTTAATACAGGCATCAAGAAAACATAACAATGAAGAAGGAAAATGTAGTCAAAAATTTGAAAGATCATATCATAGGGAACATGTGTACTAAGTTTCAAGTTGATTGGACTTCAAATTCATCAAAAACTACCTTGACCAAAAACTTTAACCTGACACAGGACAGACTGACGAACGGAAGGACGAACGAACTAATGGACAAACAAGCGGACGCACAGATCAGAAAACATAATGCCCCTACTACTATCGTAGGGGGGGGAATAAAAAAGAAATAGGAGCTACTTTGAAGCACCATATGCACCTCTCGTCAGTGGTGCTCATAACTAATATTGGCTATCCAAAAGTGTCAAATAATGAAGAGCAAATATCGAACAATAACAACAGATCTGCTATTGGAGCATAATTTCTGAAGGGATATTTGCAATATTTCAATAAATTGCTTTGCCGAGCGCAGCTGGATACGACCGCAGAGGTCCAACCCTGAACAGTTGGGGCAAAAATGGACACAATATTCATGCTTGATACAGGTCTGAATTTGGATTGAAATTAAATGTTTGACACATAATAGGTTTCTGACACAGAATAACTGTAGTCAATTGGTTTTATGATTTGAATTTATATTCAATTTTTTGCTTTTGTGCAATACACTATGCTGTTGCGAATTGCCCCGAAAAAAATTTACCCCCCCCCCAAAAAAAAAATTTCACCCCCCCTTTTTTTTTGGCAAAAATTTTTTTTATCACCCCATCCCTTTTTTTTTACAAAAAAAAAAAATTACATTTGAAGAAATTTTCTTTTTAATTTCTGAAATCTGTAATGAGAAAAAAAAATTGTTCCCCCCACAATTTCTTTTTAACCCCCACCCCCAATTTTTTTCAACCCCCTCCCTTTTTTCCAAAAAAAAAAAATCTTTCCCTCAAGATATGGTCATTATCTCAATTCAAATTTCCAATGGAGTTTGCAACCATAATTACCCATTTAAATACATGATAAAAGTCTTAAAATAGAAAATGACATACATAATCATGTCTAAAAATAGTATATCTTTATTCAGCATTTTTATCAGTAACTTCTAAAAATAAATTGACAGCTAATCACCTCAAGACAATACAAAATTTCTTTATACATAATTTTAAAGCAGTGTAAGGAAGGTAATCCAAATTTAACATTGTACTTAAAAGAGATTGTCCATTAACAAGGAAACCCTTGTTTTCCCCCTTTTTGCCCCTAATTCCTAAATGGTTTGAGCCATTATCCCCCAAAGCCAATTCTAACCATCCCTTTGTGGCATGGAAACTTGTTGTACAAATTTCAGAGAGATCAATACACCGTTCCACAAGTTATTGTCTGAAAACTAGAAAAATGCTTATTTTTGGCCCCTTTTTTGGCCCCTAATTCCTTAACTGTTAGGACCATGACCCCCAAAATCAATCCCAACCTTCCTTTTGTGGTTATAAACCTTGTGTTTAAGTTTCATAGATTTCTATTAACTAATACAAAAGTTATTGTCCGGAAACCCAGTGTCTTCAGACGACGACAACAATGTGATACCAATATACGACCGCCAAAGTTTTTTGCAGTCGTATAAAAACTGGCCATCTTCAATCAGAAATTCAATTTCAAGTTAAAAAAATCAACAACTGTGCATAATACATGTAATGCTATCTGTTAAGTGTCCAATAAGCTAGGTACAACATTTACATATAGGATTCTTTACTCTGCAAAGTTTGCAAGAACAGTTTTCATATTTAGAATTATAAATCTACTTAAGATATTAATTATCATTTGCCACTTATCTTATTGAATGTAAAATGACAAAGCTGTACCATTATTTAATGGAACAAATAGGTCAGACGGAAACAATGTGAATAAATAAGTCATATGCAAATCATATCGTAAAATCATCCAGATAACAGAAAAAAAAAACAAAGAAAAAAAAACAAAAGAAAAGATTTACTAACTAATAATCTTATCTATGACTATATAAATGATCTCATAATACAGAAAAGGTATGCAAATCATATAAGCTATGTATAATCAGCAACTTAAATCACCTCCATATAAAATAAAACAAAAACAAGACAACACATAGTAAGCCACAACTACAATCCAATGAGGTATAAACTCACGTCCTCATTGGTTGTTTGTTCTGAAGAAGCCAAGTATGTATGGAAACCAGCCAGACCAATGATTGACCAGACAGAGAAGAAACAGATGATTGCTTCAACAATGGTATGATTGTTAAGGATGATAAATGAATCATTAATGTATTGTATGATGGTGGGAGTCAAGAATGTAATAAATACTAGCAGAATAATCCATATATCACCTACAAATCTGACAAAAATATCCTCTCTGAAATACATAGCAACGATATGATATGCATATTTCCAAACAACTGCAAAATTATTTTTTTAAGTTCAATAGTTATTATATGACAGGTTGTTTTTAACTTTTATTGTAATAAAAAAGTTTATATCAAAATTATTGTTTTTCTTTGTATAAACCAAATTGAGTTTGTCTTTATAAACTAGAGGCTCTCAAGAGCCTGTGTCGCTCACCTGACTCTACTTTGGTTTTAGAAATCATGTAAAGATAGATAAAAATCATAACAGATACCCAAATAATGATTGAGGCCAAATTTTGATTAATATTGGTCCCGTTATTTAATAAAATATCCTGGTGGCCATCTTGAACAGTAAATCGACAACAAAGTAACAACACTTGGTCAGCACTTCATAAGGAACATTCATGCCATGTTTGGTTTCATTCCATTCAGTGGTACTCTAAAAGAAGACATTTGTATGTATTTCCCATAGGGTCCTATGTTAAACTAAGCCCCCCCTCCCCCTAGCGGCCATCTTGGATGATGGATCGACTGCAAAGTAACAACACTTGGTCAGCAACTCATAAGGAACATTCATGCAATGTTTGGTTCAATTCCATTCAGTGGTTCTCTAAAAGAAGACAATTGTATGTATTTCCCATAGGGTCCTATGTTAAACTAAGTCCCCCGCTGTCGGCCATCTTGGATGATGGATCGGCTACAAAGTAACAACACTTGGTCAGCATCTCATAAGGAAGATTCATGCCATGTTTGGTTTCATTCCATTCAGTGGTTCTCTAAAAGATGACATTTGTATGTATTTCCCATAGGTCCTTTGTTAAACTAAGTCCCCTGCTGTCGGCCATCTTGGATGATGGACCGACTGCAAAGTAACAACACTTGGTCAGTACCTCATAAGGAGCATTCATGCCATGTTTGGTTTCATTCCATTCAGTGGTTCGCTATAAGAAGACATTTGTATGTATTTCCCATAGGTCCTTTGTTAAACTAAGTCCCCTGCTGTCGGCCATCTTTGATGATGGACCGACTGCAAAGTAACAACACTTGGTCAGCACCTCATAAGGAACATTCATGCCATGTTTGGTTTCTTTCCATTCAGTGGTTCTCTAAAAGAAGACATTTGTATGTATTTCCCATAGGGTCCTATGTTAAACTAAGTCCCCCGCTGGCGGCCATCTTGGATGATGGATCGGCTACAAAGTAACAACACTTGGTCAGAACCTCATAAGGGACATTCATGCCATGTTTGGTTTCATTCCATTCAGTGGTTCTCTAAAAGAAGACATTTGTATGTATTTCCCATAGGGTCCTATGTTAAACTGAGTCCCCTGCTGGCGGCCATCTTGGATGATGGACCGACTGCAAAGTAACAACACTTGGTCAGCATCTCATAAGGAACATTCATGCCATGTTTGGTTCCATTCCATTCAGTGGTTCTCTAAAAGAAGACATTTTTATGTATTTCCCATAGGATCCTATGTTAAACTAAGTCCCCCGCTGGCGGCCATCTTGGATGATGGATCGGCTACAAAGTAACAACACTTGGTCAGCACCTCATAAGGAACATTCATGCCATGTTTGGTTTCATTCCATTCAGTGGTTCTCTAAAAGAAGACATTTGTATGTATTTCCCATAGGGTCCTATGTTAAACTAAGTTCCCCGATGGCGGCCATCTTGTATGATGGATCGGCTACAAAGTAACAACACATGGTCAGCACCTCATAAGGAACATTCATGCCATGTTTGGTTTTATTCCATTCAGTGGTTCTCTAAAAGAAGTCATTTGTATGCATTTCCCATAGGGTCCTATGTTAAACTAAGTCCCCCGCTGGCAGCCATCTTGGATGATGGATCGGCTACAAAGTAACAACACTTGGTGAGCACCTCATAAGGAACATTCATGCCATGTTTGGTTTCATTCCATTCAGTGGTTCTCTAAAAGAAGTCATTTGTATGCATTTCCCATAGGGTCCTATGTTAAACTAAGTCCCCCACTGGCGGCCATCTTGGATGATGGATCGGCTACAAAGTAACAACACTTGGTCAGCACCTCATAAGGAACATTCATGCCATGTTTGGTTTCATTCCATTCAGTGGTTCTCTAGAAGAAGTTCAAAATGTAAAAAGTTAACGCCGACGACGGACGACGCCGGACGACGGACGACGGACGCCAAGTGATGAGAAAAGCTCACTTGGCCCTTCGGGCCAGGTGAGCTAAAAATGGTACAAAAAAAAGACAAGACTTCATCAAATCAATTAGATTTTTTATGGAACAGAGGAATGTATGGACAATAGTATTCCATATCAAAATGTTAAAGATACAAATCCAATGAATCTGATTCTGTAAGAAATATTATGAAGTTTGTTTCACATTCTTTGATTATATGGAATCATTTACTTGACTATAGATGTTAACTAGCTAATTTTCTTTCAGGATGATAAGTGACTTTTCCCCCTAATTAGTATTTATACCACACAATAGAAATACAAAATAACTAGATCAATAGTATTTCAGATTACATGGCTCTGTGATCATACAAACAAATGTGCCTTTCACATATACACCACTCAAAACTCAATAATGGTGAAATATCTAATAAAAATCGTAAAATCTAAAAGGATATCTTGCTGGTGAATCACGCATGGCATGCAGGAAATTGTCATCTTTTGATCCTGAAATTATAAATAAAAAAATTTTATGTCACTTTTACAAAGTGTGCATTTTCCTGGCTTTTTTTTTCTAGAAGACAAAGATCTTTAGAAGGTGCAGATTATATCATACAACAAGTGATCCTGGGTGGAACAAAACCATATAAGAAAGAATTCTGCATTGAAAGTGGCTATTTGTGTAAAATCACCACCTTTACATTACATCTATTCTTAACACATTTACATAAATTGCATTCAAATACAAATACATTTTTATTCTTAAAACTATTAGACGAAACGCGCGTCTGGCGCAAATACAAAATTTCAATCCTGGTATCTATGATGAGTTTATTTCCTATGCATTGATATTGTAAAATATTATCTCGTTTAATATTTTGACAAATCAGGTATCAAAAGTAAATAAGTATAGTTCATTTTTAAACATCTTGCTTATGGTCTAAGATGTTCCTCCCCAAAGTATAATTTTTAAAAGGTAATGTGTATACTGCAAGTCTGCATACAATACACAAATTTTTCACTTTCCGAATTATCACAAATATGTACATGACATATTGTTGTGGTGCTAAAACAACTTTATAATCAGTAAGAATTCTTGACAAATTATGCAAAAAAGGACAACATCAAAATCAAATGAAATGCAATGAAGTATCAAATTACATGTATCAACTACACATTAAAGAAACAATAATACTGGTACATTTAATTTTAAAATGGACAGGTACAAGCGCCTCACGAGTACCTTGCAATTTAATATGTGAACTTAGTCTTATTTTGTGAACACAATCAGAAAATATATCTATATTTTTGAAGCCAGAATAACTTTGTATCAAATTTACATTAGATTAGGCCATTTAAATTCTATGTTTAACATCACCCATTCATGTAAGTTTTAGTTAATAGACCAAAATAAAAAATGTATATATTAGATTTCTGGACAAAGAGGGTTTGTCAAAAATGTTACCTGAATTAATTGTCATTAAAAATGTTTCACATGGTTTATTGAGACTAATCTGAAGTGGATTGATGGTTGAATTTGTTTCCTTCAGAAAATGGGGTAAAAGTTTTTAAAAATCTGTAAGGGGTCTCGGGGAACCCTGCATCTCGGCTGATATTGCTGCTGCCAGTGTAAAAGTGTAATGTTGACTTAAAATGTGAGTTCATTAATCAGTAAAATACATAAATGAAAAAAAAAATTCAATCTTTTCCTTAAGATGCTATTTCTTGGTCTTTAAGATTAGCTTCTGTCCAAGTTTCATAACATGTAAAAAAATTAATGGGGAATGTGTCCATGGGACACAGATGATGCCCCTGCTTGTATATAACGTTATAAAGGAACATAACTCAAGAACTGTATAATTGACGCTACCAAAATTTGTACTTGATCTGAGTTTTGTGGTAATAAGCATTGTTTATAGGTTTCATAACATTTAGTTGAGGCAAACTTAAGTTAGAGAACAGAAATGAAAAATTCAGCAATTTTTATGTTTATAAAGGGGCATAACTCAAGAACGGTACGAGTGACGCCACCCAATTTCAAACTTGATCTGTATTATGTGGTAATTAGCATTGTGTATAAGTTTCATAATATTTGGTTGAGGCAAACTAAAGTTAGAGAACGGAAACCAGCTTTGGGATGTACGTATGGACGTACAGACGGACAAGGGTAAAACGTAATGCCCTCTCCGCTACGGAGGGGGCATAAAAACAGTTTTCTTCACAATCATGACTAAACACATACACACCATTTTGTAACTTGAATATCTGAGTATAATATATCATTAATAAATTGCATGAAATTGCCTGGATACATGCTGGATAGGATCTAAAGAATGTTTACCTCCTTGCACTATGTTGTTTGAAAAGAAACTGTATTTGAATGATGTGTTGGTCATTTAATTACCTCCCTCCCTTTCAGATTGTACCATGTCCAAGTGACGTTAGACATAGAATTTTTAGGGTCATCTTAAAATACTTACTTAATATTAAATGAGTTAAAACACAAGCAAATATATAGATGCACAAAACTGATAATGAGAGGATAAATAAATAAAAATATCTGTAGTTTCTTCTTCCAACACAATTTCCAACCCATGGACAATGGTGATCAAATCTCTCTAAAAAATAAAATAAATTATTACCATATATATGAAAATAACTACAATTGTCTTTACATATATAATCCATTACACAGCTTATGCCATGTGTTGAGCAGGATCTGCATACCTTTTTGGAACACCTGAGATCACCCTTTCTTTGTTGGGTTTGTGTTTCTGTATCTTGATTTTTCTATGTAATGTTTTGTAGACTGTTGTTTTTTTCTTCCTGGTTTTGTTTATTTTTATATTTTTACATGGTGTTGGTTTCTCTTCCAATTAGGAATTTTGATTATACCTTTGGTTTCTTCTGTCTCTTTTAAGTAGAGAAATTTTGTGTCAATTATCAGTTTTTTTTTAATTAAGACAAGTCCAAAACTCTTATTGAAAAACCTGTGTCAGCTGAGCTAAGATACCTTATTTGGAAAAATCCAGATTCTACATTTAAATTGCATTTCTGAACATGTCTACTACAACATATACCATCAAATTAAAGTAACTGCAAACAATTCAGATTTATATTTTGCCAAATCATAAACTTCAGTAGAAATTTTGTAGTCTCCCATGCTTAAATTGTGTAAAAGACATTTCTAAAGATAAATCAGATTCAAAGCTGTTGATTCTTCATGCATGCATGCATTTCATTAAATTATTTCAAATAAAAAGCTGTGCAAAGAAGCACCGTCCAAAAATCACTGAGATTAGGTTTTGTTTGATGATTTGAAATGTGTTATTGAATGAAAAGAAAGGATTTCGATTTTAATAAAATTTAAAACAATAATATGTGTCAATAGGACAACTTCACAGTAAAATATCTTAAACCTAAACTTGAATCTCACAATGTACAGATTTAGTACTATCACATTTTCATGTTCTAGTTTTCCTGTTGATAAAGAATACCTTAGCTATCCATCAAACATTAAATCAATTAACAACTTTGATTACATGCTATTTAATTTCGTTATATTAATTTTAATACTCCTCACTTTATGACCAGAAATGTGTGCCTATGTAAGGGCCCTAAACACGATCATATAAAATATTTCTAATATCTATAAACTTTTGTTCTTTTGAGTGAAATTCTCTTGACATTCTGACATTTAATTATTTTGAAAACCAAGATTTAAATGGGTAATTTATGTCAACTATACAATATTTAAGGAATTAGGTTAACTGTATACATACCAACACAATTATCACAAAAACTACAGTGTGATGCTCTAGGTGGCCTAAAGATCTTGCAGGTAAAACAGTACTTAAGTTTAACCACCTGTCCTTTAATTATAACTTCCTTTGTTCTTGGTGGAGGTCTGTATGTTCCTGGTGATGTTGTATTTGGAACCTCTAAAAGAACAAATGTGTTTTTAGAAAGAGGTATTTAACACATCATACATGAAAATAAATTATAAAATAAAGCTTCGGAAAGAAGTCCAGAGGTGAAAAATTATTTCCAAATTTTACTGGACCAGCTAGTTAATTGTATCCCTGACACTATTTCTGGACCAGCTAGTTAATTGTATCCCTGACACTATTTCTGACGATATAATAAAATTGAGAATGGAAATAGGGAATGTGTCAAAGAGACAACAACCCGACCATAGAGTCTCTTTAACATTACACTGTCTACTGGAAGGGAACAGTACCCACTTAATATTATTTTGTGAAATGTGTGCAAAACATGTGCAGCAGTCTTCAAATTTAGTCACAAGTCTGACACCAATGGCTTGTTATATTTAAGCAGGACTTGGTAAAATTTGCAATTCAAGAAATTGACAGGCATAATGCATACATAATGTATGAGACATTCATATTGTACTAAGTGGTGCTAACAATAAAACAAAAATAGGCAAATAACTAATTTGTAGATGGTTCCATGGAATCCTGAGACTAGCATGGATTGCTCCAATGAAAAATAAATGGGGAATGTGTCCATGGGACACAGATGATGCCCCCTTTGCATTTCATATAAAGTTATAAAGGGACATAACTGAAGAACAGTAAAAGTGACACCACCGAAATTCAAACTTGATCTGTATTTAGTGGTAATAAGCATTGTGTATAAGTGTCACAACATTTGGTTGAGGCTATCTTAAGTTACAGAACGGAAACGAAAAATTCAGCGATTTTTCCATTTGTAAACAGGCATACATTTGTAACTCTAGAACGGTAAAAGTGACACCACCAAAATTCATTCTTGGTTAAGGCAAACTAAAGTTAGAGAACGGAAACGAAAAATTCAGCAATTTTTCCATTTGTAAAGGGGCATAACTCTAGAACGGTTAAAGTGACGCCACTAAAATTCAAGCTTGATCTGTGTTTTGTGGTAATCAGAATTGTGTATAAGTTTCATAAAATTTGGTTGAGGCAAACTTAAGTTAAAGAACTGAAACCAACTTTGGGACGTACGGACAGACATACGGACGGACAAGGGTAAAACTTAATGCCCCCTCCGCCACGACAGGGGCATAAAAATCCTTTTTCAAACTGTTCCAAGTTGGTTTTAAAAAATTATTACTATCTAAATAAATTTACCCTAGAATTTTACTGATTAGTGCAAAAAAACTGATGCAATCCATCGATAATTTTTTTTTTTAAACTTTCAAAATTTTGCTCTGGTAACTGTGTCTTGATCACGAAGAAACCTCTGTCTAAGTTTTAAAAAAAACTCCATGAAGGTTTATCAAACATGTTAATATTTTTTATGTCTGAATTTCTGAACTGTCTCATGAAACATTCTAAAAACATACTTAAGACCAGGTAAGTCATCCGATGGGTGGGTGTAAAGTTTAGTGAAATTCTAAATTTGTCTTTATTTTACCCCAAAAGCTACTGTCCAAGTTTCATAACATTCAGGGTTTAGAAAAGTTATAATGTCTAAAAAAAATTAAACCACAGACCAAACCCAAGTGTCGATGACAGAATGAAGGATTGCTACTTGTACATGCCTTGCCTCCACAACTTTCATCACAGGCTCAACAAAAAATACTTGAGTACGACATAAATGTCATGAATGTATTTGATCATTTATTGACAAAAACATGATTTTTTCTCTTAAAATTCAATGGATAATAAAATTGATGAGCATAAGTCCCCCCTGGCTTTACACTTAAGTTTAATCAAGGCATATGTACATGTGTACAGTACATACTTACAATGTATTTTGTAACCTTGACCTTATAAAGACAAACCTTTCAATATAAATAGATTTTCTGATGTTAAGAAACAAAACACGTCTAGATATATTGATAAAGACTGCATGTTGACCTCTAAACACATCTAGATATACCGATAAAGATTGCATGTTGACCTCTGAACATACAAATGTATGAATGTGATGTCTTTTGTGGTTGCTGTCTGACTTTTTTAACAGGTCTTTTTATTCATACATACATCAGTCATCAGAAGTACATGTATCCTTATGAAGCTCAGACAGTATATCCACATAATGACTTGTTGAACCTTAATCTAAAATTATTGTGTGGTTTGATCTCTCCAACATATTTATTGACACACCTTCATCATACATGCATGGTACTGTACATGTTGTAAGGAATTAATAAATAGGACATTTCATATCATTGAAATGGCTAAAATGCGAAAGGCAAGAGCCACTTTTGAGAATATACCTTTAAACCTTGGGTGTGATACAATTTATTTTGACTTAACTGTGTAACATTAATAAGTTCTAAAATACACATTAAAGATTTATTAAAGTCAAGTTTTTCTTGTTATATAAGTTAACAAGATACTTGTGACAAATACAAATAATACATGTAAATATAACAGCAACAAAAAATAAAATGATTTGACACAACCTCTGCATGGTATCTAGTACATCCACCATTTCTGACTATTACAGTTATAGACTAGAAGCCATCAGTCATTAATTAATAAATGTAAGTACAAATACCTATTTTCTTTTCAATATCAGCTGCTTCATCTGGTGAGGCTCTTGGGATAACACCTGGGTCACTAAAACTAGTTCTGAAGAGAGTTGCCATGACAAAGATAAACAATGCCCCTCCAACCACTGGAATTGCGGCAGTCACATGCACAGCTAAATATGGACAACTGCAAATAATGTATATAATATTAAAATGTTTAATTGTTATTGCAGATCAAGAACTCTTAATTGAATATAAGTACATCATACTTTCAGTTTCTTTGGATTCATTTATTTTCATGGATACCAAGTTTTGCAGATTGACAAATTTGAGGTTTTTCCACAGGCAGCATACAAGCCTATAGCAAATTTGAACTTAATGAAACGTTTAACATGTTTAAATTTCATTTGTGGTTAATCCTTTACCCACGAAATACACAAATAGTAATAAATCAATTATGTTCAAAAATAAAATTTAGTGTCACAGGTTCCAAAATAATGATAAGGTCTTCCTGTATTTCACACACCTCAGGGATCTCTATGGATAAAAATTTAACCATGGCAGAACTTTCACCCTTACAAATAAAAGTGTGTTCTGATGGAAATTATTACATTCCTCCATTTCATTGTAAGGAATAGTCAATACCCATATATTTCATATTTTTATTAATTTCATTTTGAACAACTTGCCCTTCAGGCAAGTCACTATGATGTATTTCTTGTTCGAAAGAGAAAACTACTTGTCCAAATTAAGTTTGGACATAAAATCAGGTAAGTCTAAATGCAATTCAAAAGTAATGAAACAAAATGGATTGCCGAAAGTATTTTACCAAGCAACTTGAATCACACCAGTTCACCGGTGACCTGTGAGCAAATTTAAAGAAGAATATATAGTTTAAGTTATAACATATAAACATAATATTTTGGTATTTTTCTGTGTTTAATGTTTGTTGCCTGATTTGCCATGACTAATTTGTTTGTCCTTTGAAGTATATATAAATAAACTGTAATCCAATCAATCTGCAATTTCATCAAAGAATTTTTTCCAGGAGTCAATAATTCTCCTATTCCTCTTTTTTTGATTTTTTATTTCATTGTTTTCAGCAAAATGTTCAGCTTTGTTTTTCCAGTATTCCACAGAAAAACTTTTCCCTGAGTTAGCTTCTGTGCTACATGTACCTAAATCACAGGGGGCCAGGAATGCTATATTCATCATGTTCATGATATCAAAATGTTATATGCATTCTCTCCATTGAAACACTGTGAATAAAACAATTTTCCCAGATCTCTGTGCTTAACCTAGGATTGATACTCAGATGCCACTCTCGTATATTTTTACCCACAGAAACTCTTTCTCTACATACACATGACATGCTTAAATGAAATAGTACTGAGCATTGAGAAAGAGAAAACTCATAAATTGCTTGGTTAAATTTATTTATATATATTGTCATGATTGTCTAATCTTCTTTCTTTTCACTTTTGTTCAAGGTTTCAAAAATTGATGATACATGTAGATTTAATTTGGAAGACCTTGAATTTATGTTCTGTCTTGGATAAGTTTTCCTAAAATACCTAGGTCAAATTTAACTTCAACAACAGAAACACACTCTGATTGGTTAATACCCTAAAAATGTCTAGAGGAAGGGACAGTAATAAAATAAATACTGATATTTCAGGGGACAAGTCAATTTATACAAGGATTTGTACTATATATACAAATCCTAGGTTTATATGACAATTCATACAAATTGACTACATTCTGTATTTTGCACTCTTTTTTACTTTTAATTTTTAATTGCCAATCAGACTACACTGCAGCTTTAACTTGCCTATGATGACTTATTCGTCCCTGGCAATCTGACAGCCGTTAATGTTGAGCCCTGTCATGCCTGTTTATATAAGTATTTCCATTCATAACATTATGCAAGGAGAAATTCTCTTCAGGATATTTCTAAAATGATGGGTCTTTTAAAACCTATGTCTTATTTTGACCTGAAAGACAAAGGTACAAATTAAAGGGGCCAGGGTCATAAAATGGTAACATGCAAATTTCATGTACTTACTCGAATCCGAAGAAGAGTCCGCAAGTAACAACAATAAGAGTACATGTAAAATAAAATATTCCCGTCTGTCTGGCCATCATTATTCTGCCATTACAGCAGAATTTATTTTTCCCAGGGAACACTTCCCATTTACGTGTCTTTTTGGTCATTTTGATCGATTTATTATCCAGTGTGACGGAGGGCGAATCAGTTGAAACTGCTATGTACGTTTGATTCATTTGTATAATGAAAAAATAGAAACATTTTTGCCAACGTCATTATTCTAATAATATCTCTTTCATAATATGATAAAGAAAGTTGTAAGTTTTCAATCAAAACATTGTTATTATTAAGATTTTTTCACATTTTCGGTAGTAACACAGGAAACCAGCTATTTGTTGATGAACATAATTACTTCACGCATGCGTATTATTTCGTAATAATTTTAAGAAATTGGCATTTTTTTATTTACTTATACCGTTACGTTTCTTTTATGTTTATAAGTTTTTAAACCAGATAAATTTATACAATAATGATAACTAATATTTTTTACATGTTTTAACAACATGACCTTCCCGGTCAAAATGGCTGCCCCCATGGATGAGAAAGAAGTAATCAGCACAGGCAACTCTTCCGTGCATAATGATAAAGAGAAGAACAGCAAATACAAAGGCATAATCTGATTGAAGATCCCTATTTGCTCCTTTGACAATCAATTTGTATCCCTTAAGTAACTGGTAATTGGAAAAAAAACAACATTTATGATCATTGGACATCAAGGGGAGATAAGAATATTTATTTAGGTCTTTTCGAAAGCTGGAAAGGTCGTCCCATTAACAACTCACTACCTGTAATCATCAAGGCAACTGTTCATGACAAGTCGCCCACTTTGTCAGACAACATGCCCACTGCGAAATAGACGACTTTCACATTCATGAATTTTCCTAACTTCCAGTTCCAAATTTATAATTGTGACCTCTTGATCGGCTTTTTAATTTTTTTTTCTGTGACACCTTCCTATAACATTTGGACTAAAATTTTCCCTGACATTTCGGGTACAAGTTAAATCGGCACCTGTTCAATTCTGCACCTATAGAAAAAGTGGTATCCGCACCAGGTCAAATTGGCACAAAGTCAATTCGGCATCTAATATTATTCTTACCTTTTTCTTTCTTATTTATTTGAGGTATGGGGAGAATAGTTTTTCGTTTTTTTATACCCCCGCTTTAAAAAAGTGGGGGTATACTGTTTTACCTCTGTCTGTCCGTCCGTCCCATGAATATTTTTCGTTGCATCTTTCTCAGGAACTACATCATAAGGATTTCTGAAATTTGGTTTCAGGGTTTATATAAGTCAGCTTTACCGTGTGATGTGTTTTCAGATTCATCACTCAACAACAAATGCATATTTGGGCTGGGGGTATAATCAGTGAGCAGTAGCTCGCAGTTTCACTTGTTTAAACATATTTTTTTGCAAAAACTTAAACTTGTAATAACCTGTTTGTTGTTTTACCATTTTTATGTAGTTTTTGATGTTTTATAATAAAAAAAACCCATTAGAATTAAACAAAGAAGTCCTTACCCAAGCTGTTGTTTAATCCACATATGAGGATAAAAAAACATTTTATCATTGTAATTTAATTTTTTTTCTTCTGCATTTCCTGCCTTATATAAAATGAATAACATTTGCACCCATTTTGTATGTTAACTAGCAATGTGTAGTTCTTCTTATATATATATATATATATATATAGACAACTCGTCTGAACATCAGCCCAACAATGTTAGATCTGTAAATTTGCTTTTGCAAATTTTTTGTTCCTCCCTCGCTGGGATTCGAACTATCGTGACACCAAATCGCCTGCACTGTATCCGACACGCTAGACCACTTGACCACCTAGGCTTCACAATAATAAAGCTTTCGGTGGCTGGGTGTTACTTTTCCTCGTCAGTTTTAATCTAGCGTCGTAATACAGTACATGATATATAAGGCATGAAGATGGAATTGTTACAGATCAGCTGAAATATCTATTGTAAAGGATCCTACAAATAAATGCAAGATACAGTCACAAAAATAATTATATTTATAAGTACGTCTGAACCAGTGACAACTCTACAACAGATTTATCCATTAGATCACCAACAGTGATGGTGATGCATGGCTGTGTACATTCTGTATATACAACTCGTCTAAACATCAGCCCAACAATGTTAGATTTGTAAATTTGCTTTCGCAAATTTTTTGTTCCTACCTCGCCGGGATTCGAACTCATGCTACTGAGATATCGTGACACCAAATCGCCTGCACTGTATCCGACGCGCTAGACCACTCGACCACCTAGGCTTCACAATAATAAAGCTTTCGGTGGCCGGGTATTACCTTTCCTCGTGAGTCGTCAGTTTTAATCTAGCATCGTAATACAGTACATGATATACAATAAACCATCAAGCAGGCTGATGATTATTTACTGTTGCGTCCCGTGCGTGGCCTATTTACAAAATTCATCAACAAAATAAATAAGTTGTCATGAAATAGAAGTTTCTTTATAGTATAAGTTCCAATAGGAACAGATATTATGGCATTGGTTATAAAAAAGTTTCCATTGGAACTTCTGTTATGCGTGTCAAATGTACATTGACACATTAGAGAAAATATTAAAAAAAAATATGGGAAAAAAAAAAGAATCTTCAATAGTTGACTTGCAAAACATAATGTTCATCATGAGTGCCTTTGGGTGCCAAATTAACCAGGTCCCAATTTGACTAGGTGCCGAATTGACTACATGTATGTGGGGTGCCAATTTGACCAGGTGCCGAAGTGACTAGAATTCAGAATTTCCATATTTTCCACATGGTCTATGTCATAACACTTATGTGGTTAAGTCACAGTAAAAGTTTATTATTCAATGACATCATTTACACTGATTGACATTGGGTCTGCCAGCGCAACATATTCCTGAGAAAAGAACTAGAAATTAGTATGAATCAAAATTAAGAAGATTTACAGATTTTTCGACAAGAATAATAACATTAGAGAATACACCTTATTGGTATTTGTTCGCCATTATCATGATTATGGAACATTGCAAACATTCCCCATAACTTTTGATATCATAATAGAATACGTCTGATGCAACATAGAAAAAGTGATTGTTGTATGACATGAATAAACAAGTGTTACAAATTCTCAGGTAAAGTGTCACAGATTCCCTTCTAGCATAAAGATTAGTCATGTAAAATGTCAGTTTCAAAGCAATGCATGATGATTCAGATTGTATTAAAGTCAGATTTGCCAAAAAAAAAGGTAAAAGAATAAAGTAGTTTGACATACTGATATTTTACCAATAATCTGCTTTGTTATAAGCATGTTTAAATGCAGAAATTATGCAATGCCATAAAACGTGTAAGGGAACATCATGTATATTTGGGATTTGTTTATTATACCCCCACTTTAAAAAGGTGGGGGTATACTGTTTTACCTCTGTCCGTCCGTCCGTCCCATGAATATTTTTCGTCACATTTTTTTCAGGAACTACATCATAAGGATTTCTGAAATTTGGTTTCAGGGTTTATATAAGTCAGCTATACCGTGTGATGCATTTTCAGATTCATCACTCAACAACTTCCTATTTACTGTCAAGTATTTGGGTGGGGGTATCATCAGTGAGCAGTAGCTCACAGTTTCACTTGTTTTACTTCACATTTGATGTCAGTGTGTGATTGACACAGTAAAGTAGTTCATTTGTTATTTTCTGTATTTTTGAATAACTTTGACTCAATCATGGTGAAATATCAGGTGAGCCTGGAAAAGAATTTCAACAGAGAAAACTTCCCTCAGTGTAAGTTACTGTTACTCTGATTTTTATCATCAATTTTACACATACTGACAATGACTGAATGATGGTTGAATATTTCATTTATCCTATTTTCAGAAATTATGTTTTTTACTGGTTTAACTGGAGTATCTTTGATAGGTGGCTTCAGTCTTGCTCTGGGAAGGACAAAAAAAGAAGACCCTGACATGTTTGTTAAAGTAAGTCATTACCATCTGATTACACAAGTCATGTTTCAGTTTCAGTTATGACTGCAAATGTACTGACTATTTATCATGACTATTTTAAATTAAATGGGTTATACTCTAGGTGATTTACTCAAAAACTTGAAAAGCTGCTATCAAACAAATCGACTTCCACATCGACATGAGAAAATGAATAACATTATTAGCATCCAACTATCGCTCTTAGCTTCACCAGTGTGGTTTAAAGTACCATTGCAGATCAGAGTCCTACATATTTAAGCAGAGAAAACTCCTTAAAAAAGTCACCAGAGTCCTTTAATCCCAATTTATTGGTGTTGCCTTAAGTGGTAACTTAAAATTTGATGAAAACCTTATGTCAATAACTTTTACAGTTTCTAAAGAGTTTCAATAACAAGCAAATAAAATTGAGAATGGAAATGGGGAATGTGTCAAAGAGACAACAACCCGACCACAGAACAGACAACAGCAGAAGGCCACCAACAGGTCTTCAATGCAGCGAGAAATTCCCGCACCCGGAGGCGTCCTTCAGCTGGCCCCTAAACAAATATATATACTAGTTCAGTGATAATGAACGCCATACTAAACTCCAAATTGTACACAAGAAACTAAAATTAAAAATAATACAAGACTAACAAAGGCTAGAGGCTCCTGACTTGGGACAGGCGCAAAAATGCGGCGGGGTTAAACATGTTTATGAGATCTCAACCCTCCCCCTATACCTCTAGCCAATGTAGAAAAGTAAACGCATAACAATACGCACATTAAAATTCAGTTCAAGAGAAGTCCGAGTCAAAAGTACAAAATTTAGAACATGACCTTGACCTTTGATCTTCCTTGGTATTGAACAAATAAATCATATAAAAAAGACTCTTGGTCTCTATGACCTAGGGTTTCTAAGTTACACTAACATACCATTAATATTGAACACAAAACATGGTAATAACTCATATTATAGGTAAACGGATCGCTTCAGTCAAAATTAAACAGATCAATTTAAGAAAGGAATGGAACATTTTGAAGAAAAAAAAATTAGCAATAATTTGTAAGGTTTCGGAGGAGGAATGATGTAAAAAAATAGTTGTTATTCTTATTTGTAGGGAATATCAAAAGGTAGACAAAATGTGTCAGGTTCATCTTTAGGAGTAAGAGCTTTAGCATTGGCAACACTGTTTTCAGTATCTGGAGTTGGATTGGTGTTTTTTGTAGCCTATAAAGTATCTGGTGCTTCAAATGTAAGTTGTTTTTACTGGCAAAACTCAATTGTTTACACATTTGTCATTACAAACACTTTTTTTGCTTACGATTCCAAAAGCCAAAAAATTACATTCTATGAGTATTTTAACTATTTGATAGTACAGATTATGATTTGGAGCATTTCAAATAGATGAGGCCGTGAGTAACACAGTTTTTGTCTATCACCATAGTATCCTTGATGTAACTCAAGATGAGACACATTATGCAGTGACGTTGGCATCTACAAGTTGTGCAGCTCATTGTAATGCAGAAGTTATGATAGCTGGACATTCCATGTTTGTCTTTTTTTTACAATCAAACCTCTGTTAAAGCAGTCATTCATGGGAAACACCAAAAGTGACCTGTCAAGACAGGAGACCCCTTGCGCAAGGTTCCCAAATCAAACATTCCATGAACAGCAATGTCAACACAAACTTGTGCTGTTTTATTTTTTTTTCAACTGTCATCCAGTTTAACTGTTTGAATAAGGGTATAAAAGAGTTTATGAAGTATTAAAGTCTGGACACGTCCTGAAATTAATGTGAAGCTCCATAAATATTTAAGGATATCCTGAAATTGGATTAGGATGTCCTGAAATAAAAGCCATTCTAAACTTTTATTTGTTGAGGTCTTTAAATCATATTATGGAGGTCCTGAGATCAAATTAAGGAGGTTGTAAAATATTTCAGGATGTCCATAATTATTTTTATTTACTGAAACTGAGTTATGGAGCTCCTTAAATACAAAGATTTTGACTTGATCCACACCTTATATCCATATTATATGTACCAGTATTCTTGTTTAATTTTTGAAACATTTTCCAATAACAATGAATAAAGAAACCATAAAATATAATTTAAAAAAACAACATCAGAAATAGAATAGAATTGTCTAATACCCTCTGGGGAGGGGATCTGACCAATGACAAGATATCTTCATTTTGGATGTAGCCCTTTCTCATTGAAACACAATTTTAGGTAGGATCTTATCATCATGATCATTCAAAAATTGTCACATATTTCATAGTTACTGATTGAGTCAATGTTTATTTTAACTAAATTATACAGGTTTATTTTTCAGCTAAAAGACTTTTTCAGCAAGGTAGAAAAGGGAACACCAAAATTACCTAAAAAGGAATCAACTGGGAGAAATGAATTTGGAAGTATACAAGAACTTGTTGACTACATTGTTCAAGGTGGAAAAGGATAACATTGTTTATGATACAAAGCAAAAGTCACTTAACAGATGCCTCTAATGATGAATATTTGAACTTCCAGTACTTATTCATTCATCATGTATGATCAGATTTATCATAGATTTTTAGTAAGACATCTGAATCCTATTGCTTTACCTGGTCATAGCAACAAGATTCCTACAGAAATCAACTTTTTAGAGAGTGTTTCTGAAGTTTGTAAAATATACTGAATAACACTGATCTGCTGTTATCATGAAGTTGTATGTTTTATCGTTTTTTTTGTATTGATCATATTGGCTAATATGATATGTACACCATGAATGTAATGGAGTCAGTATGAAGCTATAGACATTCTGTTTATTTTTCAAGTATTTTGAAAGTAGTTTCATCTTGTTATGAATCTATAGACATTCATTTGATACTCTTTTTTTTTAAAAGGAGGTGTGGTATGATCGCAATGAGACAACTATCCACCAAAGACCAAAGGACCATGATGTTAACAACTACACTCTATGGCCTTCAACAATGAGGAGAACCCAATCCGTATAGTAAGCTATAAAAAGTCCCAAGATATTAAATTGTGAAATAATTCAAAAGAAAAAGCCCAACTGTCTTATTTAAACAAAACAATTATAGCAGACAGCAACCAACAACAACCACTGAACTACATACTTCTGGCTTGGGACAGGCATAAAAAGAATGTGAGGAGTTGAACATAGTTGTCCAAAATAGTACAACATAAGAACAAAATATAAAATCAGTTGCAAAAAGGTGCCACTCATCAAATCAAAAACAACTAATAAGATGACAAAAGGAACACAATGTTCTTAGTTCCTGTATTTTCAAAGTTGCTTTCATCTGGATCTCTCTAGCAATTATATTTTCCATTAAGATACAAATGCCTTTTGTGTAACTTAGTTTGGGTTTATTTGTCAGTTTATTCTGTTGTTATTTGTAATTTTTTGAGAGAATCTTGTATTCAAGACAAATGTTTGATATGTCAAAATATGCAGTACAGAGTTAGTGATGAAGTATTAAAACTTTAGGTGAAGCTAGTGCTGTACAGCATTGCTAATGGGTAACTCAAAATGATTATTATCAAATATGTGCAGACAAAATGAATCAAAGCTAAATTTTTTTTAATAGTTAGAACTTTTACATGTAAGATTTTTTTATTCCTATTGATTTTTGTTGGTTTAAAAAATCGTCATTTCTTGTATTTAATGTTTATTAATTATAATTAAAAAACACATAAGGTATGACAAAAGATAACCAAGATTATTTGCTCTGATGAATTTAGTAATTATTTGATCTTTATGATTAGGTCACAAATGAAATCAAATGACTTATTTTCTTCTTCTTTAGAGATCAGATATGAATGAATTTTTTTTCTATAACCATAGTAATCGAGACAATAATTAACAGTATTTGCAATAATGAAATGTAAAACTTATGTGTAAAATATTGAATATACATAAACATGTTTTTTCCAGTACAGGATCTCATAAAATTATTCATTTAATGGGCCATCATCATTTATTTCATAGTGATTACCCCCAAGTATCACTTGTAGGAGTTTGGGACTACTGATACTTGTTTTTCATGAAATTGACACCTTCGTTTGAGTTACATTGAGACATTTCAGTTAATGAAACATTTTTGATGATACATATACAAACTAACAGAGTAGGTAGTACCAGATGTCCAAAAAGAAAAAAAACTTCTCCTGATGATGGACTTGTGGTAGTTCTGATTTTTACTGATTAATTATGATGTGCTGTTTGACTGTAAACTGATTGAGATTGTAAATCATTATTATGTTTGATGTGTTGTTTAACTGTAAACTGTGTTTGAGATTGTAAATCATTATTATGTTTGATGTGTTGTTTAACTGTAAACTGTGTTTGAGATTGTAAATCATTATTATGTTTGATGTGTTGTTTAACTGTAAACTGTGTTTGAGATTGTAAATCATTATTATGTTTGATGTGTTGTTTAACTGTAAACTGTGGTTGAGATTGCAAATCATTATTATGCTGAGATTCTTCATGACATTGTGAAATAAATAAAGAAGTGCTAATCTCAACACTTTTGTTGACAATGTTTAACCCCCCAACATTCTTTTGCTGAAAACAGCAAATATTATCAGCAAAAAAAATCTCACAATAGGAGTTTTTGCCCTTAATTTAAAAATAAAGAGATGTGATATAATTGCCAATAAGACAACTATCCATCAAAGTTCAAATAAAGTGGATGTAAGCAATTATAGGCAACCATACGGCCTTCAACAATGAGAATAACCCATACTGTATAGTCAACTTTAAAAGGCCCTGACATGAAAAATATAAAACAATTCAATTGGTGATTTTTAACTTATCTTGAAAAATATAATAGGTATGTAGAAACTGTAAACTGCAAAAATGATCAGCAATACAAGTACTGAAAAGATGCCAATATGACCAAACCCTTGGTTAACTCCATCTATGAGTAATTGCCCTTAAATTATGATTTTTGTCAAGCCTGCAACAATTATGTCGCGTTAGCGAGACAGCGATCTTAGATTCCGTCAAACCTTAATGGATTTTTAGGAAACTTGGACAGAAGCTTGTTTGTGACCAAAATACAGTATCCAGAGCAAAATTTTGAAAATATTTATTTTCATTTTTCCGTATTTTACTGATAAATGGACTTAGTTTTTTTACAAATAAAAATTCAGATTCAGTCTGAGGTTAAGTTTTTCAATCATCAATAACTTTTTCAAACCTTCAAGGAATTTTAGGAAATTTAGACAGAAGCTTATTTATGACCAAAATACAGTATCCAGAGCAAAATTTTTAAAATTTTAATATTTTACTGATAAATGGACTTAGTCTTTTTATAGTTACCAAGTTGACACAGTCTGGGGTTAAAGTTTGTTACAAGTCAGTCACTTTGTCAAAGCTTCACTTCATAGAATTTTATGAAACTTTGGCAAAGCTTTTTTTATGATTAAGAGATAATGTCTGAAGCAAACTTTTGAAAATATGTTTTTTTCATTTTCAGTTTTTTTTTCTGATAGATAGACTTATTTTACAGTTAACATTTACAGACAGTCTGGGATTAAATTTTTTTGTAAACCTTCATCGATTGTTATGAAACTTGGACAGAAGCTAATCTTCAATAACAAGAAACAGCATCTAAAGAAAATATTTTTTTTTTTTAAATTTCTGAATTTTACTGATAAATGGACTCACTTTTTAAAGTCAATATTACACTTTTACACTGTCAGCAGCAATAGCAAACAAGACACTGGGTTCCGCGGAACCCCTTACAAATTTTTAACTATTTTGAGAGTTTTGCTTTTTATTCATGTTTAACATCTTTTATTTATTTAAACCCCACATCTCCTCTGGTTCACGTGTACCCAAAAATCTCCTCTCATTTGTGTATAGCCCACTTCTCTAATTTTTGTGTAAACCACATCTCTTCTAATTCATTTATACCCCACATCTTCTTTTATTCATTTATACTCAACAGCTCCTCTCATTCATGTATATCAGTCATGTGTACCCAGCATGCATCTATTCAAATAAATCCCACATCTCCTCTTATTGGTGTATAGCCTACATCTCGGATTCTCCTCTTATTGATGTATAGCCTACATCTCTGCTCATTTGTGTATAACCCACATCTCCTCTTTATTCATATCAACCCTACATCTCCTCTCATTCATGTATAACCAATGTCTCTCTTTCATGTATACCCAAAATCTCATCTCATACATAAACATATACCAAACCAAACATCTCTTCTGCAAGTGTACTTGACATCTCCTTTTATGCATGTATTCACAACTCCTACCATTCATTTATACCCACATCTCCTCTCATTCATGTATACCCAACATCTCTTAGTTATAAAGTACTCTACATGTTGGGTGACTGACTCGAGTGCGGAGGGGGAGGGTCGTGGGTCGAACTCCATTCTAGACAAACCAATTCAAGACTAACAAAATGGTATTGATAGCTGCTTCTCCTCAATAGCATTAAGTAGTAAGAGCAAAGACTTGTAGGACCGGAGTCAGAATAGTGTGTCGGGGTATAAGGTGATATGTTGTCCTGCCGACTGTTGTCTTAGGATTTAGCACTTTAAACTCCGGATCACCATGCCGGTCTAGTACAAATTAGGGTTTATATTCATTCGTCCTGATATGTACATGCATGTAATAATTGCCACTGAACGTTAAACAACCCCTTTACATCTGGGGGGGGGGGGGGGGGGCAAACACCAGTGGGGTATTATTGTTTGCGTCATACAAACTATACATTATATACAGTGTATGTAAAAAATCACATCATTATAAAATTGAAAATGTCAATATAAGAGTAAAAGTATTTCTTTTAAGATTCAACCTTTTTGACAATAAACATTTCTAAATAAAATGAATAAAGGAAACCGTAAAAGTGCAGGGCGATATCTTGAATATTATTAAAAGATTACGGTCCTACAATGTACTAAAAAGTGCCCGGGAGCGTCCAGGAAAAGAAAAAGCGCCCGAGTGAATAAAATAATAATATTTTATAACAATAAATGTTTTCCTGAATAAAAAAAAAATGATCATTGCTTGTTTTGTCCTTTATATAAAGGGGGATATGTACGATGCTACATCTAAAGTGTGTAGATAGTGTTGTTGCACTTTTACATTTTAGATTTCAAAATTGTATATAAGTAAGTAAGTAAATATAAACCTAAAGGCAATGGAGTTGGAAGCGAAGTATGAGCACAGTGTTCTCGCGTTTCAACGTTATTTTAGCAGTAATACATCATCTCTGAAGAGCTATGTCTGAAAACCGACACAAAAAGACATTGCCCCAATTAACTGGAAGAACAATTCATGCAACTCCATGAATAATATTTTAAAACTATCGACAAATTGGAAAGCCGTTAAGCTCCCGGACCTTATAGACAAACTACACAAAATTGTTCAATTACAATATCGAGATATACGCCGAGCATTACATGACCAGGGGAACTATGCGTTGGCTCCTTGGGCTAAAAAATTTCAAGTAACAGAAGTGGTATGGTCGCCGAAATGTGCAAAAGAAAAGGACGCCATTTTCAGAAAGTTTAGGAATCTAAGCAGACCGAGAGACAATTTTGTGGAATCATCTGACGGAAAATTAAAGATTCCTAAAACTCCAACCACCGCAAGGAAGCCAAACCAAAAGAAGCGTATTCGTACCAACAAGACCACTACCTTGAAATTTTCAACATAACTTTTAATGTACATTGTATTATATTTGTTATGAACAGTAATGTAGTTGACAGTTTGTATGAATAGGTAGTAAGATGCATAGTGCTTCACTTTTAATGCTATTTTAACAATAGTAAATGTTTTATATGCAGATGCTGATATAGATTTATTTTATCTTTTTATAAAACTAAAACTGTTTTAATGGCTATGCTTATCAGTGTTTTAATGCTTAGTTTTAAATTTAAACCAAAACTCCTGCTTTTTGTCCCCTTGTTTTAACTACGGTACATGTATAGTACTAGTACTGCTTTATTTGCTGATTTATTATAATTTTTTTTATAAAACCAAAACTGTTTAAATCGCGGCATGCGATTTGTAATGTTTATCCGTGATTCAATGTTATTTGTTTTATACCAAACACCTGCTTTTAACATGCATAGTATAATTGTTTTATTTGCTGATGCTGATATACATGTGCGTGTCACTTTTATCGTTCCTAAATAATGTGTAACTCTTTTAATTTTATAAAATGAATATTTATCTGTGAAATTTAAGTTGTTTTTGCATTTTTCATTTTGATATCGTTTTTGAAAAACATGTCTTTTGATGTCTAACATTTTATAAATCTTCAGCATAAACTGTGATTCATGATTATCTGTCTTTTGAAATAGTATTCATATATTATTGTTAAAATTGAAACATTCATACTTATTTTTGTGCTTTATTACAAATGTCTATTATCTGAATTTGCAAAATACTTGTCTAAAATTTAAAAAAAATCAATGTGCATAACTTATCGACACAAAGTTGTTTCATGCCAATACAATATCTATATATTTTCCCCGGGCGCCTTTTCTTTTCCCCAGGCGCTTTTTTTTTCCCCGGGCGCTTTTTAGTAGGACCCAAAGATTACACATATATTTAGACGGGCTTTTTCTTAAAATATACATTCACATAAATTTGGCACACTTTCAAACTTTCAAACATATAAATTAATTTAGACATTAACATGCAACAATTCATCGAGAGCTTTAATGACTGAGGTTAGATATTTTTCGCCCATTTGATCAACCTTTTTTCTGATATCATCAACGGACAAAAAGACTATGTCGCCGATGATTATAAATTGAAGTTTATTAAAGCGAGGAAACTCTGAGAAAAACCCGCTGGTTCCTGCATTGAGAAGTACATCGTTCAAATCAGAAAAGAAACGTTCTCGAATATCATTATAAGCCTGGCATCCAAACAATACATGCAAAACAGATTCTTCAATACAACATAATTGACAAGTATCACTATCTTTCAATTTCATGCGGAATAAAACCGCATTCAATGGAAGACAGTTTGTTCTAGCCAGAAACTTTAGACGAGAGGCCCAAAAATCATCTACGTTTGTAAAATAGAGCTGTCGTGCTTGGTGGAGAGATGTCTGATTCACAATTATACCACATTTTCTTATTTTTATATTGTGTAATGTAAAATGAACGGTGATCATCGAGGCTTCGCTTTTCAAGGATTTCGGACTTAAGCTTATTACAAGCTTCTCTACCAAAAAAACTTATTAAACATATTTATATTGACGTTTCCATGTATATAATGGTTGTGTTTCAGTGAACTGGAATATGCCGTTAATATCATTAAAATATTCATTTTTGATCATTTAAGTTCGTTAAAAATCTTTTTGCAATATCTTGTACCAGGTAACGAATCTAATCTAGCAAAATATACTTTGACGTTCCATATAATTTGCTAAAGATTCCTTCCAAAGTCCAACAAAACAGAGCATTTTGGAAAGTTCATTTGAGAGTTAATTATAACTTTTGCGACTTTGTACTGCCTGCTGTCTAGCATTTCGTTTCCGGATTTTGACGTGGGAAACCATACACCACAAGCATGAGTAATGGATGGACGTATAACCGAAATCCAAAAAGCACAACCAACATTAAACCGATTAAAATCACCGTGTTCTCCTAAGACGCGAATAATGTAGTTAAGTTATAACGTTCTTGAGAAATAAAGTTTTTATATTCGTTTATAATATTTCATCAATTAAAACATCCCCTAGAAACCAGTTATTATTTGCATTAAGTCTTTTTCCTACCACTAGAACTTTCGATATTTTGGCATTAAACTTTAGATTCCATTTTGAAAAAAAAACACTGGCAACATTCAACAGGGTTTGTAATTATCATCTGCGAAGAGTAGACTACTTATAACTTACTTACATTTTTATAAAGAGAACGTAGTAGTTTCCAGCATGTTCCTTGAAAACCATTTTGCCAAAGAAGATGAAAAATACCATATCTCCAGACCTTATCAAAAGCAGAGGATAGATCTAAGAAAGCTAGAAAAGATTTTTTCCTCTTTAGTTTTTCTTAAAGAGCAGAGTCTATGAAGGGTGAAAACATGATGTTCAACTCTTCTGTCTTTCTAAAGGCGCCTTGAGTTTCACCCGTAATAGGTTCTTATCTTCAATATAATTCATAAATATGTCCTCAATATTTTTACATAAACCGGAAGTTAAGGTTATGCCCCTGTAATTAGCCAAATCATGAACCGAGCCTCCTTTGTGAACTAACTTTATTATACATTTGTGCCATTCAACAGGAATGCATTCATAGTCGGTTATCTTAGTGAAAAGTTCAACAAGGGAATCAACCAGTATATCACTACCTTATATATTGTATCATTAAGAAATTCATTAGGTAAGTTGTCCAAACCACTAGCTTTACTGTTTTTAATTTTCTTAAGAATTTGCGAAATTTCTTGCTTATTTATTGAAAGCAACAAAGGTGTATCCGCCTGAATTAAATTGTTATCTATTTTGGACATCAAAGATTCAACATCGTTAACTAATTCGGTTTTACTATTTTGCATTGATCCTATTGAACTAAAATGGTCAGATAACGCTTTATTAATTTGATTTGTCGTTAATCTTGCACCTGATTTAACAGGATCTATTATTTCGCACACAGCCATTTTGCTTTATTTTAAGAAAATCCCAAAAGCCTTTAATTTTATATTTGGAATTTATGCATTTGCTTGTGAATTGTCGCAAGTTCATTTTAACTAAACTTTCTTTTCTTTTATAGCTTGGGGAACTTTTTCTTTTCGGTTTTTATAGATATTTGTAAGTCGCTGGCCTAATTCATCGTCATGTTGGTGTGTTTTTTTAATCATGTATAAGTCGATTTGCCATGCGCCTTTGTTTTAATTGTTCATCTAACTCTTTGTTTCAAAACCTTCGATAATTCCGAAACGTTTTTGCCTTACCGATTGAATTTATAGCTGTATTTTCTACTTTTTTCTTTCAAACAGTCCCATATTTGATCAATATGCATTGTTTCTTTACAAAATACATTAAAATTTAAAATTAGAAAGTTTTCATGCAGCTTACTTTCAAAAACAGACCAATTAATCTTTTCATTAATATTCCAAAATATTGCATTTGAATTACTTTATGGTTTTAGGGATTTGATATACGATTTAATGTTTACTCTAAGGATGACATGGTCGCTGTGTAGGTCAAAATTGACAGATTCATCAATATAAACCCGTGATACGCGGCTTCCGTTATATTTGAGGATAGAAGAATTTAATCAATTGCTGATCTTTGAATATTAAGTATCCTTGCGTATATATAGTGTCCACTACAAGAAGTAAGAGTATTTGCAATAATTAACTGAGCTTACAATTGACTTAAACGACGGCCATTGTATGAAGTGGACAGTTTCATTATATTTTTCCCGGTATATTCACATTTCTCTTATACGCTTTGTTGTATGTACGATTCCTCTCTTCTGTTTGAAAAATTGTCTTGTCTGTCGTTCATTTTGTATTGTTCTCTAGGTTTTCGATACTCTCTTTGGTTCCTGCTAGGTACGTGTTTTCTGATACTAGACGAATTGTGCACATGTTTTCATTTGAGGACTTTGGTTTTCGAGACTTGATTCATCGAAAGACCAAAATGAAATATTGTAAGAGCACAAGTCAGAAAAACCTATATAACATGTGAAGTTGTATTTTTGCTGGGTGCATATGTGAAGCGTAATTTATTACTTTTCCTGTGAAATTTGCTAAGCCTAGAGTGTTACATGTTACAGTAGCAGTTTTCAATATAAAAATAATGAGATGAGGTACGATTGCCAACGAGACAACTATCCACCAAAGTTCAAATAAAGTGGATGTAAGCAATTATAGGCACCCGTACGGCCTTCAACAATGAGAAAAACCCATACCGTATAGTCGGATATAAAAGGCCCCGACATGAAAAATATGAAACAATCCGAGTCAATTGGACGATAAAAATAACGTCCTAATTTATAACAAAACAATTTATGAAAAACAAATATGATAGACGCCTACCAGCGACAACAACTGAACTAAAGGCTCCTGACTTGGGACAGGCACATAAAGAATGTGGCGGGGTTAAAAATGTTTGTGAGCGCTCAATTCAGTTCATTTTAAGATATGGTTTTTTGCATGTTTTATACAATAATCAACAAGATTCATGCTTTTGTTAGGAAGAATCAAAAGATTTTTATGGCCCCGCAACAAAGTTGTCGGGGCCATATAGTTTAACCCTTGTCCGTCATTCCGTCATTCCGCAACAAACCATTATACGGACTTTTTTTCTAAACGCCTTCAGATATTGGGCTGATTTTTGGTATGTGAGTTAACCATGATGAGTTACAGATCAAGTTTAAGTTTCGTTCCGCTCTGCTAATTTTTGCCAAAATTACGGGCTTTGAACTTTGATAAATTGTTGAAAATCACAGTTATACGGATTTTTTTTTTTCTAAACGCCTTCAGATATTGGGCTGATTTTTGGTATGTGAGTTAACCATGATGAGTTCCAGATCAAGTTCAAGTTTCGTTCCGCTCTGCTAATTTTTGCCGAAATTACGGGCTTTGGACTTTAATAAATTGTTGAAAATCACAGTTATACGGACTTTTTTTTCTAAACGCCTTCAGATATTGGGCTGATTTTTGGTTATGTGAGTTAACCATGATGAGTTACAGATCAAATTTAAGTTTCGTTCCGCTCTGCTAATTTTTGCCAAAATTACGGACTTTGAACTTTGATAAATTGTTGAAAATCACAGTTATACAGATTTTATTTCTATACGCCTTCAGATATTGGGCTGAATTTTTGGTATGTGAGTTAACCATGATGAGTTACAGATCAAGTTTAATTTGTGTTCCGCTTTACTAATTTTTGCCGAAATTAAGGACTTTGGACTTTGATAGATAGTTTGAAATTTAACTGCTCATTGATCAAGGAAATTTTTCATCAAACTAGTATTGGTCTTGAGAGCTGGATACTATCCATGCATGTTTGTGTCCACATGTGTTGTTGAAATGGCATATTTTTCAACTTTTTGAGACGGGGCCATTCGTGTCGTTCCGACACATCTAGTTTTATCAGATTTCTCTCTTTTACTTCAAGAGTTGCAGTAATATTTCAATTTATCTAGTTTAAAGCACTTTAAACAACAGTATCTTGCATCCTCCTAATTTATTGCTCAGTTTTTTTTAAAACATGTCATCCAGTTGTCACGTCTAAAATAATAAACGAGTTTAATATGGTTATGGTTAAAATAATTTGGATATCATAAATCTTTTCAATTTATAATTATTCATCTAACTTACGTGCTTCAATTTTTTTTCGTCCTGAATATACATGAAACATTTGCCACTGAACGATAAGCCAGCAACAATTTGAATCCTGCTATCTACATTTATGGTTAAAACATTTAACGTATGGCCAATTTCCACCTTTATTTTTTCGTTTATGATTAAGATAACTACAAACACACGCATATCTAATAAACAGAGATATTTACACAGAGCCAACAACATCAACATCAATGCCGTATATACTGAATGAAAAACGGGTGTACAAGTCAAATTGGCATCTGGTAAATCGACACCTAGTCTTTTCATCAACAAGTGTTCATTATTTTAGCCGCAAGAGGTTGATTTTTGTCATCAATGTTTATGTTTAAAGATTTTTGCCACAAACACATTCATTACTATTACTGACCCATTTCTCGCAATTCGGTCCAAAAAATCGTTTAGAAATATGTTGAACAATACAATACAATACACAATACAATGCAGTTATTTCCAAACTAGGTATCCGCGGCCAACAAGCATATAAATGTAACAATTATGATAGTTCCCAAAACATATATTGTCCTCATAATTGGAAATAAGCCTTACTGAGCTATATTCTAGGTTAAAGTCAGCAGGGTAAAAATGTATTATAGTGATAACTGGGACTAATAGATAAAGGCCGGGGACATGCAACTAACTTAATTTTCCAATTTCATTGTCCCGCAAAGTTCATTTGTATTAGTCTCAGGTAACAATCACATTTTTCTTATTTTGATTTTTGTTTCCAATTTTATGTGATTTTTTTTTATTTCTAAGTCTGTCATTGTTTATATGTGTATCTTATTGCTAAATATATCCATGCAATTATCATGTTACTGCTGAAAATTAACAAATTTACACCTGTTAGACAATCACTAATTATAACAGCAGAAAACTTCATTTCATTACATTACTCTTAAATATGCGTTTACAGTTCATTTACCTACAAGAAACAAATCAAATCCATATAGAAATAAGGAGATGTGGCATGATTACCACTGAGACCGTCATCTAATAGTAAAATTTCGATAACACTCTCTACTATAAATGTTTCTGATGTTTCTGTAGTACTCTCAACGAAATCAAGAGGGTGGATTTTGTCCTGAGCAAACCACTTTCCCGAAACAAATTTGGCATCATCAGGCATTTTATAGAAATCTGATGTGATGACAATGTAAAAAGGACTAGATGTAGACCTTTCAGTGATATCACGTTTAAAAACACATACTGTTGATCCCTTGCTATAGATTACATTTCTGGTTTCCTGGATATCAACTGTAGTACATCCACTTTTAATTTTGAAAAAATTAGCTCATGAACATCTGGAGGTTTCCTTAAATAACAATTCAAAGGAAGAGTTCCTGGGTGGTATTTGGTGCTCATGTTTCTTACCTTTAATTGGTGAATACACAGTCCGTTTTCTACTTTCCATTATCTCATTGCATTTATTTTTGTGTCTGAAAGTTTTACTTCTTTGAGCTGAGACGTTTCCTCCAGAGAATGATAATTCAAGCAATAACTTGAAAAACTTTTCATAATGTGAATACCCACTAGTATAATACAAGAAACACACCTGTGTGATTTTTTTAAATAGTTCTCGTACACAATTTGAAAATCTGCGAGCGAATTGTATCATTAGTGGTGTGTCGTCGATTGCTCTCGTCTCAGAGCAAAGATTTTTAGCAATGGTTGTGGATGTACTTTTCAGCGAGAATTTTGCCTTTAATAAAGGTTCTGTTTCATTCACAACATCCCTAAGACTTTTCAAAGCAGTGATTAACTGTGAAATATCATGTTTCGTCTGCATTGAATTTGCACCACCTGGACCTTGAAGAGCATGTTTTTCTGATGTCATTGTTTTAATCTCAATGTCACAAAGACAAAGAAAGTCATCAAAGCTAATTAATTGGTTTAGTTTAAATCATATGAAGGCCAACCCTGACAAGTTTCAGGCAATAGCCATTGGCAAGAAAACTGAAAATAAAAATATTTCTTTTAATTTAGATGGCAATATCATACATTGTGAAAAAGAAGTGAAATTACTTTGTGTAACAATTGACTATCAACTTAAGTTTGATGCCTATATTTCTAATATTTGTAAAAAGGTATCAAGACAGTTACATGTACTTAAACGTACATGTATTGGTAAACATTTAACGAAATTAGGTAAACTTACTATCTATAATTCATTTATCATGTCAAATTTTAACTATTGTCCAGTAGTATGGCACTTCTGTGGTGATTGTAATACTAGAAAAATAGAGAAAATACAGGAGCGTGCCTTAAGATTTATTTATGAAGACTATTGTAGCACTTACCAGCAACTGTTAATTAAATCAAAACTACCAAGTTTAAAAATCAGAAGAATTAGAATGATAGCAATAGAGGTGTATAAAATTATAAATTAACAATGTCCATTATATTTACATGAACTTATTGGAATTAAAAACTGTACTTACTCTTTCAGAAATAACAATATAGCAGACTGTTCCCAGGGTAAGGACAACTACCCATGGGCTACACTCATTCAGATATGCTGCCGGAGCCAAACTCTGGAACGAACTGCCGAATAAGATGAGGGAAGAAATGCCTTTGGGTCAGTTCAAAAGTTTGGTTGGTAATTGGGAGGGCAGTTTGTGTCAGTGTTCCTCCTGCAGATCTCAGTGAGCTGTAGATCACTTTTTTTATCTTGTATACTCTGGCTTTTATATTTTGTTGCATACTTTTTTATTTGTGTTTTAAATGCTAGAACTACTTTTAGTGCTCTATACATTATAGCTATTGCATGAATGTTAGTTTGTCTGCATTTTATGTTTGCTTTATATGCTTTAATTTGCCTTATTCATTGCTATAATTTGCTGTGCTTGATACCAGTATTTATGCTTTGCATGATGTGCTTACTGTTTTATGTGTTTTATGTCTTGTGCTTATCATATATATGTATGTCGGATAAAAGCTCTACAGAGCTTATATTGTATTGTTATATGTATACCCGACTTTTATGCTTTATGCTTTATTTAATGTCCGCTAGTCTTGAAATAGCATCATCTATTGAGAAGTTCTGTTTGTCTTTAATTAACCCAAATATTGACTATTTTTGGCAATTTTATCAAGTGAGATGTAAATATTTCTGTACTTTACTTTAAAATTCCACTTTTTTTTTTCATGTTCAAAATTCAATATCCCTAAAAATGCATCAATATCCCATATCCAAGGACGTATAATATATATACGTCATTGCCCATATCCATTTATTTTTAGAACAAATATCCCGTATCCCTAAAATTAAAATGCCAAATATCCCGTATCCCAATATACCCAATACAAGCCTCGTTACTGGATCTAGATCGTTATTTCAATTACGATTTACTGTGACCAGGTGCATATACGAAAGACCAACAGCAGGAAAAGAAAATGCCCCTTTGTTTATTAAAAGGAAGGGATGTAATTGTATGTAAACGAATCAAATTATAAACGTTGACAAGCTTTTTAAAAAAGCTTTTACTTAATTCTCAAAACCGTAAGCGGTTCAAGTGAGTCACGTGATTTTAGGTGTTTCCTGTTAAGCAAGAAAATCACGAATATAGGAGAACGAATACAAAATTCAATTCATGCAGTGAAAATCATGAGGTTTTAGCTAATACATCACTGTGTTGATACAATGTATGTTGATAGTTTTGAATAAGAAAAGACAAATAGATATTAAACGCCACTCAGATGTATTATTTACGAACAAGACTGACAATGTTCAGTAGTAAACAGTATGTTTTTAGTAAATGTAGCTGTTAACATAATTTACAGGTTAAGCTACTGTTCGCCCTGACTGTGTCAGTTGTCTTCTATGTAGTATTGAAGGTACTTCAATTTTTACAATTATTAAGTTTTACACACACGCAAGTAGGATTTGATCAGCAGTTAAATATATACAAAAATATATCGGAGTCAATAGTCTTTAGATGACTTTTAAATGCATGCATTTTCCTATGCTACAATGCTTCTGTTATTACGTCACAGTAAGGACATACAACTCAAATTAAAGAAAAGCTAAATACACGAAATAACATAAATCTTAACAATATTGCAAACATAGAAGAACTTACAATGGACCAACTTTGGGACAATTTCAAAACAATGGTATTGAAAACCATAGAAGAGTCAATTCCAACTAAAATGATAACACAAAACAGAAACTACCATGTGTTAATAAAGAGTTAAAATCACTTATTAGACATGTTAGAAAAAGGAATAAATTGTTAAAAAAATGAAAGACTCGCACAATAAAATTAGTAAACAGTACAGGGACACAAACTACTTCAGAGAGAGACGAGAAAAGCCTACTGGACATATTTAGAAAACATCATTTGCTATGATGAAAGCTTAGAAACTTCACAAAAACAGAAAAAGTTTTGGAATTACATCAGATCCACAAAAAAAAAAACAGTTCAGGAGTTGCACTGTTAAGATCTGAGGGCATGCTGATAGATAACACAAAACAAAAAGCTGAAATAATAAACAATATCACTCTGTTTTTACACCTGAAAATGATTAAGAACAAATTTATACCTAACTGTTAGACAACTATCCATCTATGTCAGAAATACATGTAACATCAAATGGTATGGAAAAAACTTAAAAAATCTTGATCCATCTAAAGCTACAAGTCCAGATGAAATACCAGCACGCATACTAAAACAATTTGTATCTGACTTTGCACCACATCTCATTTTCATTTTAAACAAATCTTTTTTGAAAGGAGATGTACCATCAGACTGGAGACGGGCAATTGTAATTCCTATATTTAAAAATGGAGAAAAATACCTAGCCAGTAACTAAAGGGCTGTCTCCTTGAATCCGGGTCCGTTTGCCCCAATTCACGTTCGCCCCCTTTCACTTTTGCACCCCACACGCTTGCACCTTGAGTCTGTTCACCCCCTTTTTATTTGGTTTTCGTGTTTAAGTTAGTGTATTCCTATAAATAAGTTTTTTTTATTGTTTCAAAATAAAGTGACATCATAAAAACATAACAGGTTTCCTTTAGTGTTTTATTAATTATTTTGACGAAATGAATCATGATTAAAAAATTGTCATGATGATCTTGGACTATAATACAATATATGGTGTCCCAGTGATGATCAAAGCAAAGTTCGTTCATTTAAGACTGTAAAAGAAAGGCGGAAGATACCAATTCTTCACTGAGTTTACTAATACCAAGCTGACTACATGCAGTATTAACATCTAGTTGTAACAACAATCATGATTTTAAAACACAGAACAATTATACCAAATGTGGCTTTGTAAATACATGTACCAAGTTACAGTAATCATACATAATTAACATTTAATAATTTTAAATTATCAAATCACCAAATAAAATATTTCATTTAAAAATCCTGAATTTTTATTCATGAAAGTTTTAATATTTTGATAAATACATCTGAAAAAACACCCAGTATCTAAATAAGAATAGGGTGCGAACAAACCCAGGGGGTGAACATGTTGGGTGCGAACGTGTAGGGTGCAAACATGTATTGGGAGCGAACGGACCTGATACCTGTCTCCTTAACCTGTATATGCTGCAAACTGTTCAAATACATTGTACATGTTGTAGTAAGTAACATCCTAAAACATCTGGACACACATGACATTCTAGTGGACAATCAGCATGGCTTCAGAGCAAAACACAGCTGTGAAACACAACTTCTTACATTGACTGTATTTTATACACAACAGCAAGATTGTACCATCCTACAAAATGACTTAAACTGCCTAGCCAAATGGGAACAAACATGGGGTATGCAATTCCACCTAGAAAAATGCAACTCTCACACAGTAACAAGGTCACAGTCACCATACAAACATGACTATGTACTAAAAGGCCACATTTTAGAATCCGTCAAAACAGCAAAATATATTGGTATTACCTTATCCTATAAGAAAATGTCATGGGATACCCATATTAACAACATCACTGCTAAAGCAAATAAGATCTTGGGCTTTTTAAAAAGAAACTTAAAAATTAATAAGGAAGAAACAAAAATTTGGCTTATAAATCTATGGTACGATCAAACCTAGAATACACCCCAAAACAAAAAAATAATATTGAAAAAATACAAGGAAGGGCAGCACGTTATGTCACCAACAGGTACCAAAACACCAGTAGTGTCATGTCCATTATTGACCATCTTAAACGGAAGTTATTTGAAGCTCGCAGAAACATTAATCGAGTAACAATGATGTACAAAATCACAAACAAACTTATAGCAGTAGATCCAAACCTTTACCTTTCACCACGGCCAGTAAAATACACCAGATTCAGCAATCCCTTACAACATCAAACATTCAGCACCAGAACAGACTACTTTAAGTACAGCTTTTTCCCATTCACAGTTGTAAGTACTGTGGAATTCACTTCCACAAAACAGCATCAGGCTTCAGCATTAACTCTTTGGAGTTTAAAATACTGATCCATAGTCCATGAAGTCAGTATATTGAGATATCTACCCTGTTTGTAAATATATATAAATGTGTTTATTTTTAACTTTTGCACAAAATTATTTTTGATTATTGCACTCATAAATTTTTTATCTTTTAATAAGTGTCTGTTTGCGATGCGTCAATCCATCAGCAATGTTCTGATGGATCGTCGTAGATGTAGGACAGATTGTTCATTGACTTCATTTATGCTGATTGACCTCGGGTCAACCTGTGTTAATTCATGTATATAAAAAAACAACTCAAGATTGGTCTATTAGGCAGCCCTGTAACTCTATACACCTTATAGCTATTTATTCAAATCCAGGTAAGTTCTAAAATTACAAAACTTTTTCATCCAGTTGAAGCTATGTGGGGGCCCTGTTTAAACAATGTATTATCATATGACAATGAGGGTCTTTTGAAAACAAAACTTTATGACAAAAGATATGATTTCAGCTTCCCAATTGTGAATTTTCCATTTCTATGTAGCAACATTCCAGCAGCGCCTGCATACAGAGTATACATCTCCCAGTTGATATGATATTTCAGGGCTTGTATTCCCTATCATGATTTCCTTGATAGAGGGTTGCTGCTCACAAGGACGCTATTAGACCAAGAGTTCCAAGTGGTGAAGTTGAAATCATCAATTCGTAAATTTTATGGACACCATCACGAGTTGGTTGACCGTTATGGAATATCCGTTTCACAGATGATAGGTATCTTCCGCCTTTCTTTTACAGTCTTAAATGAACGAACTTTGCTTTGATCATCACTGGGACACCATATATTGTATTATAGTCCAAGATGTTCCAAATGTCGTAACAACAACCCCTTCCCCTTTTCCCCGAATGTGATCTACCGAATTAGACTTATTACCGGGTTTGAACTAACATGAACAACAAGACGGGTGGCACATATGGAGCAAGATCTGCTTACCCTTCCGGAGCACCTGAGATCACCCCTAGTTTTTGGTGGGGTTTTTGTTGCTCAGTCTTCAGTTTTTAATGTTGTGTATTGTGTACTATTGTTTGTTTGTCTTTTTCTTTTTTAACCATGATGTTGTCAGTTAATTTTCGACTTAAGAGTTTGAATGTCCCTCTGGTATCTATCGTCTCTCTTTTACCCATGAAAAACATCCACTCAGAGTTTCTTCAGTTTAAATTAATAACTAACTAGTGAGATCTCATATATAGTTACAAATAGATTAAGATAGTGCTAGGCTTCACAAAAATGCAATTTTTTTATCTCATCTAGTTTCAACATGTTCAAATACTGTTGCTTGAAATATTTCAGACACCACTTCACTATTTTCCTCACGCAGTGTTCCAGCTAGCATGAAATGGAGGGGCGCCGCGCCCCGCCCCCGAAATTTTGCGCCCCTCTGCCTTTTTTAAGCGCCCCTGCGCCCCTCTGTGCCCTTTTGAAAAAAGTTTAGACAACGATCTTTTTTCCTCATATTGTCGCCATTTTGTTGAGTTCTTTATACACACACTTCATTAAGACAACAGATTAAAATTGTTAACACTTGTTACCTGTATATAATCACCTATTTGATTAGAGTCAATTACTTAAACAGGTGAAATTTACGACCCTGTCTAATCCCTTTGCCCTGAAGCACCAAACATCCAAGTTAAATGAATTGATTTTTTAACACCTGACGATGCAAAATAGAATTTATAAAATAAAAGTGAACGATGTTCATTTCTATTGTAATTGTTATTTATAAAATAACGTTCATTAAAAAAGAATCATTCCAATAGTATATTGTAAATCGTCAACACGCAAAATGCCGACGAAAAAAAGAAAAATTGACCAACTCGAAAATGACAAGAAGAAAATATCAAAGACATGCCAGTCTATTACATCTTTTTTTCAAGAATAATGACCATCAAAGGTTAAAAAATAATTTAATTCTTTACCTTTATGAAAAATCGAGAAGAAGAAAGGTTTCTATCAGATATCGCAATTGTTCTTCTATTGTAAATTCCGCCGATTACGGAGCACTCGAAAGTCCGATTTTTATATCATTTTTCTTAAATTGAAATCCGTTTTGACTAACTTTAATATTGATATTATGAGATATGCTCAACATGAAATATACGGATATGCATGTTGAATTGATAATAAACTTTCAAAGTCGAATTAATTTATTATTGTGCCGATTACGGAGCTCTCGAAAGTCCGATTTTTGTATCAATTTTCTTATTGAAATCCGTTTTGACAAACTTATTGATATTATTAAATACGCTCAACATGAAATTTACGGAGATGCTTGTTGAATTGATAATAATCTTTCAAAGTTGAATTAACAAACTTATTTGTTGAATCAATCTATTTCTCAAGATCGAAATAAAGACAATTGTCTCATTGGCACTCTTATTTAAATTCACAACCAAACCTTCACAATTTTCAATGTATGTAATAGTATAGAGTATTTAACTTAGCTACATGCTTGCTAAAAATATGTCATTATGTGGTAATATTAAGTATTTGATTTTTTTCAGGAGAACGCGCTAAAGTGCCCTTTTTTAAAAACGCGCCCCTCTATTTTCAAATCCTAGCTGGAACACTGTCATGTTAATATTTTTATGCTTGGCTGTAACAGTAAAAAAATGGATATTGGTCATATTGGTGACTAATACAGGTAATAATATTAAATGCAATTAAGCTTGTGTCACTAATCATGCTAATCACCTGATGAAGTCTAGGTTAGTCTATGGAAAGGTATATACTATGAAATTTAGAGCGAGGGGCTTGCCCTGAGCTCTTAATTTCATAGTATATACCTTTCCATAGACTATCCAATTTAGCACATATTTACAACTCGAGTAATCTTTTAATTGGTCTATTGATAGTTTATTTTGGCTGACTACTTGTATCACAGGTGTTTGTAAAACGGAGCTCATTAACGAATTTTGTAAATCTACTCACTAGTATCATTGTAAAATATGTGATTTCAAAAGGCCCATTACTCCAGAATGAAAAGATGGTAGCTGCTGGTGTAAGTATGTTAACTGATATAAAGCGGTGTTTTACTATACATGTTCTTCTTACAAGGTAAGATGACAAAACAAATTGACCAAAAGCAGGCAATAATTAAATTGCAGTGGAAGCTTTACATGTTTTGAAAACATTTTTTAATTTCACAGTAAAACTAAAGCTATAATAAATTTGAAACATATAGATAGTTTGTCCCCAAAGATATAGTCTAGCAGATAGGCATTAAAAAGCAACTACAAATAGATCAGAGACTAAAGGTTTTGTGTTTTTTTTTTTTATTAGTTCAATGTAAAAACTAAAAGATTTATCAGAATATGTTTATATATATATATATACATGATATAGGTGGCACATTATCTTTAGACATAATCACAGTTTTTCAATTCATGACATCGTCCTGAACATGCATGAAATATTTGCCACTGGACATTAAGCAACCAATAATCAATAAATCAATCAATTCATGACGAAATAGATCACTTTCCTTAAGAAAGCTTAAAAAATTATCACCAAGTTGCTTTAATTTTCCTTCACAAGGTTTCATAGTACACACTTTTTTGTGTACAAAGTAATTGCATGGATGATACATTATCATAATTTTAAGATATCGTTGTACTCTAATCAAGGTATAAAGAACCATATGTTTTACCCTTTATTTAAATGATAAAATTTGCAATTGTCAAAAACATTTTTTAGATCCAAAGATTTTAATAGCAGGATATTTAAAAATCAATGTGAAAACTAATTACAAACTATTTAATTTAATTTGGAACACAGCATTTTATTTCAAAATAGCCAGTGGCAATTTTTGTTTTAAATATCTTGATTACGATACAATGAATCTTACCCTTGTGGTCATTCATGCGTAGTTACTTAGTACACAGGAAAAGTATGTACTATGAAAATTAGAAGGAAAATATAAGCAATTTGATTGGACGAGAAGTTGTAAGTATGTGCTAAGTTTACTTATTTATGGCTTTCACTTTCTTTGATTATTGAACAATTTGAATCTCACTGATTCACTCTTATTGTCATGCAAACAAATTATGAGTTGATTGACCAGTATATGTGTTGATCATGGGGTCAATTTTCAGTACAGTCGATTCCGGTTATTTGCATAGCCTATTTGTTAGACATAATTATGCAATTATAGGGAATATACTCTAATACAATTGAAAACAATTACTATTATATAAACCGAAAAGAAGTATAAGTTTTATACTTACATCTTCAAATGATCTTTTTTAAAAACTCATAAAATTCACGGCTGTCATTCGGTATATTGAGAAAAAAGATCATTAAAATAAGTAACATTTTCGATGAAATGATGAACATGATGAAGAGCAATCTGACTTTTGTAGTTTTGTAGAAACTGTGATATTTTAAACTCTGATTTTTTAAGATACTGTTCATAATGATGAACCATTTTGACAGACAGGTTTTTTTTCTTCAAAATTTGTCCTTATAATTCATTTAATTAGATTATTCCATATTGGTATTTTAGTAGGTTTCTCTATATGAATTAGATTTTGAATAAAAAAGCATTTTCACCTGGAGAAAAGATAAACGCGCTAAACATCACACACATGCATGTAAAGTTTTCATAAAATGTTTGATGTACAATTGCTTTTGGTAAATATTTGTCATTAAATACATTGTTTTCTCTCGGAATAAAACAATTACTGTCTTTTTTTTGGTAAATATGTGGTTTAATTGACTTTTGAAAAAACTGGTATTCGCTTCGGCTGTTGGCCTCAGTCAATACCAGTTTTTAGAAAGTCAATGAAACCGCATATTTACCTCATCAAAAGACAGTAATTGTATATTATCTATTGACCTTGCATGTATTTTCTCAATAAGAGTGACTTCACAATCCCATACCAGATACCTCTAACTTTAGTTTAAGTGAATGGATCTCTATGAAATTTTACCATAAGGTTCAATAACACATAAGGAAGGTTGAGATTGATTTTGGGGGTTATGGTACCAACAGTTAAGGAATTAGGGGCCAAAAATAAGCATTTTTGTAACTTCCAGACATAACTTGTGTGTTAGTGTATGGATCTCTCAGACATTGTACCACAAGGTTCCATATCACACAGGGAATGCTGGGATTGATTTTGGGGATAATTGCCTCCAAATTTTAGGAATTAGGGGCCAAAAAAGTGGCAAAAAACAAACATTTTTCTAGTTTCATGACAATAACTTGTGTGTAAGTGTATGGATCTTTATGAAATTGTACTACAAGGTTCCATATCACAAAGGGAAAGCTAGAATTGAGTTTGGGGGTAATTGCCCAAAACGTTAAGGAATAAGGGGCCAAAAATAAGCATTTTTCTAGTTTCCAGACAATAACTTGTGTTCAAGTGTATGGATCTCTCTGAAATTGTACTGCAAGGTACCATACCACAAAGGGAAGGCTGGGATTGATTTTGGGGGTAATTACCTCAAAATTTTAGGAATAAGGGGCAAAAAAACAAGCATTTTTCTAGTTTCAGGACAATAACTTGTGTGTAAGTGTATGGATCTTTATGAAATTGTACTGCAAGGTACCATACCACAAATGGAAGGCTGGGATTGATTTTGAGGGTAATTGCCTCCAAATTTTAGGAATTAGGGGCCAAAAAGGGAAAAAAAAACAAGCATTTTTCTAGTTTCAGGACAATAACTTGTGTGTAAGTGTATGGATCTTTATGAAATTGTACTATAAGGTTCAATATCACAAAGGGAAGCTGGGTTTGAGTTTGGGGGTAATTGCCCTACAAGTTTAGGAATTTGGGGCCAAAAAACAAGCATTTTTCTAGTTTCCAGACAATAACTTGTGTTCAAGTGTATGGATCTCTGAAATTGTACTCCAAGGTACCATACCACAAATGGAAGGCTTGGATTGAGTTTGGGGGTGATGAATCATAAGGGGGTTCAAAAAATTGGGGGGGGGGGATATTTTTTTCCTTTTTTTTCTTTAAAATTTTCCATTTTAAATTGGTTATTTCAGATTTATATATAAAAGCAAATAATAATGATATGGTTTGATTAGGTAAATTAAAAATTTCTAAGTTCTTAGACCACATTCATTCTGTGTCAGAAACCTATGCTGTGTCAAATATTTAATTACAATCCAAATTCAGTGCTGTATCAAGCTTGAATGTTGTGTCCATACTTGCCCCAACTGTTCAGGGTTCCACCTCTGCAGTCGTATCAAGCTGCGCCCAGCGGAGCATTTTATTAACAAGTGTAATAGTCATGATAGTTAAGCAGTTTCTTCAAGGCTAAGATACAATGTACAAATGTATGTCACTTCCAATTTCGATGAAAACGAACAACAATGTTCAGTTGTGCTGGCAGGTTTGATACAGCGCGGTTCGACTGTATGTTGAAATTTAACATTGCTGCAGATAGACTGGAGTATAAAACATGTCTTTTGATATCAAATACCTGGTTGACGATACAAGGTGCTATTTTGAAATTGGAAAACATGTTGTTAATCACGACCTCAGATAAGTCAAACAGTTATGTTGGGTCCCTTCCACTTATTGAGGTTAAACTGTATGCATTTTGCTATTGAAATTACACACAGGCAAGACATCTCTGTATCAACAATTTATCTCTCCATAATTTTTACTGCCATGATGCATAAACTGAAAGTTAGAAATAAGGCAGAAAGAGAGAGGGTATTGTTAACATCGCTTAAAGATCACTAAAAATATAGTTTGGTGAAGTTCTTTGACAACTTGAAACACTAGATTCTTTGATGATTCAGCTTTTATTGTCTTAGAGTGTTTTAAGTGATTTTACGTTAAATTAGATAACATGGATAAGAAAGATACATGTAAAATCAATTTGAGTTATTGACTGTAAGCAAGTAGGTAAAGTAAGAAAAAATCAATTTAAGTTATAGTTATTTTTTGGAAATAAGAATTGATCATCATTTAAACTTAGTATATCTGGGTTATTAATTATGGTACATATGCATGGATATAGTCAATTGTAAAATTATCAGCAGATAAGTTAATAGGTCATGTAATTGAAAATGAAAGAATGTACAAAAAAATGTGAAACTGTATTCAATCATACCACATCTCCTTATTTTTATATTTACTATTGATTTTCAAAGGATCTTCAGTGAAAACTGAAATTAATTTTTTTAATTCTAAAAACATGAACTACATGTTATACAGTTTATACACTTAACAATGCTTTATAGTCTGGTAGAGAAATATTTTAGGGTATTAAAATTGTTAGCACCAGCATCTTAATGAAAAATCTCAGTCAATGATAATCATGGTAATTTTAAGTGTTTATTGTTATAACATTGTAAACAATAGTGAATATAGTCCAAGATTTATGGAACTGTCACTGACAAATGACTGAAATGAATTGAAAAAAATCTTTGAATGAGACTTGGAATGTTAGATGTTGGTAAAAAGGTACATTTTTTGTGAAAAAAATTATAATGATTTTTTGTCTACTAAATCTTATTGCTGACTGGACATTAATAAAATTAAAATAAAAGTTGTATATTACAACTTCATTTATTCCTTTAATTATTCTTTGAACAGGTCTATATCTGGTTAATAAGTAACAATATAAATTGGAGTCATTTGATGGCCACTACATTATTGGTTATGGCCCTAGGTATTTACTATTATCTAAAATCCAAAATACATTCATAGGTAGTTTAGAAACACAAGGAGGTATTGTATGGCCAGATAATTTCTTGTCTGTAACAACTAGGTCACTGTTTTGTTAGAAATCTGAAAATAACTAACATTTTGGCAGACCTGGCTTGCCTTTAATCATGTTAATAATTCCTAAGCAAGATCTATATATATATAGATTCTACCACTGCATCAGTGATCAAGTGTGATACGATACTTATCCACTCGAGACAGTTAAATTTTCAAATTTAAAATGCAAGGCTTGCCAAGCTTTTTAAATATTTAAAATTTAACTGTCGAAAGTGGATAAATATCTATTGCACAAGCTTTGGTGGTGTAATCTGTTTCTCTAAGGAAACCAGTTTTGTCAATCCTCTCATGGTAGTATTAAAATCGTAAAAAAAAAGAAAAAATAAGGGTGGATTCTTTAACCAAGAACTAAGCCAAGATATTATTAGTTTTTAGGAAAGTAATTTGAATTTGATGTAATTTCCTTGTTCTTTTTGTCATATAGACTTAAATTATAAATTTAGCAATAAAATAGTTTTTTTCTTCTTAATGTAGGACTTGTTATGGAAGAAAGTTGTGAACCTGTGGCCTGGCGTATCCAATTCTTAGTGAGAAGCCTGTTTTATGTATGATAGATACTTGTTACTTTCCTGAATTACAAAAAAAAAAGTAAATATAAATCTTCCTGTTCAGTCAATTTCATATAAGAGTTGATGAAGCATGTCAAGTGTCAAATGAGTGTTCATTCCAGTTATTATAATTTATATACATCCCTAAATTTAGATGTATTTCCTGGATAGTAATTATCAAATGATATTTTTATATTTCTAGGTTTTATGATTATATGGATCAAGGATAACCAGAGTACAGAATGAGTAGTGGTATGTATATAGTGTTATTATAAATAGATAGTAAGCATGGTAAGGAAAGATCAGTAATAATACAAAATTCAATTGGCTTAAACAAAAGACAACATGTAGCATTTCCACAGAGATCATTTGACCTTTCACCTTCAGTCATGTTTCATTGACTTTGAATATATGTTTTGCATAGTTTACATGTTAAAATATTGCCATATTTTTCCAACATTTTACAGGCCAGTCATATCTCTGTTTCAACAGTTTATTTTGATAGTTTCTAAATTTATACATGGAAAAATTAAGAAATCTATTATTCTATGTTGTAAATCGTGTCAGTCGTACGCTTTGTCAGTGTTAGTTAACTTTACGGGAAATAAAAATGTCATGTCTGTGGATTTTTGAAAATCAGTAAGTTAAGAAATTTGAAGAATTTATGCATTAAACATTTGTAAAAATATTGAATTCCTATTATATGTGTATATAGGCTCGTCCCCTGTGTATGATCAGTATGAACAGATAAGGCAGGCTGAGAGGGAAAGGGCAGAGATCGTTGGCAGATATGACAAGGTAAACATATTAAATAAATCTCTATTAGGGAGATTTGACATCCTAAACTTTATTAAAGAATAGAAAAAAACTTTGTTAGAGACACTATTATGAATAGTTTTTAGTTCACCTGGCCGAAAGGCCAAGTGAGCTTTTCTCATCACTTGGCGTCCGTCGTCAGTTGTTAACTTTAACAAAAATCTTCTCTGAAGAAACTACTGAGCCAAACTTGGCCACAATCATCATTGGGGTATCTAGTTTTAAAAATGTGTCCGATAACCCTGTCTGCCAACCAAGATGGCTGACATGGCTGAAAAATAGAACATAGGGCGAAAATGCAAGTTTTGCGTATTATTTTGAAACACGCTATGAAAAGAGAAAATCTGACAAGGGCAAAAATGTTCGGAATGATAAGCTCTACCTGTTGTTCATTTAAGTCAAAACTGTCAGGAGTCTTCTTGTAGGAGTTATTGCCCTTAGATGATGAATTTTACCATTTTTAGCTCACCTTGCCTAAAAGGCCAAGTGAGCTTTTCTCATCACTTGGCGTCGGTTGTCCATCGTTGTCGTTAACTTTTACAAAAATCTTCTCCTCTAAAACTACTGAGACAAATTATATCAAACTTGGCCACAATCATCATTTGGGAATCTGGTTTAAAAAATATGTCTGACGACCTCGCCTGCCAATCAAGATGGCAGACATGGCTAAAAATAGAACATATTTTTTGCTTATATCTCTGAAACTAAAGCATCAAGAGCAAATCTGACTGGGCAAAAATGTTCATCAGGTTAAGATCTATCTGCCCTGAAATTTTTCAGATGAATCAGACAACCCGTTGTTGGGTTGCTGCCCCTGAATTGGTAATTTTAAGGAAATTTTGCTGTTTATATTGGTATCACGTCGTCGTCCACGTCGTCCGAAGAAATTTGGTTTCCGGACAATAACTTTAGTATTAGTAAATAGAAATCTATGAAATTTAAACACAAGGTTTATAACCACAAAAGGAAGGTTGGGATTGATTTTGGGGGTTATGGTCTCAACAGTTTAGGAGTTAGGGGCCAAAAAATGGGCCCAAATAAGCATTTTTAGCTCACCTGGCCGAAGGGCCAAGTGAGCTTTTCTCATCACTTGGCGTCCGTCGTCGTCTGTCGTCGTTAGCTTTTTACAAAAATCTTCTCCTCTGAAACCACTGGGCCAAATTTGACCAAACTTGGCCACAATCATTATTAGGGTATCTAGTTTAAAAAATGTGTCCGGTGATCCGGCCAACCAACCAAGATGGCTGCCATGGCTAAAAATAGAACATAGGGGTAAAATGTAGGTTTTGGCTTATATCTCTGAAACCAAAGCATTTAGAGCAAATCTGACATGGGTAAAACTGATTATCAGGTCAAGATCTATCTGCCCTGAAATTTTCAGACAAATCTGACAACCCGTTGTTGGGTTGCTGCCCCTGAATTGGTAATTTTAAGGAAATTTTGCAGTTTTTGGTTATTATCTTGAATATTATTATAGATAGAGATAAACTGTAACAGCAATAATGTTCAGCAAAGTAAGATCTACAAATAAGTTGTCATGACCAAAATTGTCAGTCGACCTCTTTAGGATTTATTGCCCTTAATAGTCAATTTTTAACAACTTTTTGTAAATTTTTGTTATCTTTTACAAAAATCTTCTTCTCTGAAACTACTGAGACAAATTTAACCATACTTGGCCATAATCATTATTAGGGTATCTAGTTTAAAAATTTGTCCGATGACCCCGCCTTCCAACCATCATGGCTGACTTGGTTAAAAATAGAACATAGGGGTAAAATGCAGTTTTTGGTTTATATCTCTGAAACTAAAGCATTTAGAGCAAATCTGACAGGTGGCAAAGATGTTCATCAGATTTAGATTTATCTGCCCTGAAATTTTCAGACGAATCCGACAACCCGTTGTTGGGTTGCTGCCCCTGAGTTAGTAATTTTACAAAAATTTTGCAGTTTTTTTTATTATCTTAGATATCATTATAATATCTAATATCTAATACTATTAATTATGATTTTAACCTTATTTTACATGATTTCCAAAGCATCAGTAAATACAGGTGAGCGACACAGGCTCTTGAGAGCCTCTAGTTCTAGTTTCCGGACAATAACTGGTGGAACAGTGTATGGATCTCTCTGAAATTATACCACTAGTTTCCATACAACAAAGGGATGGTTAGGATTGGCTTTGGGGTGTTATGGCTCAAACTGATTAGGAATTAGGGGCAAAAAAGAGAGAAAAAAAGAGGGTGTCCTGGTTAATGGACAATTACTTAAGTACAATGTTGTGTTTGAATTACCTCCCTTACACTGCTTTTAAATTATGTGTAAAGAAATGTTGTATTCTCTTGAGGTGATAAGCTGTCAATTTATTTTTTATACGACTGCAAAAAATTTTTGCGGTCATATATTGGTATCAAGTTGTCGTCTGTGTCATCGAAGACATTTGGTTTCTGGACAATACCTTTAGTAAATGTAAATAGAAATCTATGAAATTTAAACACAAGGTTTATAACCACAAAAGGAAGGTTGGTATTGATTTTGGGGGTTATAGTCCGAACAGTTTAGGAATTAGGGGCCAAAAAGGGGCCCAAATAAGCATTTTTCTAGTTTCCAGACAATAATTTGTGGAACGGTGTATGGATCTCTCTGAAATTATACCACAAGTTTTCATACCACAAAGGGATGGTTAGGATTGGCTTTGGGGGGTTATGGCTCAAACAGTTATGGAATTAGGGGCAAAAAAGGGGGAAAACAAGGGTTTCCTGGTTAATGGACAATTAAAAAAAAGTACAATGTTATGTTTGGATTACCTCCCTTACACTGCTTTTAAATTATGTATAAAGAAATGTTGTATTGTCTTGAGGTGATAAGCTGTCAATTTAATTTTAGAAGTTACTTTTTAAAAATGCTGATTAAGGAATAATAATTTTAGCCATGATTATGTATGTCATTTTCTATTTTAAGACTTTTATGATGTAATTAATTGGGTAATTATGGTTGCAAACTCCATTGGAAATTTAAATTGAGATTATCACCATATTAGGTGAAAAAAAAAATTGGAGGGTTGGGGGTAAAAAAGAAATTGTGAGGGGGTACAATTTTTCAAAATCTTCAGGACTCATTATTGGAGTCGTTGCCTTTAATGATAATTTTTAACGTTTTTTTCCTATTATCTTGAAAACTATAATAGATAAATAGAAACTTTAAACAGAAAAAGTTATCAGCAGGATGCCAGGATAAGATCTACAAATATGCCAACATAACTGAAATTGTCAGTCAACTCTTAATAGAGTTATTCCCCTTTAATGATGACTTTTACTAAAAAGTGGCCATTGTTGAAGATGCAGGTGAGTGACACAGGCTCTTTAGAGCCTCTATTTTACATCTTGCTTTATGTCAATCAATTCAGTTAAAATGGACAACTTCAATAATTTTGAAGGAAAACTTTTTTCCCCCTCTTAAATGTCTAATGGTTACAAAAGAATTAGTATGGGAATCATGAGCAATCACTATCAAGCTAATTTAGAAAAGTGCCATTTTATATATTTTTATTCTTCAACCATAAATTTATTTGTCTTTACTCATACTGAAAGAAGAAACATATATTTGTTATTAATTCAGTGTATTATCAGTATTTAATTCAGTGTATATACACATGATAAATGAATTTTCCTAAACAGGGAAGAGAAGAAGGAGCACAAATTGATCCATGGGAGGACCCAACATTTGAAGTGTATCATGTAACAGATAGATATGGATTTATACAGTAAGTAGAAATTTAAATAACCTGTTTTCTATTGTTATGATAGTTTTATGATGAAAATGAAAGCAATATTGAAATTGTAACAGAACATAAAATTATTTGTTTATTATGCTAGTGTCTGATTACTACACCATATTTTTATAAACAATCAATTTCAATTGTATCATTAAGTGACTGTATGCATGACTGTTACTAACACTGTTTCCAGTAAAATTGTAAAAATAATAAAATAGAAAAATTCATTGATATAATTAGATATTGATTGTAAAAGTAACTTTGCTTTAAAACAATACATGTTTTCAAATCAGTTTTGTTTATCAAGCTTTTAATTAACACTTTTTAAGGGCAAAACAAGATATATTGTTTATAGCTCTAATGTTAATTTGTACTATTTTACCTTTATATGTTTATTGCATCTGTTGTCTGTGAATATTTCAGTGACAGTAGGTTACCAACCCAAAGAGATGCTGCTGAAATAAAGGTAAACATTATACTGGTGGTTAGTTATATCCTTTGTGTATAACTTAATACTAAAAGTATACTTAATTTTGTACATTGTATGTATATGTAATGGAAGACATATCATTATGTCATTCATTGAGTATGTAAAATTGCTTGTCTGTTTATACCTAGAATTCTCATACATAGTAAAGAATGAATCTAGATTATATTATGGGATGAAGAATTAATAATTAACTTAGAGTTCTTTACAATACTGACCAACATGACCAAGTATTGATACTTTGTTGACTTTCACCCACCAGTCATGTGGATAGTATACAAACACATATGACTGATATCTGATTAACCAATTAAAACTAATTCTGGTAGAAAAGTTTTGACTAACCAAGTATTGCTGGAATTTAGTATTAGCCTATAAAAAGAATGAAGACAAATCATCCTCAGAAATCTGTGACAGTTGTTGATTAAGTGATAATGGACAACCAGTATCACCACTACCTCACAGCCATATTTTACAATGAAATATGTAGAAAAAAATTTCTAAGAAGGTCTCAACAAATTGAAACTAAACAATCTTGACAGACATGCTTGGTATTTTTTTGCTTAGGTGCTGCCTTGAAATAGAGTTGTTTCTTTGGTGCCTTAAAGGTGGACTAATTATACACCCATGCTGAAAAGTAGAATGGGTATACAGTGTTTGACCAATCTGTCATTCAGTTATTTTGGTTTCTGGATGCTTACACAAAATATATATTAGATTGCAACATTACTTGGGGATATAAGGTCACATATAATGAGAGGAAGATCCAGGACCCCTATTGATATTGAGGTCACTAAGTCTAATGTCAATGTCATAATTACTAAAAATGGACATCTGTTAATCTTTTTGGCTTCAGGATGCTTACTCAAATACTTTATATCAAATTACAACATTATTGGATATATGGTAACATATAATGAGAGGAAGTTCCCTAGGCTATTGATTTCTTGGGTTACTTAGCTGCATCCTTCATGTCCTTGATTTCTGTTATCAAACATATGATTTCTATGCAACAGCCATAATTTTCTAGTATAAAACTTATAATACAAATGCTTAGCTACTTTCTAAAACATTGGATTTGATTCAGTGAGTGGTTTCTGAACTTACACCAATCATGATCCATGTCATAGTGTTTTCAATGGTTTAGTTGTCTTTAGCAAGTTAAATTAATGCTTGCATGTTATTATTGTATGAACAACTTCATTTTCTTATTTCAAATTGAATTATTTATAGGCAAAAGAAGTGGAATCAGAGAGAACCAAGAAATGGCTGAAGATGATGAAAAGCTGGAAAAAATATTATCCTGGAGAGAAGGTAGACACAGTAATGAATAATATGTCTCTCTATAAATGTTTTAATATCTGTAACTACTGTGCATTTCTAATAAAGATTAATTTCATTAAACTATAATCAGATAAATTATTCTCTTTTCCATTTCTACTATTACAGCTTGAGTATCCTGACTTTGTCAGAATAAAGTTGTATTCTAGTGACCACTCCTGTTCAAACCACAGATTTCTATAGGAATTTTTATGCCCCACCTACGATAGTAGAGGGGCATTATGTTTTTCGGTCTGTGCGTCCGTTCGTCCGCCTGTCCCGCTTCAGGTTAAAGTTTTTGGTCAAGATAGTTTTTGATGTAGTTGAAGTCCAATCAACTTGAAACTTAGTACACATGTTCCCTATGATATGATCTTTCTAATTTTAATGCCAAATTAGAGTTTTGACCCCAATTTCATGGTCCACTGAACATAGAAAATGATAGTGCGAGTGGGGCATCCGTGTACTATGGACACATTCTTGTTGATAATATAGGAGAAGGTTTGAAGCAGTTGTATATCCAAGATAAAAGAAAAATTAATTCTTTGTTTTGTATGTAGATGAGGCATCTATATTCAAGATGGTGGCACCCATTGTTGATCCATTTAACACTGTCTTTCTATATATAGTAGATATTTGTCGAGCATAAAAGTATTGAGACCATTCAATGAATTAATTCACATTCATGAAGAGTGAACGTATATATAATCCATGATAGCTAGTCATAGATATTGTACATATATGTAGAGTGTTTGATTAATGTTTTCAGATGACAAGAAGGATTTACAAAGGAATACCAGATAGTTTGAGAGGTGAAATATGGGCAAGACTACTAGATATCAACAAAGTCAAAGCTGAACAAAATGGAGTCTATAGAGTATGTATAAACAGGGTTCTTAAACAGTCATATTTTCCAGGATTTTACAAATTTTATAAATTTTGACCAGATATGATATTACTGTCAGAACAAAACCAAGCAGAATTTTTTGTTTGAATAAAAAAAATTAAAATTTGGGCAATGTATTTGGCTAGAATATTTTGCCTTACACTTTTTATGTCCCACCTAAGAAGGTAGAGGGGCATTATGTTTTTCGTTCTGTGCGTCCGTTTGTTTGTCCATCTGTCTCGCTTCAGGTTAAAGTTTTTGGTTGAGGTAATTTTTGATGAAGTTGAAGTCCAATCAACTTGAAACTTGGTACACATGTTCCCTATGATATGATCTTTCTAATTTTAATGCCAAATTAGAGTTTTGACCCCAATTTCATGGTCCACTGAACATAGAAAATGATAGTGTGAGTGGGGCATCCATGTTCTATGGACACATTCTTGTTTAAAGTTGATTCTCATGTTTAACTAGTTTGCAAATAGATAAGTTTAGCAATAAGTGATTTAGTTCAATATCAAATCTGATTAAATTTAAAAAGGTTTGAGTGAAAAATGGACAGCACCACTTTATTTACATACACACAAGAATGCATGTATGTATATGTGTAATACTTGCATATCTATGATTAGTTTATACATAATCTTAAGTGTTCTAAATAAAAAAAAAAGGTTCTGTTATTTTATGTTTGTGTGAAGTGTTTACTTGAAGAAAGAATGGAGATGAACTACATAAATGGTTGTCTTATTACCAATCATAACACATCTCACCTTTTTTGTCTCGCCTTGACAGAGTCAATAAGCAAGATTTAGGTATGCTGTTTCCCACTGTGACAGATGCGTAAAAAATTTCTAAAATTTTGTGACTAGGTCAGTTAAGGTGGAACCACGTGACCAATCAATGATATTTGGTAAGAAGTTGTAAAGCATTGGCACGTCTCATTTTTCATGGAGATTATTTTGCTCTGTCCCCAATTAAGTAAAGTATTGCTATTTTAATTTAAATCGTTGCATTTTACTATCAAAATATCAAAAATATCTCTGTGTTAGCAATTTATTAATACCATAACTTGTGGGTGATTGACAAAATATAAACAGGTTTCACATAATTTCTCTGTTTCATGATTTTTCTTGTCCAGGATTCTAAAATGTGAGCTTTGAAAACAAAAATATACATTTAAATCAGAGTGTATTTGTATTAGAACAAGCTTTCATCTACTGGTGCAAAACTGAAAGTGCTTATTTCGACAATAAGAATAAAAGAAAATTATCTCCTCTGTCTTTGTATAGCCGCAGTTGACAATGAAACAGCATTTCAAACACAGACAGTTGCATTTCCCAAAATTAGACTGTACAGGTTCTACCTTAATAGATATTATGAATTATCTCCTATTGTAGTTCGCTCTGGCTTTATCAAAATATTTTTCAAATCATCAAGATAACTTTTGTGCCCATCAATTTTCATATTGCTTTTGTATATAAACATTTCTTAAATTGATTTTCTCTTAAGGTTTTGAATGAATAAAAGATTTTCCTTAAGTTGTTTATCAACAAGGCCCTGGTTAGATTCCAAAGTAATGACAATTACAGTACCAAACAAATGTGTGTATATAAACAACAAAACAGAAATATTGTAGCTGCAACTAACATTAGAACGTCACATACAAATAGGAATTTCTTCTTGGCTGAATCAGATGTTATTAAATAAGTGTAAGCCCTAATAATGATGGTGTTTTATAATATAATTATTAAACTATAATGTTTGTTTTCAGAAAATGAAGATGAGGGCACGTGCCAAATCCCCAGATATAAGACAGATAGACTTAGATATTAACCGTACTTACAGAAATCATATAATGTACAGACAAAGATACAGCGTCAAGTAAGTAACTGTGTGGTTTGAAATGTACAGTCCAAGATAATGCAGTGTCAAGTAAGTTACTGTGTGGTTTATAATTGTCAGTCCAAGCAAATACAGTGTCAAGTAAGTAACTGTGGTTTATAATGTTCAGTCTTAGCAAATGCAGTGTCAAGTAACTGTGTGGTTTATAATATAAAAATAAGGAGATGTGGTATGATTGCCAATGAGACAACTATCCACCAAAGTTCAAATGAAGTGGATGTAAGCAATTATAGGCAACCGTATGGCCTTCAACAATGAGAAAAATTCATACCGTATGGTCGGCTATAAAAGGCCCTGACATGAAAAATATGAAACAATTCAATTGAGAAAACTAACGGCCTAATTTATAACAAAACAATTTATGAAAAACAAATATGACAGACATGAACCAACAACAACCACTGAACTACAGGCTCCTGACTTGGGACAGGCACATAAAGAATGTGGCTGGGTTAAACATGTTTGTGAGCGTTCAACCCTCCCCTAACCTGGGACAGGGGTGCACACTATTGATTTTTCAATTTTCAAATTTCCTGTGCCTACCTGAAAAAAAGCAGGAGATTCAAGAAGGGCTAATAATAGACCTAAGAATCTAGTGCTTTGTTAATCAGGCCAAAATACTACAAATTTCACGTATGAATAGTTGTGATATTACTATTATTACAAAATTACTTCTTTTTGGAAATTCACATTAAAAATGACATACATGTGGTTATGACCCCTTAATTTTCCATGTTATGTGTTGTAATGTTAGTTTTGGTCCTATTTTCCATAATTTATATCAGTTTTTTGCATAATTTATTTGGCCGCTAGCCATCCCTGGTTCAAAACAATTTACGTCTATTGATTACATATCAACATTTGCACCTTTTGAATACAGAACATTTCAGATCCGAGGTTGCAGCCAAGGTTTTCCTCAAGCTTTTATGTCCAAAAAATGCACAAAATCAAGAGTTCTCCCCAGGATTTTTGGAAAGCACAATGGTAAGCGTGGGGACAAATTAAAGATATGCATCAAACACAGTTTGAATCATGTGGCGACACATTCTGTCTATCCTCTCTTCTTATGGACAGCTCCAATAGAGTTCTTTTTATATTCATTAAGTTTTAATTATTTGAGTTTTGTTTTGTACTGTGTTGTAGGGTCATGCATTAACAAAATAATGAATAGGAATGAATTCTTCAATGTAAGTGTAGAAAGGACAGGGTCCTTACAGTAATAAATCTATTCATTTTCCTCAATTTATTTTAAAAACTATATTGTCTATTTGGGGTTGTCTAATTACTACCGGGTATCTTCATTTAGCGGAAGAGAAATAAATTCACTGTCTGATGCATATGTAACTTCTTGTGATGAGCCAAAGATAAAGCTATTTATTTTTTGCAGTGTCTGGCAGTTCAAATGACAATTGTCTGTATTTGTTTACTTACAGCCAGCAAGCTCTGTTCCATGTTCTGTCAGCATACTCCATGTACAATACAGAGGTTGGTTACTGCCAGGGAATGAGTGAGATAGCAGCTTTGTTGCTTATGTATCTAAATGAAGAGGTACTGGTTATTTATATCTCAATCTCAATGGACAGATTATAATAAAGAAGGGCACAAATGACTGATTAATGGATTGTTAGTTGCTACCTTATAGGCCAGTGGCAATTAGTTCATATATGTGTAGGACAAAAAAAGTGAACAATGTATAAGTTCATAGGATCTGAAAACTTGTTCTGTAAAGTGAAAAGCAGGTTATATTTACTGGATGCCATTACATGGGTTAGACTACAGGGCTCACTAAATACCTCTAACCCAATTATCATGTCAGTGGCAATTAAGCAATCTAGTTAGTATTTGATAGAGTGAACAGTGTCTCCAGAAATGTTTACATTGACAGCTGATTTTTATACGCCCGTCAAAATTTTGACGGGACGTATTATGGTATACAAATGTCGTCTGTCCGTCTGTCTGTCCGGCGTAAACATGTCGCACCGTAACTTGAGAACGACTTATCCAAATTTCATGAAACTTAACATAGTTGTTTCTTATGATGGTCAAACGATCTGTATACTTTTTGGTGAAAATAAGATTAAAACTTTTTGAGTTACGGGACTTAGTAACTAAAACAGGTGTGTGTTTTTTTTCACATGTTGCGCCGTATCTCAAAAACAATTTATGATTATTGCTTAAAACTTTACTCACTTCTTAGTTATATTAATCTTAAGATCTGTATACTTTTTGGTGATGATTCAAAATTTTGTTTTTGAGTTATTGAGTATTTTGTAAAAAAAGGGGGAGGGGTTTTTCACATGTCGCGCCGTAACTCAAAATCGATTTATGATTATTGCTTAAAATTTTACACACTTCTTAGTTATATTAATCTAAAGAACTGTATACTTTTTAGTGATGATTCAAAATTTTATTTTTGAGTTATTGAGTATTTTGTAAAAAAAGGGGGGAGGGGTTTTTCACATGTCACGCCGTATCTCAAAAACAATTTATGATTATTGCTTAAAATTTTACACACTTCTTAGTTATATTAATCTTAAGATCTGTATACTGTTTGGTTTTGATTCAAAATTTTATTTTAGAGATATTGATTTTTTTTTTTTAAAAAGGGGGGTTTTCACATGTCGCGCCTTATCTCAAAAACGATTAATGATTATTGCTTAAAATTTTACACACTTCTTAGTTATATTAATCTAAAGATCTGTATACTTTTTGGTTTTGATTCAAAATTTTATTTTAGAGATATTGAGTTTTTGGTATAAAAAAAGGGGGGTTTTAGCATGACGCGCCGTATGTCAGAAACTATTTATGATTATTGCATAAAAATTCACACACAAGACGACGGGGGTATCATGCGCTCATGGCGCAGCTGTTTATTATAATTTACCTTGTCTCGCGTGGTTTAACAGATGACTTATACAACATACACGGAATAATAATGTAGGCAATGTAGATGGAAATAAAATGAATATGTATCATCCTTTTAGATCACAAACACTTTTACAAATTTTTAAACATATCTAAATATTTCTGATAAAAAAAAATTGTATGTTGTACAGTAGTCAAACTAGGAAGTAAGTAAAATTCAAAAAATACAAAATGTTGAACTGTTGTTTTTCCTCAATCTAAAGCAATGTGATGAAGTAATGATAAGTCATTGGTTTCAATATCAGCTTATTGTCCCCCCCCCCCCCCCCCCCCCTGCGTAACACGTTGCAGGGGACATAGAAATACTGGGCATCCCTCTGTCAGTTCAGTCTTGTTAGCACTCTCACACACGTGTACAGTTTTTGCCAGATTTTTATGAAACTTATATCATAGGTTTATATCAGCAATGTCTTGGACGATAACAAAAATCAGTGCCGATCAATTATTTTTAAAAGAGTTTTGCCCCTTAGATATTGACTATATGGAAAATTGCATTGTTAGCAATCTCATGTGTACAATTCTTGCCAGAATTTAATTAAACTTATATCATAGGTTTATATCACCAATGTCTTTGACACTTTTGAAATAAGTGCTGATCAAATATTTTTAACAAGTAATACCCCTTGGAAATATTAATTATAACGAAATCGCATTGCATTTGCTCTGAAGCCTTCATTTCTCTAAGATATTTATAAATTGTTTAAAAGAAAAAAAAAAAATGTGTTTTTTTTTATGCCCCGCCGTAGTGTTCTCTAACTTTAGTTTGCTTCTACCAAATGTTATGAAACTTATACAAAATGCTTATTACCACAAAACACAGATCAAGTTTGATTATTGGTGGCATCACTGTAACCGTTCTAGAGTTATGCCCTTTACAAATGGAAAAATTGCTGAATTTTTTGTTTCCGTTCTCTAACTTTAGTTTGCCTCAACCAAATGTTATGAAACTTATACACAGTGCTTATAACCACAAAAAACAGATCAAGTTTGAATTTTGGTGGCGTCACTTAAACTGTTCTAGAGTTATGCCCCTTTACAAATGGAAAAGTTGCTGAATTTTTCGTTTCTGTTCTCTAACTTAAGTTTGCCTCTACCAAATAATACTTTTTACCGCAAAACTCAGATCGAGTACAAATTTGGGTAGGGTCACTTTTAACGATCTTCAGTTTTATCCCTTTATATGATATGCAAGCAGGGTCATCATCTGTGTCACATGGACACATTCCCCATTTATTTATATGACCACAAAAAATTTGCGTTCGTATATTGCTATCACATTGTCATCGTCCGAAGACATTTGGTTTCAGGACAATAACATTAGGATAAGTGAATAAATCTCTATGAAATTTACTCACAAGTAGCAATACCACAAAAGGAAGGTTGGGATTGATTTTGGGGGTTATGGTCCCAACTGTTTAGGAATTAGGGGTCAAAAAGGTGCCAAAAAAGGCATTTTTCTAGTTTCAGGACAATAACTTGTGTATAAGTGTATGGATCTCTCTGAAATTATACAACAAGGTTCCATACTTCAAAGGGAAGGTTGGGATTGACTTTGGGGATTATGGCCCAAACTGTTCAGGAATTAGAGGCAAAAAAGGGGAAAAAACAAGGTTTTTCTGGTTAATGTACAATTACTTAAAGGGGCACTAGCTACGAGATACATAAAAAATCTAATATATGATTTTTTTTTGTTCAATCATTAATGAAAGTGAAATAGTGAAATAATTATTCGCTTTTAGCCACCAGTATGGTTCAATTTTGTCAAAATAAGCTAAGAAACATTGATGATGAATTATTCACTTGCAAGTGAATAATTCGACCTTATAGAATCCGTATTCATGTGAACTTCAATTTAACGCCTTAGCTAGAGATGGATAACACGTGAATTGTATGTGAAAAGTTATTTAAAGGAAAAGAATGTCAATATTGAAAGTGAAACAAAGGTAAATCATTTGATTGACTGATCCGATCCACAAAAAATCATTCTTATACAGGTAAAAATGATGATAAACATATATTTTTAATCTATTTAATGAAATTAAGCAGACCTAGAAAAATCCAATAGCACGAGTTCGCTTAATCTATTTATATCTTTATTTATGTTTACATCGCTTATATGGTCATCGGATGACTTTGGAGGTCAACTCGATAGTTAATTATATATATAATTAGATGGCATCTAGACTAAAATACACACGAAACGAAGCTACGTGTTATCATGCCCATGTCCTGTTAACTGTTTATTTTAGACTTTTAATAGTTTGGATAAATGTTTTACATTGTTATAAATCAAATATGAGAATTTGAGTCAAATCGGTGAACATGAATTTGACAGCTAGTGCCCCTTTAAGTATTAGTCTATGGATCTCTATGAAATTGAACCACAAGGTTCCATACCACAAAGGGAAGGTTGGGTTTGACTTTGGCGGTTATGGCTCAAACCGTTCAGGAATAAAAAAAATTTCATACTTTCACTAAAGATGAAGTGGACCCATCTGAATAAATTTAATTTAAAAATCTATAGGTTGGTGTTAATATTAGAAAGTTTTATAAAATTTTGTTGCTTTTTCATGTCAAATTGACTATGCTGTCCATTTTTGTAAATTTGGGATTTTCTTCTTTTTTTTTTAGAACAAAAAGAATATTACTTCAACTTCTTTGTTATAAATGATTGAAAAAATATATATCTAAGAATTTTGAAAAGAAAATATTGATATGAGTATTTTTGGTAAAATCATTTTTTTGTACCCCTCACCCATTTTCTCAACATTTTGGCTGATCAGTGATACTGACCGGATTGGTTAATAGATTTGAAAATTTTATTTCTCAAAAACTACTTATTGTAAGTATACAATTTTTTCACAGAGTATAGTTTGATTATAATATTTTTTAAATTCATTGATATTTTCCACTTGTATCATATGTTTTGGAAATAGTTCCCGAACAAGATTTCAACGAGCCTGAAACATCAGAAGAATACATCCTTAAGTAATTAAATAAAACTACATGTATTAAAAGTTTTTTTCTTTATAATGACAAACTTATGCCTAAGGAGGGATGCGAACGAACTTAACACACCCTCTGAGTATTGTTGACATATCTTCCCCACCCTTGATTTTCATTCTGTGGTGAACCCAGTACTATTTGCTTTTTGTTGCCTGATGTACAGTTAATGTAAGTGTTTTGATATTGCAAGCTTTTGAATGTATTTATTTGTCCTATATAGTAGAATATCCATGTTTTTAAGTAACCTGTCTCTAGTATTCCTTTACACAGTGTATGAAGTGTATCAGTTTATTGGTAGAATTAATTTATATGACATAAACATGTATAATACTTGTATTATAAACTTGCAGGATGCTTTCTGGGCTTTGTCACAACTTTTTTGCCAAAAGAGATATGCATGTCATGGTAAGTTTTATTGTAATGTCCATATTGTCTGCATTACTTTTCTAAACTGCATTAAAAGATATTGAATTTCTGTAAAATTTTGTAGGTAATAACAACCTTCATTGCATCTGTCCAAACCTGGCTTATAGTAATGGTGATATCTGGGTGGGGAAAAGTGGGTATCTATTTGTGTAATCAACTCCTCATACAGTTTTCAACCTGTATCCCTGAAACTTCACAGGAAGATTGCACATATATGTTGAAGCTGTTCACCTGCTATCATGGAATTATTTGGGGAATTTTTTCTTATTTTTTCAGTCTGGAAACTAAGAATTTTTTCAGCATAATTTACAACCTTCATGTAATTGCAACAACATTGCAGACATTCTACATTAATTAGTCACTAATATTACAACCTGGCCATTTGAGACTTATTACCACAAAACTCAGTTAGTGGCGTCACTTTTACCGTTCTGGAGTAATGCCCCTTTATAAATAAAAAAAATGCTGAGTTTTTTGTATCCCTTTAACTTTAGTTTGCCTCAACCAAATGTTATGAAATTTATACACAATGCTTATTACCACAAAACACAGACCAAGTTTGATTTTGGGTGATGTCACTTTTACAGTTCCCTAGTTATGTCCCTTTATAACGTTACATGCAAGCAGGGGCATCATCTGTCATCCCATGGACACATTCTCCATTTATTTAATACTTAATTGAATTATGCACAGATGATAATAACTAGTAGACAATTTGTTGTTATTGTTCAAGATTTTGCTACATTGAGTTAAACTTTTGAGTATAAGCGTCTTGAAAATTGTACAATATGATTCACATGAAATCTTTTTTCTGCACTTTACTTCTAAAAATATTGATTACAAATTGATGATTTGTGCTGTTACAGTCAAGTGGACAGGTTGATATTTATATTGATGAACATGTGACTTATAACTTATATTCTTAAATTTTGTATGTTATTATCATGTGACTTGGTTTTTTTTAACAAAAAGTTGATAAAAAGAGATCTGAAGCAGATATATATTTGCATTCAGGTATCACAGATCAAATTTATTCGTTCATTGTGTGTTAATTTACGTTTTTTGATTGAGTTAAGCCTTCCAATTGATATTTTATAGTGTGTCTTTCTATGTTGTGATGTTATACTATTTTCAGAAAAGGGAGAAGGTTTGGTACCATTAAAACGTTTAATCCCGCTGCAAATGTTTGCACCTGTCCTAAGTCAGGAAACTGATGTACAGTAGTTTTGTCGTCTGTTTATATAGATTAGACCGTTGATTTTCCCGTTTGAATGGTTTTACACTAGTAATTTTTTGGGGCCCTTTATAGCTTGCTGTTCGGTGTGAGCCAATGTTCCATGTTGAAGGCCGTACCTTGACCTATAATGGTTTACTTTTATAAATTGTTACTTGGATGGAGAGTTGTCTCATTGGCACTCATACCACATCTTCCTATATCTATGTGACAACTTTAATAGATAAAAACAATACATTTGAAGGTCAAAATAAGACTCTCAGTGACCAAAAAAAGGTGCAAAAACCATATGCCAAGTTTTAAACCCTCTTTACCTCTTTGAAAACTATCAACAATTTATTGGCACCAAATCCATAAACTGACAAATACCTTTCATCCATATGATCAACCATTAGGTTCCTGACATGGGACAGGCACCTAACCATGTGATTGGGTTGTGAAGTGAGTTCTCATGGTTATAGGCACCTAACCATGTGATGGGGTTGTGAAGTGAGTTCTCATGGGACAGGCACCTAACCATGTGATGGGGTTGTGAAGTGAGTTCTCATGGGACAGGCACATTACCATGTGATGGGGTTGTGAAGTGAGTTCTCATGGGACAGGCACATTACCATGTGATGGGGTTGTGAAGTGAGTTCTCATGGGACAGGCACCTAACCATGTGATGAGGTTGTGAAGTGATTTCTCATGGGAAAGGCACCTAACTATGTGATGAGGTTGTGAAGTGAGTTCTCATGGGACAGGCACATAACCATGTGATGAGGTTGTGAAGTGAGTTCTCATGGGACAGGCACATAACCATGTGATGTGGTTGTGAAGTGAGTTTTCATAGGACAGGCAACTAACCATGTGATGGTGTTGTGAATTGAGTTCTCATTGGACAGGCACATAACCATGTGATTGGGTTGTGAAGTGAGTTCTCTTGGTTATAGGCACCTAACCATGTGATGGGGTTGTGAATTGAGTTCTCATGGTTATAGGCACCTTACCATGTGATGGGGTTGTGAAGTGAGTTCTCATGGTTATAGGCACCTAACCATGTGATGGGGTTGTGAAGTGAGTTCTCATGGTTATAGGCACCTAACCATGTGATGGGGTTGTGAAGTGAGTTCTCATGGGAAAGGCACATTACCATGTGATGGGGTTGAGAAGTGAGTTCTCATGGGACAGGCACATTACCATGTGATGGGGTTGTGAAGTGAGTTCTCATGGGACAGGCACCTAACCATGTGATGAGGTTGTGAAGTGATTTCTTATGGGACAGGCACCTAACCATGTGAAGAGGTTGTGAAGTGAGTTCTCATGGGACAGGCACATAACCATGTGATGTGGTTGTGAAGTGAGTTTTCATGGGACAGGCACCTAACAATGTGATGGTGTTGTGAATTGAGTTCTCATTGGACAGGCACATAACCATGTGATTGGGTTGTGATGTGAGTTCTCATGGGACAGGCACATTACCAGGTGGTGGGGTGTATTGTCAGTTCTCAAAACCTATATTAATTTCACGCCGTAGCGGAGGGGGTATTAAGTTTTACCCTTGTCTGTCTGTACATCTATCCGTACGTCCCAAAATTGGTTTCCGTTCTCTAATTTTAGTTTGCCCCAACCAAATGTTATGACTCTTGTACACAATGCTTATAACCACAAAACACAGATCAAGTTTGAATTTGGGTGGCGTCACTTTTACCGTTCTAGAGTTATGCCCCTTTACAAATGGAAAAATTGCTGAATTTTTCATTTCTGTTCTCTAACTAAAGTTTGCTTCAACCAAATTTTATGAAACTTATACACAATGCTTATTACCACAAAACTCAGATCAAGTACAAATTTGAGTAGCGTCACTTTTACTGATCTTGACTTATGTCCCTTTATAACATTATATGCAAGCGGGGGCATCATCTGTGTCCCATGGACGCATTCCCTTTTTATTATACGACCGCAAAAAAATTTTGTGGTCCTATATTGGTATGACGTTGGAGTCATCGTCGTCGTCCGAAGACACATTGGTTTTCGCACTTTAACTTTAGTTAAAGTGAATGGATCTCTATGAAATTTTCCCATAAGGTTCAATACCACGAAAGGAAGGTTGGGATTGATTTTGGGGGTTATGGTACCAGCAGTTAAGGAATTAGGGGCCAAAAAGGGGCCAAAAATAAGCATTTTTGTAACTTCCAGACATAACTTGTGTGTTAGTGTATGAATCTCTCAGACATTGTACCACAAGGTTCCATATCACAAAGGGAATGCTGGGATTTATTTTGGGGGTAATTGCCTCAAAATTTTAGGAATTAGGGGCAAAAAAAGGGGCAAAAAACAAGCATTTTTCTAGTTTCATGATAATAACTTGTGTGTAAGTGTATGGATCTTTCTGAAATTGTACTACAAGGTTCCATATCACAAAGGGAAAGCTGGAATTGTGTTTAAGGATAATTGCACAAAACGTTTAGGAATAAGGGGCCAAAAATAAGCATTTTCTAGTTTCCAGACAATAACTTGTGTTCAAGTGTATGGATCTCTCTGAAATTGTACTGCAAGGTACCATACCACAAAGGGAAGGCTGGGATTGAGTTTAGGGGTGATGAATCATAAGGGGTTCGAAAAATTTGTGAGGGAGGGATTTTTTTCCCCTTTTTTTCCTTTTTTTTTCTTTAAAATTTTCCATTTTAAATTGGTTATTTCTGATTTATATATATAAGCAAATAATAATGATATGGTTTGAATAGGTAAATTAAAATTTTTTAAGTTCTTAGACCACATTCATTCTGTGTCAGAAACCTATGCTGTGTCAAATATTTAATCACAATCCAAATTCAGTGCTGTATCAAGCTTGAATGTTGTGTCCATACTTGCCCCAACTGTTAAGGGTTCGACCTCTGCGGTCGTATCAAGCTGCGCCCAGGATTTTATTATTTAGGGAATAACAAAAGCTCAGAGAAAAAGAAACAATAAAAATGAGTCATGAAAAATTACTGAACTCTGTAATCTGTGGATCACAGATGACCAAAGCACAGCGAAAAAAAATATGCAATACCAGACAGTTCAATAAGTAGGATGTTTAACATCCAATACCCCCACTCCCTTGATAGATAGACAATACAATGTCAAAGACTCTCAGCAGTAAGCCAGCATGAAGTACTGGGACAAAAAAGTTTTTTTTATTGTATACGAAATATTTCAAACAGACCTTCAAGGGCATTACTTATAGTATTCTTTAAGTTTTATAAAAAATTGTACCTGTGAGAGCTCAAACGAGGCCCGTCCACCATTATAGAACTTGTCCGAGATATTGCCGATATTAACCTATAGTATAAGTTTTATAAAAATCTGGGAAGAATTGTACCCGTGAGAGTGCTAACGAGGCCATTTTCCATAAATTTAATATTTCCAAGGGGCATAACTCTTTAAAAAAAAGTCGATCTGCCACCATTATAGAACTTGTCTGAGATATTGCTGATATTAACCTAAAGTATAAGTTTTATAAAAATCTGGCAAGAATTATACCTGTGAGAGTGCTGACAAGACTGGACGGACGGACATCAGACAGACGGACGGACAGACGCCCGGTTTTTCCATGTCCTCCGCAACGTGTTACGCGGGGGACAAAAATCAGAAGATGTGGTATGAATGCCAATTAGACAACTCTTCACCAGAGACCAAATGATGTAAATGTTATCAGCTATAGGTCACTGTACATGTATAAGCATTAAACAATCAGCAAAACCCATACCTCATAGCAAGCTATACAAGGACCTGAAATGACAAATGTAAAACAATTCAAACAAAAAAAACAAATGGCCAGATTGATGCACAATAAAACTATAAAAGAAATACAAATATGATATACAACAATTAACCAACAACCACTGAATTACATTCCTTATTTATGTTGACCAGCACCTACTATAATTGAATTATTCTTGCAGGAATGTTTATGTTGACCAGAACCTACTATAATTGAATTATTCTTGCAGGAATGTTTATGTTGACCAGAACCTACTATCATTGAATTATTCTTGCAGGAATGTTTATGTTGACCAAAACCTACTATAATAGAATTATTATACCCCACGCAACGAGTTGTGGAGGGTATGTTTTTGACCCGTCCCTCCGTCCGTCAGTTCTGTTTCTTGTCATCGCAACTCCTCTCAAACCACACAACAGAATTTCACGAAACCTTTTTAGATAATAAGGACATACTATGTAGTTGTGCATATCGACAGGAAATTACGATTCAATTTTTTTTCTAGGAGTTACGCCCCTTTGAACTTATTTGTCCAATATACTACTGCAACCTTTTGTCATCGCAACTCCTCTCAAACCACACAACAGAATTTCATGAAACCTTTTCAGATAATAAGGACATACTACGTAGATGTGCATATCGACAGGAAATTACAATTCAATTTTTTTTCCAGGAGTTACGCCCTTTTGAACTTATTTGCCCAATACACTACTGCAACCTTTTGTCATCGCAACTCCTCTCAACCCACACAACAGAATTTCATGAAACCTTTTCAGATAATAAGGACATACTACGTAGATGTGCATATCGACAGAAAATTACGATTCAATTTTTTTTCCAGGAGTTACGCCCCTTTGAACTTATTTGCCCAATATACTACTGCAACCTTTTGTCATCGCAACTCCTCTCAAACCACACAACAGAATTTCATGAAACCTTTTCAGATAATAAGGACATAGTACGTACATGTGCATATCGACAGGAAATTACGATTCAAATTTTTTTCCAGGAGTTACGCCCCTTTGAACTTATTTGCTTAATATACTAATGCAACCTTTTGTCATCGCAACTCCTCTCAAACCACACAACAGAATTTCATGAAACTGTGTAGATTATAAGGTCATACTATGTAGATGTGCATATTGACAGGAAATTATGATTCAATTTTTTTTTCTGATACAATTTTTTTTTCTTACACTTATTTTATTTCTCCAATAACAATGTGGGGACGTGTGGTATGTGAGCGCGCTCACCTTGGTTCTTTCATTCTTGCAGGAATGTTTATGTTAACCAGAACCTACTATAATTGATTTATTCTTGCAGGAATGTTTATGTTGACCAGAACCTACTATAATTGAAGTATTCTTGCAGGAATGTTTATGTTGACCAGAACCTACTATAATAGAATTATTAAACCCCACGCAACGAGTTGTTGAGGGTATGTTTTTTACCTGTCCCTCCGTCCGTCAGTCCTGTTTCTTGTCATCGCAACTCCTCTCAAACCACACAACAGAATTTCAGGAAACCTTTTTAGATAATAAGGACATACTATTTAGTTGTGCATATCGACAGGAAATTACGATTCAATTATTTTTCCAGGAGTTACGCCCCTTTGAACTTATTTGCTTAATATACTACTGCAACCTTTTATCATCGCAACTCCTCTCAACCCACACGACAGAATTTCATGAAACCTTTTCAGATAATAAGGACATACTACGTAGATGTGCATATCGACAGGAAATTACGATTCAATTTTTTTTCCAGGAGTTACGCCCCTTTGAACTTATTTGCCCAATATACTACTGCAACCTTTTGTCATCGCAACTCCTCTCAAACCACACAACAGAATTTCATGAAACTGTGTAGATAATAAGGACATACTATGTAGATGTGCATATTGACAGGAAATTATGATTCAATTTTTTTTTCTGATACAATTTTTTTTTCTTACACTTATTTTATTTATCCAATGACAATGTGGGGACGTGGGGTATGTGAGCGCGCTCACTAAGGTTCTTTCATTCTTGCAGGAATGTTTATGTTGACCAGAACCTACTATAATTGATTTATTCTTGCAGGAATGTTTATGTTGACCAGAACCTACTATAATTGAATTATTCTTGCAGGAATGTTTATGTTGACCAGAACCTACTATAATTGAATTATTCTTGCAGGAATGTTTATGTTGACCAGAACCTACTATAATTGAATTATTCTTGCAGGAATGTTTATGTTGACCAGAACCTACTATAATTGAATTATTCTTGCAGGAATGTTTATGCATGGTTTTCCCAAGTTGTTAAGATTCCAGGAACATCATGACAATATTCTCAGGAAATTTTTACCTAAGCTGAAGAAGTATATGGTAAGAATATAGGGTTGGGATTTCTCTCCATTGTACCTGTAATTATGTTTCAGTTTTATTTTTTTAGATATGAAATAAAAAACACAAATTAGAAAATTAGAAATGAAGCAAAAAAAAAAAAACAAATAAGAAAATTTTTGATATACTCCACTCTTTATTGACTTTTTATAAATGTGTCATTATTATTCCCTTTTTCACACCTATTTAAGTGTTTTTGTCTTATCTGAAAAGCTATAAAGAATTTTATAAACTGTAACCCTAAAAAATAATCAGAAAAACAAGATGTACAAAAATGCCAATACAACCAAAGGAATATGATGACCCCTTATTAAAGGAGTTATAGCCTTTAACAATGGTTTTTGACTAATTTTAGTGTCCCTCATATACTTTTGCAATGATCATCTCCTCTGAAACTACTGAACCAATTTTAACCAAACTTGGTTGAATGATCCTGTGGGTATTATGTATAAAGTTTGTGTTTTTTATTCTCGTCAATCAACAAACATGGCCACCATTTTAGAACATGAGGATAAAATGCATTAATTGTTTTATATCTTGAAAACCATAAAAAAATGATCAGAATGTCAAGATCCACCTTTAGAGTGTAATGATATTAAAGTGTAATGACATTTATAGAGTGTAATGATATTAAAGTGTAATGATATTTATAGAGTGTAATGATATTAAAGTGTAATGATATTTATAGAGTGTTAAAATGATATTAAAGTGTAATGATATTAAAGTGTAATGATATTTATAGAGTGTAATGATATTAAAAGTGTAATGGTATCAGTTTTAATGTGATGTTATACGTGTTGCTTTGCAACTGCCTATTGTTTTTCTATGATATCTTTCCAAGTTGAACTGAACTTGTGCTTCATGATATATGAAGTCGGCATAAATGAGACAACAACCCAACAATAATTTCATTAGAAATAAACAACTTGTGATCAAAATGCAACTTTTAATGAATGACAGGGCTCCAAGCCATATATCAAGCTCAAATGGGAAGCGTCCAGTCATGTTTAAAAAAAAAATAAGATAGACAACAAAATACTGGACTTAAACTCTAAATTTCCATAAAGATACAAAACATAGAGAGACGGTAACAATCTCAGGATCCTGTGATAGAGAATTGTCACACATGTCTTGGTATTTTACTATTTTTGTAAATACTCTACTTTCCCTGTTTCTCTATTTTGACAACGGAAGAACAAATTATACATGATAAATTTATGAACTCACAATATATATCAATCCATAGAAAGCTTTTAACAATGATAACAAAACCACAACTACTAATAAAACAGTGTAAGGAAGTTCAAAATAGTTAATGTATTGATAATATGTTTCAGGATAAGAATGATATTTATACAAGTCTTTATACTATAAAGTGGTATATGCAGTGTTTTCTAGACAGGGTAAGTATAATTATATTGTTGTGCCATAACCTAATGTATTTAAGGGATGGCATTCCTCCTAAACACTTAAAATTAAGAAATGATGAGGTACGATAAAGGTAAACAATTTACCCCCCATGTGTAGAAAAAAGTCGGATATTTTAAAATTATGGCTTCATACCTGCCAACTTTTGAAAGCCCCCATGGGGGTTTTAGTCCGCGACAATTCTTTGCGACATATTTTGCACGTGCTGTTTTGTGGTCTAGAAAAAAGTGTCATATTTGTATGATGAGCTTACAAGCCTTTTTATTATACGACCACAAAAAAATTTTTGTGGTCATATATTGGTATGACATTGGCGTCGGCGTCGTCGGCGTTGTCCGAAGACACATTATTTTTTCGCACTCTAACTTTAGTTTAAGTGAATGGATCTCAATGAAATTTTACCATAAGGTTCAATACCACAAAAGGAAGGTGGGGATTGATTCGGGGGGTTATGGTACCAACAGTTAAGGAATTAGGGGCCAAAAATAAGCATTTTTGTAACTTCCAGACATAACTTGTGTGTAAGTGTATGGATCTCTCTGACATTGTACCACAAGGTTCCATATCACAAAGGGAATGCTGGGATTGATTTTGGGGGTAATTGCCTCCAAATTTTAGGAATAAGGGGCAAAAAAGGGGCAAAAAACAAGCATTTTTCTAGTTTCATGACAATAACTTGTGTGTAAGTTTATGGATCTCTCTGACATTGTATCACAAGGTTCCATATCACAAAGGGAATGCTGGGATTGATTTTGGGGGTAATTGCCTCAAAATTTTAGGAATAAGGGGCCAAAAAGGGGCAAAAAACAAGCATTTTTCTAGTTTCATGACAATAACTTGTGTGTAAGTGTATGGATCTTTATGAATTTGTACTACAAGGTTCCATATCACAAAGGAAAAGCTGGAATTGAGTTTGGGGGTAATTGCCCAAAAAGTTTAGGAATAAGGGGCCAAAAAGGGACCAAAAATAAGCATTTTTCTAGTTTCCAGACAATAACTTGTGTTCAAGTGTATGGATCTCTCTGAAATTGTACTGCAAGGTACCATACCACAAAGGGAAGGCTGGGATTGAGTTTGGGGGTGATGAATCATAAGGGGGTTCAAAAAATTTGGGGGGGGATTTATTTTTTTTTTTTTTTCTTTAAAATTTTCCATTTTAAATTGGTTATTTCTGATTTATATTTAAAAGCAAATAATAATGATATGGTTTGAATAGGTAAATTAAATTTTTTTAAGTTCTTAGACCACATTCATTCTGTGTCAGAAACCTATGCTGTGTCAAATATTTAATTACAATCCAAATTCAGTGCTGTATCAAGCTTGATTGTTGTGTCCATACTTTCCCCAACTGTTCAGGGTTCGACCTCTGTGGTTGTATCAAGCTGCGCCCCAGCGGAGCATTTTATTAAGTTTATTAGCATGATTCTAGTTATTATCAATATATCAGTAGAAAAGATGAATCTGTAGCTAGAAGACCAGGATTTATTTTCTTGTGTTAGGATATTAAATGATTGTTGACGTTTAAAATTAAAAATTATGCACAAAGAAGGACTTTTATCAGGTTGGGAACAACACCCCAAATGAGGGGTAACCCCTCAATGTAAGGACATTAAAAACCAATTTTAAGTACAAATGAGCACATATCTATAATATTTGAAGAAACTTTTCCTAAAGAAATATACATCTATCTGGTATTATATGGTCAAAACATGTCCAAGAATTTTGTAATGTTCCTGGATTTTTATCTTCTTTATTATTAAAAATAATTGGACCCCTCATTTAGAAAAGTTGTTCCAAATATAATGAATTTTCCCACTTTTAAGTTTAAAAATCTAAATTTTTCCCTTTTTTTATTTTTTGCAACAGTAATTTGAGTAAAATGACCCCTTGTCTTAATGTTTTGGGGACAGTCCCTCATTTCAGGGATATACCCCTCATTTGGGGGTTTGTTCCAAACCTGTTTGTTTGGTCCTTGTGAAAAATGAAGTACAAAATGTATAGTACATTGTACTTTAAATGATTTGCCCCATTTGGTAATTTAATCAGTTGAATACAAAAATGACATATGTTACTGCAAGTGTATAAATGTCAATAAATTAGTAAATAAACTACTATTTATTATCTTGATGGTAGTACTGCATCATTGAATTTTGTCAATCAGTCATGCTTTTATTCTTAAGCTGTTTAAGAACCTCCTTGCAGATGAAAATTAACCTTCCATGTTTAGGATTTTACAATTCTGACTAACACACAAGGAATACGAATTCTAGACAGTTCGGTACCCAGACAAATCGGCATCTGGACAAATCGGCACCTAACATAGACAAATCGGCACCCCCGAAAGACAATTCGGCACCCAGACAAATCGGCACCTAGACAAATCGGCACCTTATAAATTATTTATCTTTGATCTAAATATAGTGAACCACAAATTAAAATTTCCTGGCACTGATATATTTATAAAGGGCCTGAACTCAATTTGCAAGTTTTAAGTGTTAATATATAGCAATTATGTTTCACTGTTTTTACAAATTACTAATTTGTTTCCTGCACTATTTACAACATTATTATCAATATTGTATATGGTATCTTCGAAGAAGTATCTTATTAAGTAGCTGGACAGTTGACGGTCTTGTTTCGCTTGGTGCAGCGCCAGAGGATGTGGTCATTCTTCTGTTTCTGCAAGCAAAAATACAAATATATACAGTTTCTGTTTTAACAATTGTCAAAGTTGATAATAGCAGATAATCTCTTATAGCCGACTATGCAGTATAGGATATGCTCATTGTTGAAGGACGTACGATGACCTAAAGTTGTTATGCTATTTGGTCGATGGTGGAGAGTTGTCTCATTGGTAACCATACCTCACCATCATATTTTTTATTATGTTTAAAGTATCTGATGTTTCATAATTTAATAATATAAATAAATATATACCTTAACTGTGTAGTTGAAGCCGTCTGAGTCACACAGCTTACGCTTGCCCCGGTTGCTGCCTTCTTCTATGGTTTGGTAATGGACTGTTGGGTCGTCTTCTGGTATGTCACCTATTGACTCATCTGCTATAGAATCTTCTTGAACTTGCTCCGGGATGTCAAAAGAACGGTCTACTACTATAGATGGGTCTTCATCAATGATCTGAAATTACACAATATACACTTTCTGTTTTCTCTTTCTACGATAAACGATAATTTAATGCTAATACATGAGACTTAAATAAACGATAATTTAATGCTAATACATGAGAACTTCAACATTTAAAAATTCACAATCAGGTTAATTCAATTATCTAGCTACTAATCCAATCAATTATTATATGTTAATTAGCTCGTTCTGCCTCGTGGCAATAGATAACTGTTAATACACAGGAACTATATAATATATTATACTTTATTGCAAAAAGTGAAACATTGCAAACATAATGTACAAGAAACATACAATGCATGTAAAAAGTGTTAAACAAGTCAAGTTGATATTAATAATATATTATAAAAATATATTATAAGTATATAGATAAATGACCAATGTAGACCTTATTTTCGCAATTCCGATCTTTATTGGGATCTAGAATAGTTTTAAGTTTAAAGTTTGAGTCAAGCTAGTTACAAAAGGTATAATGGGTTTTAATTGCATTCATAGGGGGATTTCTAATATTACTATTTATTTGGCAATAATGAAAAGTTTCCCTTTATGGCAATAGATAACTGTTAATACACAGGAACTATATAATATATTATACTTTATTGCAAAAAGTGAAACATTGCAAACATAATGTACAAGAAACATACAATGCATGTAAAAAGTGTTAAACAAGTCAAGTTGATATTAATAATATATTATAAAAATATATTATAAGTATATAGATAAATGACCAATGTAGACCTTATTTTCGCAATTCCGATCTTTATTGGGATCTAGAATAGTTTTAAGTTTAAAGTTTGAGTCAAGCTAGTTACAAAAGGTATAATGGGTTTTAATTGCATTCATAGGGGGATTTCTAATATTACTATTTATTTGGCAATAATGAAAAGTTTCCCTTTACTCCCTTATGTACAAATGCTATTAGCTCTATCTGAGATTGGCTCCAGTATGGAAATGAAAAGTATGCAAGGAGAATTTGGGTTATAATAATTTATAATAATTAAAAATATTAAAAAGCCACTTACCACTGTTGCATGTTCTATGTTGCCACTTTTGACAGCCATCACATTGTAAAGCTTCTTGTCTAGGGCGTACAACATTGTGGCACTGTATACAACTGTCGTCTGACATTGTTTAAGAAAAAGAATCCCAAAAGTGTTTACCCTTATATATGTTTCTGGGTATTTACTCATTATGGCTTGCACACGCTGTTATGTTTATGGCTTTTAATATTAAAACAATAAAATATAGTTTTCAGGTATTGTGTTGTCTTAACAGATGTAAGGATCAAACGAGAACACAAGCTGAAACACAAGCTATACACTTTTGATCTCTATTGAGGAATTATCAGATTTATACATAAAATACTGATTAATGCATAAATACAATTAATTATGATTTAATTAAATAATGTTTATTCAAACAACAACCTATCTAAAAATCAATTATGATTTAATTAAATGATGTTTATTCATACATACATAATCATTTAGGGTTTAATTAAATGATGATTATTTTTTTTGTAATGCAAAATTTACCTACGAATTATAATATTACTGCAACAATTCTTTAATTTTTCCTAATATATATTTTTAAAAGCGAGGTGCCGAATTGTCTTGGTCCCGAAATGTCCGGATCCCGAAATGTCCAAAATGGATGCCGAAATGTCTTCGGACTTGGGTGCCGATTTGTCTGGGTGCCGAAATGTCTTGTTACCAAGGAATACAACACAAGTTCAAAATCTAGCATGTTAGAATAATCTTAAGAGAAAACATTTTTGATTGGCTTATTAATTTGATCATGAGAAACACAGAATTTGATTGGCTGAACACAATTGTCTTCCCTTGTTAACAGTTCAAAATCGGGAACAATCATATTTTTCATGTAGATTTTCACAAAATCGTGTTTTAGAGGTTTTTTCACGATCACGATCGTGCAATGGTGACAAAGGGTCAAAATCGTGTAGTACACGACTAAATCGTGAAAGTTGGCAGGTATGTGGCTTATTGGTGTCTGTAAATATTCCCACTGACAAATATGATTAGTGTAAATAGATTTATGAATTTATAAATGTTTTTATTATCTTTAAAAACAACATATCACTAAAAAATAAAAATAAATAAAAAAAATCAGCAAATTAACTATGAACAAGTGTGTTTACCATATAATTTTTTTTATAATTTGTTGAAACAATGACTGTTCATAATACATTAAACAAATTTAAACAAACATAAATATGATTCTCATACTTGTCATATTTCATTATGGTAAAAAGCTACCAAAATATTGATTTCTTTCTGACAGAAGTTTGGATAAAACATGAAAGTTAGGCCACTTAATGATGTCATGAGTTATTGTCCTCCCTTAAATTCAGTCATTTTAAAATAACACTTAAAAAATGTAGATAAAAAAATATGGGAGTAAAAACTGGTCTTTCCTTGAAGCTTGTGACCCTTAGGGTTGACTAGGTTATAGATGTGAGGTCAACCATGGACTCCTCCCATCTGACAGTGAACCCTTAGTAAAGTAGGGCATCTATGTGACTGTGCGAATTGTATAAATGATGTAAAATATTTAGAGATTATTTTTTTAAAACATATATAGGTTTCTTTAGAATATTCAGAAGAGTTAATTATTTACCCAGAATAATGAAAAGTTTAGATTTTGTGTTTTCATTTTTACTTCATTGTATTCATTATTTGTTTAAATATTCAATAAATCAATATAAAAATAATGATTGCCAACGAGACAACTATCCACCAAAGTTCAAAGGAAGTTGATGTAAGCAATTGTAGGCAACCATACCGCCTTCAACAATGAGAAAAACCCATACCGTATACAGTGGTATAGTCAGCTATAAAAGGCCCCGACATAAAATATATGAAATAATTCAATTGAGAAAACTAACGGCCAAATTTATAACAAAACAATTTACAAAAAACAAATATGACCGACATGAACCGACGACAACCACTGAACTTCAGGCTCCTGACTTGGGACAAGCACACAAAGAATGTGGTGGGGTTTAACATGTATGTGAGTGCTCAACCCTTCCCCAAACCTGGGAGGGTAGTGAAACAGCACAACATAAGACAAACTATAAAAATCAGTTGAAAAAGGCATAACTCGTCAGATCCATACAAAACAGAACAATCAAACAAAAACACAGACGGCACGTTGCAGGGGGTTTATCCATCCCTCATCCCTAACAACAAAAAGGACACTAAGTACAGATCTATGAGTACTCACAGTTTACTGACAGCTAGTTCAAAGCCAATAACAACTTAATAAAAAAAATCATGTATCAAAGACTAAAATGCCCACAATTTTTCAATGACATTTTCTTAAAAGAATTTTATAAACCAAACCTATAACAAGAAATCAGTTATAGATGATGTACTGCTATAAATAGGAGGAAGATAAATAGAAAGAAGACGTTGTTAACAGATTTACACGTCCTGTGCACAAATTTGTGTACATGGATTAGAAAGCTTTTACTTTGAAGTGCTAGAAACGGAATTAATGGTTTTAAATAGATTTGGGACTTCTTAATATAAATGAACTTCAAATTGTTTTGCAAAGATTTTTTATACGGTTATCGATTTTTACAAACAACAATTATCAGGACACTTGGCTGTCTTTCACCTGTCAAATGTAAAATGAACAAGATAATTGGAGAATTGTTACCTTTTAATCAAAGGAGTAACAAAATATTATTTTGAAACCTGTTGAACATTTAAGTAAGACCAAATTATTGTCTCTCTGTCCTTGAAAAATTTCAAATTTGGCAGTATTTCAGTGGAAAATCTAACATTTTAGACAATTAAACACTCATGGCACTAGAATATAGGGGAAAACCTATCAGTTAATGAAATCCAAGGTTATTTTATTGTCCAGCTGGAATAGAAAATCTTGGTTGAGCTCTATAAATCCTACTAAAAAGAGGTCAGTTGACAGGTTTGTCCAGACAATACTTGACATTTCATTTTAGCTTATATACCATACATCTATAGTACCATGCATATATTAACTCTTATATGTAACTTTTTATTATTTTTTTTCAGATTCCTTTTACACTAACATTAAGGTTCTATGATGTTTTTATGTTGGAAGGTGACAAATTGTTGTGTGCTGCAGCATATACGATACTTAAACTTCATAAAAGTAAGTTTTTTTTATAAATTTTCTTCTGTAATTGAGCATTCAATTGATATATGTAGGTTTTTTGTAAATCTGATTTTATTCTTAATTTATAATCAACTTGAAAATTTCTGGTTTCTCAAAATTTAAAAGTAGCATGATAAATTCCTTAATAATCCATGGAGTTGTAAACTGTAAAATTGTCTTCAACTTATTTATGAAAACAGGTAAAAAATTTCACACAGTTCATGCAGCAGAACCATATACCATATATCAGATTTTTTTTCGCGATTTGATCACTGTGTATAATGTTCGCTGAATGGAGAAATAATCGTAAACAAATCACCGAAATGTATTGTCAAAGATGTAAACAACATGAACTTGATTGACTGACAGATAACAG